>NW_021703777.1:11283511-11659782 GCF_005190385.1 Monodon monoceros
TGGGGATAAAGTTGCAAACAGGAAATACAGGAGGGAGGAATACAAAGAGGCAAAAGAGAATTTTGGAGGTATGATTATCATCTTGATTGTGGTTATGGTTATATATATGTCAAAATGTATCAAATTGTTCAATTTAGACTTATGTAATTTATTGTATGTCATTTATACAATAATGAAGCTGTTAAAAAATGCATGTGTAAATTATTTTGCTTGATTGCTTTGGTCATTTACCACTATCATAAAACTCTTACTAGTTAGAGTTAAAAAAGACACAAATTTTACAACTATCTTCAGATAATGCTGCATGGTATGGGAGAAAGCATAATGGGAAAAAGAATTAGGAGCTCTCGGTTCTAGCTTTGGTTTTGCAATGACAGGCTCACTGATTATGGTTAAATCACTGAACGATTCAAGCCTTCAGCTTACTCACCTATACAGTAAAAGGGCTGCAGGAGATCATTGGTCCTCAACCTTGTTTGGAGTCATGGAACAATTTGGACTACTAGTTTTTAGGACTGCGCGATTAAGGGGACTGAAGGATCACCAACAGAATGCTCTGTAGATCAACAAAATCTTCACCCCATATCAAAACCACATAGTAATTATTAAACAACCCACACTTAACATGCCATTTCATTGTCTTTCTGCTATGTCCTTTCACCTTTACATTATTCTCTTATATACACAAGAGGCAAAGTTCTCATATGTTCCAGGAAATACAATCTCCTTCCTTGGAACGGGCTTGACCTTACTGTTAGATTTACCATTTACCATCAGCATTAGTACCCAAAACTACAACATACTATACAATCTACTTTAAAATGTCCCAGGAGTATAAAACTGTGGCACAAAGGAGTTAAATAACTTGTCTAAGGCCATACAGCTATTAAAATTTTATGGCATATTGAAATAAATTGGTTATGTGGTTAGACATCCTTAATATTGCATTGCTTTACTTATCCAGTCCTGTTTACTGGTTAAAAATGATTAAAGTAATAAAATATTTTATTAATGGCAAATAAAAATTTACATATATCTTAGATCCTGTTTTACATTATCACTATTAAGTAAAGACATTTGATAGATTTTTTCCAAATATCATAGTATTTAAAGCTGTATTCTTAAAAAGATTATATATATCATATTATGTATCTAATTACTTTCCCAACATGTAACCAAATATAGATGTTTATGTTTAAAATGTGCTATTGTACAATGATAAATTTTAAAAACATGTCAGTGAAGTTCATTTGGGAATGAAATACTGGTTTTCACTCTCTGTAAGGCTAATAAAGTTGATACACTCTTTTTTGAGGGGTGAGGGTAGTACAAAGCTGACTAAATGAAATGTGATCATTTAAAACTCTGTCTAATGGTGGTGGGGAACCTGCAAATACAGAGGTGGCTAAGATATTTGGTTTATCTGAGAGAGAGAGAGAGAGAAAAAAAAAGGAAGGAAGTAAGGAAGGAAGAAAGGAAGAAAGAAAGAGAGGGAGAAGGAGAGGGAAAAGGATAAGAAGGAGGGAGGGAGAGAGGGATTAAGTGAGTGTGTGTGTGTGTGTGTGTTTGTATGTTTGTGTGTGTTTAGTATTGTTAGATGTATAAAGATGTACTTAAATCTTTTAGGCATGGAAGAATATTTTTGTCACAGTACAGCAGCTCTGGCACTGGAAAAAATTTAACAACTGTTTTTTTGAAAAGTATAACTGTTTTGCTTTGCTAATGTAGCACTTATTTTCCCAGATGCAGAGGTACTTAAGGTCCCAGTGGTTAAACTTATCTTAGTATTACTGCAGAGAGAGTAGCGATCCTAATTTAGAATCAAGTCATTTAGCTTAGAGTACATGGATAGACATACCTTTGCAGTTTAAAGACTTGGTTTCCAATGACCCAGTTTTTGGCGTATTACTGTCATGGTTCACTCTAGGTTTTCCAAATACTGTTTCTGTGCTTACTGAGCCAAAGGCAGCATGCTTGATTTTGTTAGTTTTTACTTGAATACCTTTAATATGTGAATCCATGCATCCTACTCATTTATCACTCTATCCCTCCTGGGCAGATAAACACAAACACAGAAACGTATTTTGGCTCTTTAAGTGTCATAAATATCCTGGGTTATATTGTAATAAAAGAGAAATGCTTTAAATAGCATTTCTGAAACTTATTGTTTTAAAATAAAATTTGAATCATTTAAAATTTTATATAAATATACACATGTATACACACACACACACACATACACGCCATAAACTGTGTTCATTGCATAAGAGTTACATCTTTTAAATAATAACACCAGCTTTGGGAATAGTATATACTCAAGAAATATTTGTTGACTTAATGACAGCATAAGTAAGTGAAGAAACTACCTATGAAATCAAAATAACTTTGAAATAAATAATTGTATGCCATCTAATATTATAGTTAAGGTTGTCTATATTATTGCAATTACAATATCATTGATTTTTTTAAAATTTATTTTTATTTATTTATTTTTGGCTGTGTTGGGTCTTCATTGCTTTTTGCGGGCTTTCTCTAGTTGCTGCGAGCGGGGGCTACTCTTCTTTGCGGTGGGCGGACTTCTCATTGCGGTGGCTTCTCTTGTTGTGGAGCACAGGCTCTAGGCACGCAGCTTCAGTAGTTGTGACACATGGACTTAGTAGTTGTTACTCTCGGGCTCTAGAGTGCAGGCTCAGTAGTTGTGGCGCACGGGCTTAGGTTGCTCCGTGGCATGTGGTATCTTCCCAGACCAGGGATCGAACCTGTGTTCCCAGCATTGGCAGGTGGATTCTTAATCACTGTGTCACCAGGGAAGTCCTATCATTGGTTTTCTTTACTATCAAAGTTTTATTTATAAAGTTCCCTTTTCCAGTAGGTTCTCCCCTTTGCTCTTTCCTGCCCAAGCTAAACATGTAACTGAATTCTGAACTGTAACTTACTTTGGAATGTAACGTCATAAAAGCTTTTTAGTCTATTTGGAAATAGCCAGTGGTTTTCTACCTCCAGAAAGTGAATCTTCGTATTTTAAGCTCATTCCTGAAGAAACATTGTTTGGTTGATTCTTATAAAATTGTATTTTAAAAGCATGATTTGAAGTTAATAAATTAGTTATAAATTTTAGTGATAGGAGATAGCTTAACCTGCCTTTAAAGTATTACTAAAAAGCTGATTGTATATTTTTCCTTAGTGTTTCCTCTGACACCGTGGAGATGTTCTGTTCCTATTTACTTTCACATTCCTTCAGATTGTCAGATTTTGCATGTTTCCTTGATGGCCATTGGGAAAAAGTTCTTAGGACCTGAGTTGACAAAGAGAAATTAGGAAATAGATTTGATGAGCATGCTATGATCATACTTCTAAGACATTCTTAAGTAGAGGGCTTGCCTTTGACACTGTCTTACCTTTTTTCTCCTCATAGTTTTTCATTCTATCCCTACAGACACTGCCTTCCTTTTGGTCCTCACTACCAATTTAGTGTCCCAAATTTGGACTCAATTTTCTGTCCACTTTTTCCTAACTGAAGTGCTTGCTAATAATGATAATTCTGGATGGGAGCAATCACAGGAGGGCTTTGGAGGGACAAAATTCTAATCGTCAAGGTCCAAAAGGGATATCTCCAAAGGCTACTCAAGTTTTACTAACTTCCTTTGTTGAGCTGGATTGCTTCACAGTGAAGCTAATATTCACAATGTCAAAATGTGTTCAAAGAAGATAAATATCTCATCTGAACCAGTTGAAAAGACAACACAATCCATATATCTGTGGTTATTGATCAATGTTTATTTAACGGTGTGGTGATTTCAAAGGAAATGCAGTGGAGGAAAATATTACACCTTGTGTAATGATGGTACCAGATTAATGGACTTCATTCAAGTTTGATCTTTGCAAGCTAGGAGAAGAATTTTATGGTTATTAATAAGTTGGGAAGTTCTATAGGCCCTGCTAGTCTATTCTGAGCTAAAAAGGATTTAGTATACTATGATCCGAGTGTAATTCATAATTAAAGTTGACCCCCTATTACCAACTATGGTTACATGGATGGAGAAATGTCTGAGTTATCCAAAGAAAAAATTTAAAAAATTTTTACTTGAAGTTTTTTACTATATTAATCAAAAATCTGTACTGAGCATTTACAATTTCCCAGGTATTGTGCTATTTAATGAACACATAAACACTATAAGATAGATATTATGATATTCCTCATTTTACATGTGAGAAAACTGAGGCACAGATAGATTCATTAATTTCTCCTAAGTTCAAATGATAAAGCAGAACCAGATTTTGAAAAAAGATAATATGGCTATTAAAATGTGCTGCTTTTATGAAGAGTACTCTTCAGACATTTTCTTTTTCCTTTACTGGGTTTTTTGGTTTTTTGTTTTTAGTTTTCAAACCTCTGCTGCCTTCTAAATGATGGTATTTATAAAGCTGAGGTCATGGACAAGTTTTGCTAATATGGGAACCCCACCATGTTGTGTTTTCTTTAAAGAAATCAAACGATAAAAAAATCAGATTTTTGGCTTTTATTATCTAGTATAAACCTCATCTAGCATTACAAGTTTTTCATTTATCTTAATTATTTTCCTAACAGCTACTTTCTTCAGACCTTTCTAATTTTTATCACTGAATCAGTACATAGGCTAATTGACCTGTACAAACAAAATGTGTTAAATGAGAAATAAATAGTACAAATTAATCAATTCAGAGGAGGGAGATTACAGTGGGTGGCAGCAGGCTAGAAAAATGTTAGGAAGTGAGGTTTGATCTGGACTTTGAAGATAATAGAGAAGCAAAAGTGACAGAGTTTGTTGGGATGAGTTAATGTAGTATTCAGATAAATATAAAATATTAAAACATTTCAGAAAGTCAATTCTAGGAGTAGTCAGTGTGAATTTTATAGCTATTTTGAGTCATAATTTCCCTTCTATTTAGTTTTCTTGTGAGTTTTTCCATCAGCAAATAATGATAATGCTTGTACAAAAGTACATCTATTCTCTTAAGTTCCACTAAAAATGTGTTTAATATTATTAATCTCTTAGAGTAAAAGAAGAAGAAATGATCAGAATCTGCAATTGAAGAAGATGGAATGGGAGTTGAATGGGGAGGCTTTTTTTTTTAAACAGCTTTGTTGAAGTATCTTTGACATATAAAAGTTGTATTTATTTAAGATATACTTGTTGATATTTTGATACATGTATACGTTGTGAAATAATCACCACAATCAAACCAATTAACATATCTATCACCTCTACATAGTTACCACTGTTTGTGTGTGTGTTGAGAAGATTCAAGTTAAGATCTGTCCTCTTTGAAAATTTCAAGGATACAATATAGTTAACTATTATCACCATCACATTAGATCTCTGGGACTTATTGATCTTGCATAACTGACACTTTGTACCCTGTGACCAACATCTCCCCATTTTCCCCTTCCCACAGCTGCTAAAAACCACCATCCTACTCTGTTCTATGAATTCTACATATGAGTAAAATTGTGAAGTATTTCTCTTTCTTTTTCTTGCTTATTTCACTCAGCATAATGTCCTCCAACTTCATCCATGTTGTCACTGTGTACCTCTTTATCCATCTATCCATGGAAGGACACTTAGGTTGTTTCCGTATCTTGGCTATAGTAAATAATGCTGCAATAAGCATGGGAGTTCAGATGTCTATTTTTGCAATCTTGATTTCAGATCCTTTGGCTATATATACAGAAAAGGGACTGATGAATCATACAGTAGTTCTATTTTTATTTTTTTGCTCATTTTCTTTTCTCTTTCTTTTCTTTTTTTTTCTTCATAATGGCCATCCTAACAGGTGAAGATAATATCTCGCTGTGGTTTTGACTTGAATTTCTCTGAAGATTACATCTCTATTAAAATCCTGATGGCATCTTGTACAGAAATAGAAAAAAAAATCCTAAAATTCATATGGAACCAGGAAGGACCCCAAATAGTCAAAACAATCTTGAGAAAGAAGAATAGAGCTGGAGTTTTCACATGTCCTGATTTTAAAACATATTACAAAACTACAGTAAACAAAACAATATGGTACTGGCATAAAGACAGACACTTAGAGCATTAGAACAGAATTGAGAGCCCAGAAATAAATTCACACATATACAGTCAATTTGACCTTTGACAAAGGTGCTAAGAATACACAATGGAGAAAGGATTATCTCTTTAACAAATTATGTTTGGGAAATTGGATATCCACATGCAAGAGAATGAAGTTTGATTTGTCTTACACCATATGCAAAAATCAACTCAAAGTGGATTTAAGACTAAAACCTAAGACCTGAATCTGAAAAACTTCTAGATAGGGAAAACCTTCATGAAATTGGTCTTAGCAATGAATTCCTTGATATGACCCCCAAAGCACAGGCAACAAAAGCAAAAAGAGACAACTGGGACTACATCAAACTAAAAGTCTTTTGTTACTATCTAAGATATATAAGGAACTCCTACAACTCAATAGCAAAAAAGTAAATAATGCAATTAAAAAATAGAGAAAGAACTTAGTAGACACTTCTCTAAAGAAGATTCAGGATGGCCAGCAGGTAGATGAAAAGGTGCTCAACATCATTAATAGTCTGTTAATGTGGTGTGTGGTTGCAAGGATACAGCTCAGAGAAATGGATACAAAGCATGATTATAAAACAAAAATTTAATTATTGCTTCCTTTTGCTAGATTCTTTTGCATCCATTTGATGTAAATATCAAATTTATTGACATATATTTGTTCATAATCTTACTTTCTTATCCTTTTAGTGTCTTTGGTATCTGCAGTGTTATGTTCTCTTTTATTTTTTATATTGGTGATTTGTATCTTCTCCCTCATTTTTAATAATCCATCTGGCTAGATGTATATCATTTTTATTGATCTTTCTAAGTTACACTTTTTGTTTCATTGATTTTTCTTATTTTCTCCTGATTTCCATTTCATTGATTTTTTTTTCTCATTTTATTTGTATTTCCTCCTTTCAGATAGGTTTAATTTGAGTTTAATTTGCTCACTTTTTTCTGTTTTCTTAAGGTGGAGGCTTAGATCTTTATTACTTCTTATCTTTAAATTTAAGTATTTATTATATTACATTTTATAGTTACCTTTAGTTTTACATTGTAGTGCTCTTCGTTTCTTTGTGGCGACTCAAATTTCAATTTTTTTTCATACTTTTTGTGCTGAGAAATGTCCTTAACATTATTGATAGAGCAGGTTTTCTGGCATTTAAGACTTTTAATTTTTGTCTGAGTATGTCTTCAATTCACTGTCATTTTTGGAAGATATTTTTACTGGGCATAAAACACTGGAATGAAATTGATTTTCTTTCAGTATGTTCAACATATCCAAGATAGCATTACACTGTCTCTGTGTTGCACAGTTTCTAGTAAGTGTGCTCCGTAATCCTTGCCTTTTGTTCTTCTGTGTGGTATATTCCACCCCACTTCCATCTCCCCCACCCCTCTTTTCTTCAGCATTTCCTCTTTGTCTTTCATTTTCAACAGTTTATCAATGTGGTCAATGTGGTCTCTAGATATTTGTGTGTTTTTAAAATTTTTTGTTCATTTTTCTCCTGCTGCATGGTGTTATCTGGGGTTCTTGGACTGGTGTTTTTTGTTTGTTTGATTCTTGGATATCAACTCTGTTAAATCCTGATCATTACCTGTTCATATATTTCTTTTGCCTATTTGCTTTTCTCCTTTTGACCCCCCAATTTTATGTATACTAGACAGACCATTTGATATTGTCTCATAGCTTTTGAATGCTCTGTTCAGCATTTATTTATTCCTTTTTTCGCTCTTTTTGTTTCAGTTTGTAAAACTTCTTTTCACATAGCCTCAAGTTCACTGCCTCAGTTAGATCTATTCTGTTGATGAGTCCATTGATGGAATTTTTGTCTCCGATTCCATGATTTTTATATGCAGTCATTGTTACACTCTTAATAATGTATAAACATTATTCTGTTTAGGAATAAAAAGTTGCAAGAGAACACAGGTCCCAACCACCAATAAGAAAAAGCTGAATAATTTACAAAATCAAAAGTTTTATTTGGCCCATCAAAGAGCTGAGATCGCAAGGCAAACAAGTAAAACAATTCCCTAGCATGTCAATTTGAAGTTACTCAGAAACCCGGTCACAAGGGAACTTAGCATTCACTCACAGCTGTTTCCCACAAGTTTTCATTGGGTGCTTTTGAAGTTGATTGGAGGTATGACAGAACACTAGAGAGATCCTTCAGTGGTGTAGGTATGAATGTGGTAATTGACTGCTCTTGACAGACAGTTGTGAAGCTCCAGCCACTTCTAGACTCTCATACGAAGCAAACTCCTAAAGTCACTGGGATATGGGAAACAAATTCACCCTAGGAACAAGGCAAAACTCCATTGTTTCTGAGGCCAACATGTATGCAAAACCCTTCTGCCTGTGGGGAAGGGATAGGAATCCCTCTTGCTCCCTGGGACTCAGTCAGAGACCCATTAGTGCTGCGGAAAGATAGAAGAAAATTCCCTCTGAGATACTCCCTGAATGAATATTGAGAAATCATGTTGGGCCCAGAAGTCTGTACTGAGAGCAAACAGGTCCGATAATCTTGGGGAAAGGGCCATAAATTCTCTTTCACTGAAGACTAATCACAGATACAAGGCAAAGTTTTTGGCTTCTATGGGGAGCAGGGATAGATTTAAATGCTAAGAAAACTCCAACCAAGAAGACTCAGGAACAGAGAAATTGTCTTAAGACGGATACTTAACCGGAACAACAGAGAAACCACCCAGTTTATACCACAAGACCACCTGTAGTACCTTTCTCATAGCACTGTTGTGATGATTGTATTAGCCATTGGATATAAAGAATAGTGCCTTAGGTGAGTAAGGCCTCACAAAATATTACTACCAATGAAAATATTACAAATGGATAAATTAAATATGAAGTAAATATGGTTGCTATTGCTACTCCTATTACTACAAACAGTGATAATAAAAATGGGGATATAGGAGGTTTTGATTGCACTCTAGAGTAAATAACTGTATACTGATAACTTTAAAAAAAAAGATATTTTAACTTAAAACTCAACAAAATAATTATTTTTATTCATCTTTTATGGTGCAGAGAATATGTATTTTATTTAATTCTCTAAAATTTATTTGCTTCCTTCTTTCAACAAATCTTCTGAATATAGAAGGGATAGTGGGAATAAATTATTTTAGCAAAAATCAATTTAAAAATTAGTCTGATCCAATAATTTTAAAAGGATCTTGAGGCTGAAGTCAGTGTTTTTGAGATAATAATTCAATATTAGGTTTTCCCTGTTTTCCCCTTGCTCCTCTTACAGTTGGCATTAGGGATATGAGGAAAAGGCTTATCTGAGATTGAACCATTAGGAGAAAGGAAGAACTCTCACCTTATTCCTCAGTCTAGTCCTTGGGTGTGTACAAATTTAAACAAATCTGAACTTAGTAAGGAGAAACCTTTTTAATTGAAAGGATTATTGCACTAAGGGGGCAAGGACTATTGTGTTGGGGTAGGGACACTCTTGCTATATGGGCAGGGGAACTATTGCAGTATGGAAAATCTACCAGTGGATCTGCAAGTGTATCAAATGTCATCAGAAAAGAGCTTTTCTTTTGCAGGGAGTCATATAAAAGGCTAGAAATAACTGGGTGTGGGGAAGTGGGATGAGTGGCGGTGTTCTCGGACAGTTGATCGGGAATATTTTTCCCTGAGGCCAGCCAGTTCTCAAGAGAGGCTGTGAAGAAGGAGTATTTCAGCACTGCAGTGTTGGGTAAATGTTCAGGGACCTGAACATCCTTCCTGGGGAAGGAAACAAACCTAACTAAAGTTTGGTCAAGTTAGTGGGCATTTTGTCCAGATTGCTCAGTGGGGACGAACAGTTCATCTAATCATTTAGGAGATAAAGAATGAGAATTTGGAGAGTCTCTGTCTGCCCTTGTCATGGGTAAATAGGGGTTACCCATGAATCTTGTCTCAGTCATACAGGGAAGAGTAGTCAGCCATTTCTGGGAACATAAAAAAGATTGGGAAATTTCTTGACTGTTGCTGTGTTTTGGGAGCACAGGACTCAGGTAAAATTCAACATTGTCACTACCAAGTGGAACTTTGCTGACAACCACAGCAAATACCCTTGGTTGGTAAACTGGCCAGTCTCCTCTTTTCTCAGCTCAGCCTGTGCAGAGGTTGATGTCAGGTGGTTCAGTTTCCTATTGCCTCTCGTTGGTGCTGAAGACAACTGTGAGTCTATGCCAGAGCCTCATTTTGGCTCTTGGTTTACGTTGTCCTCTCCCCAGCAACGGTGCCCCAGCCACAGAGAATTACATGTCAGGTTGGCCAATCCTTAACTTAGCTTACACACTGAGAAGGGACTGAAGGGTGCATACCAGAAGAGCAGGCTGCCTGACCTTTCTTATTATACTCTCCTAATTAATCACGAACAAAAATGTAGGTGCTGGGTCATCCTGTACCATGACTTTTTTCCAAACTCTGAGTTTTGGAATGGTGAATAGCTTCCTTTTGTTTTTCATTCTATTTTTCTCCAGTTTTATTGAGATATAATTGGCATATAACATTGTACTAGTTTAAGGTATACAATGTAATGATTTCATATATGTAGTATATATTGTGGAATGATTACCACAAGTAGTTAACATCATACTTATTTGTTAAAATATTTTTGCTCTACATACTACTTAATATTTCAAAACATATCAAAAACCTATTATTAGATCTGTCAAATCATATTCAGACACTCACTAGTTAGTCAAAGTTTCAATTTCGTAAAAGTCTCAAAATTGTTGACTTATTTCGATTGGCACAGATGAATATATCTGTGTGTAACAGTAACAACAAGTAAAACCCTATTATTGGAAGAATGGAACTTTTTTAAAATTAAACACTGATGAAATAAAGCATTTAATTTGTTCATCATTGAAAGCAAATGATTTCTCTTGAAGTAAAAGATGAATGTCCTATTAAATTTATTAAAATTTCAAAATTGAAGAAGTCTTAGTAGAAGGTATTTCTGTGTCTGAGGAAATGTTCCATACAATACAACTGAAAGAATATTTCCCTAAAATTAGTCTCCAGGGTTACTATTTCTAAATAATTTATTTGATTGTGATTTTGCTGAGGAATAATTTTATCATGGAGCTAAGAAGTCTCATGCTCATGTTTTATAATATCAGGTCATGTTATTGTGTCATTAAAGTTCTTTGACTCTGTGTTCTCCTTCCAGTTTAGATTGATGACATAGAAAATATATGGAAATGTATTCTGCCTGTTTGTAGCCTTCATCATAACCAAAGTTAAAAGATGCATTTGGACGATGTGGGTTGGAGAGGTTGGCAGGTGATCAGAATTAATTAGGCATGCAGACACAGGAATAGAGTTAGAAGTCCAAATTATATGTATCTTCATTGGTAGTTTGTGAAAAATGGGATGCCAGCTTTCTTATGTGCTTGTAATTTCTGTTCACTTTATAAGCCACTACAGCATTCTGATCCAATCAGTTTAGTGTATTTATCTTAAGTCTTTATTAGAATAACAAATGCATACACGCTCTATTGAGGTAGACACCATGCTGAATTTAATAGGTTTCCAAGATGATTTAGACACTGGATAGTTACTTCACTAGTTTATTGAGTTCACATCCATTAAAGAAAATTACTGTATCATATTGAAAAAGTAGTGTGGAATAATTTCTGTAGCACATTCAGTAGCAAGGGAAAAATGAAATGTTGACTCTGAGTTCCCAGTATGAAATCCTGTCTTGGAACAGTTTCATCTTAGTATGAGATATATGGCAATTTCATAGGAGGTAGTTACTCCAAAGTTCCTAAAAAAGTGTTTTGGGAGCTTGATGCCATTTTGATTCTCCTCATATTATCAATGTTAATATTAAAAAAAATCTAGAAAGAACATATTCAAAATACCAATGAATGAGTTCTATTTTGCAACATTAACCATGTGTCCATAATGAATAATAAATCCATGCAATTGAAACACAAAATCCAATATCTCCTACCTAAAAGTAAAAACAAAAATAGATTAGAATGGAATAAGAAAAATATCTGAGTAGGAGTTCATCAGCTAGTGTTGTCCTTATTTATTTCATCTTCCCATTTATTTGTCTTCCCTACTGTACAGTAAGCAACTTACAATAAGGCAGATTATAGGTCTTATACATGATTGCATTTCAGGTGCCTGGCTTTTTTCCCTCTGACATATAAGCTTAATAAATATTTGCTGAATCCCTGTTTTTGAAAATAACCAATGGCTGGCTTAAACATTTATTTGTAAACTTCTTGGAAGAGACTTGTGAACGAAAGATCAACTACAGGCATATATGTTAATCTTGCATTGGTAATATCTTGATTAAACAGTTCTTACATAATATGTTATACTTCCATTTTCACAGGTTCTAAGAGCATTAGTTCTGCTTTTCCTGTTGTGTATTGATGCTTTTATGTTCTGCCGTAACTATACATTTTCCAAGTCTAACATGAGGCTTCTAGTGTCCTTTTCTCATTGCTCTCAGCTTAGCTCAGTTCTTTATCACATAAAAATTGGTTTACAGCCACAAACTAAAAACTGTATCTCTGCCAAAAGCAGAGAGTCTTTTACTTCATTCTCTTTTCTTGCCATTTGACAATGGCGCAGTGACTGGTGACATTTCTTATTATATTGAGTTGTTATTTTTTCATTGTTGTGTTTTACACATTTTTCTTAAAGACAGTACACTTTCTAACCCTTCCTTGTATCATTTTATAGAGTACTGTTTGGTCATGTGCATTAAAAGATCATTGTGATTTTAGATTAATGTAGTAATACTTTTTTCAAACTAGGCATTGTATATTTTCCTTAATTTTGCAAAGAATATAAAGGCAAATAAAGAGATTTTCTATGAGGATAGGCTTTCCTTGAGATCAACATAGTCCCAGAATCTGAATCTCTAGTTGTTCATAGGCTTGCTTCTTTGTCTTAATTTTAATTTAATTTAATTTTATTTTTATTTTTTGAGTATGTGGGCCTCTCACTGCTGTGACCTCTCCCGTTGCGGAGCACAGGCTCCGGACGCGCAGGCTCAGCGGCCATGGCTCACGGGCCCAGCCGCTCCGCGGCATGTGGGATCTTCCCGGACCGGGGCACAAACCCGCATCCCCTGAATTGGCAGGCGGACTCTCATCCACTGCGCCACCAGGGAAGCCCCAGGCTTGCTTCTTTAAAATATTTTTTTAGTTCTCCCTATCTTGAAAGGCTTGTGTACGTGCACTAGGACCAGATGGATTTTATAAGGCAGATTCTTCCCTAAGACAAATCTTACAATGACTTTGAATATAAAAAGGGACTTTATTAAACTTGCTGGTTTCCAATAAGTATATTCTGGAAAGACTGTAATGAACTGTCAGGAGCAATTCTCTTCCTTGGCTATTAACTTGGTTGCAGTCTCTGACGTTAGAGTGTTCTTGATGGTAAAGTAGTCTTAAGAATTTAACCCTCCTCAGTGGTGTGTAATTAGCAACAAGTGGGGTCAGATGTTTTGAGTAAAGTAGGTTTTATTTTATAACCAGGTAGGCAATTTCATAAATATACTTAGCATGTATCTTTGAGAGTTTAAGTGAGAATTATTTCCTAATGACCACTGTTTAGAATGCTCACATTCGGTTAGAGTATCCTGTCAGATACTCTTGAGTAGAGAACAGGAACACATTTTTATATCCACAAAGCTTCCGTCTAGTTTCAGTCCATTTCCATATGTGATCTGAGGCACAAATATTCCGGTGTTTCTTTGGTGACTAAGTAAGTGGTACCACTCTAAACCTGGAATATGAAGCTTAAAGGCTTCTTGGGACCAACATATTCTTAAATGGTACATGACATAATAAGCAGTAAGCAGTCATATCTAAACTCCTGTGACATGAATATAAACATCAAAAATGACCTTAATTGGGGCAAAATTGAATATATTTTTAAGGCTTGATGTTACTATTTTTCCAGGAAAAAGGAAAGTATGTGTGTGTGGCGGGGGTTGTATCCTAAAAAGCTCTCCAAAAAGAGGTCATCCTGGAAACACATTTTCCTACTGCTACTTTGCTTCCACCAGATGTCAATACTGGGTAATGTTCCCAGAATCTGAATCTTTAGTCATTCGTAAAGTAAAATACATACTGTTTTAGGTAGACCTATACTAAAAGCATGGTGCATATTCACTAGCACCAGGAAAATTCTGTGAGGTCATAAAGCTCCTTCATCTTCCATATTAATCAAATCCTTCTTTAATGATTGAATGTGTCAGCAGCTCTAAATTCAAGTCCAGCTGCTTAGGCAGGCTCCCTGAATTCTTGTGTATTCTTCCCCTTTCCCAAACACTGCTGCTAATTAATTTATAAACATCTGATTTCAAATCTAATTATTTCACTTATTTATTTTTCATTAACTCCAATTGACCATAGGATAAAGTGTGACTGTCTTAGCTTGACACTTATAACTTCTTTTTGATTTAAACTTGTCTAGATTTCCAGTTTGTTTCCATGACTCCTTAAAATGTTGCTGTCATTTTGAATGATTTGACCCTTTTAAGAATCTAACCTTCAGCTATTTCCAATAGCAGATAACCAAAAATAACCACACAAAGTAACCAGTTAAATACTTTTCCCCAAATAGAAGCATTGGTTAGGAAACATCACATATAGTAATTTAATCTTATATATCCAGGTTAAATATAAGACACAGTATGATTTGAAGAAGGTAAAAGAAATATAGATCTAGACCAAAAAAAATAGTATTAACTGTTTGTGCTTCTACTATTTAACTAAATTTATAGTATCTTCTTTCTTCTCTCGTCTTCTCTCCTCTCATCTTCTTTCCTCTTCCCCCCGCCTCCCCTCCCCTCTCTTTTCCTTCCCTTCTCTTCTCTTCCCTTTTTTCCTTCCTTTTTTTTGGTGGGGGGACTTTCTTGTCCCAAAACCAAAATATCTCTGTGCTGTACCCCTTATGGGATTCAAAATTCCCTGAAACTAATCAAACCTGTAATTGAGAAAATTTCTCATAATTACTTTGTACATCTCACCAAGGCTATATCCTTCGAGATTAAACTTTATTTTGTTCATGTGAACATATAGTTGTGTCTGTGGACCTTATTTTTTTGTTTGTTTTAGGGAAAGAGTTTTTGAAATTTTATTTGTTTTCCTTTAATCCTGGAGAGTTTGACCAATTCTTTCTAGGAAAAAAATTTTAGTTGTTATGCACTTGTTATATGTACATCAGAGGGAATTTTATTCATAGATCATCAGATAACCAGATCATTAGAATTAGAATTAATTCACAGGATGTAGACATGGAAAAATTTAAATGTATTACATGTTACATGAGAAAAATAAAACTGATTTTGGTGATATTAATAACAGAACCCTTGAGCAGGTACTATGAATTAGTGTTATCTCATCTAATCTTCACAAAGCTCTAAAAGAAAGCTTGCTCAAGGTTACCAAGATACAGAATTAACAAGGGCCAGAGTAAAGTCTGAGTCTGTTATAATTGCTGGCACTCATAAACACTGGACTGAAATGACTTTATTATACATGGATTGCAAAATGTGTATTTTGACAGTAATTCTGTTTGATTTTTATGAATTTTATATTTGTAGATCATATCAGTAATATTTCTAATTTTATTAGAAAAGGACTGTGCACATAATAGGCACTTAATACATATTTAAAACATAAAGAAAATTATTATTAAAAATAATTCAGTGTTACATCTTCTGCAGTGATTTGCTTGATCAGATAAATACCACAGTAATTTTGCGATAAATTTTATATACTTCAGATGAATGCAAACAAAATGCCATAGTAGAAGACATAAGTAACAAATATCAATGCTTTTACATGTACAGAAAGTGTGAAGAGTATTTAAAAATCACTTTTCTGGTAGTAGAGCAATGAGAGCATTCATGTGGAGCCTATTTCATTTTAGACTGTTTCTAGTCAAACAAAACCAGAATTCTCCCCATGAGAGTGTCTAGATCAAAGAAACTGCTTCTTCCTTCAGATTCTTAAACCACAAAAATATTTGGAACACATTTCAAGCTCCCCGTGTCCATATAACTTTCCCAGTAGGTTTATTGTATGATTACTGGTCATTTGGAAGAAAATCCTTCTTAGGATATATAGTTAGTTGCTATGGGAGAACATTCAACATGCATAATAGCAACATATTTTCCCAACTGTACAATGAAAGAAAGAAGGTAGGGGACGTCTGGTATATAAATAGATGATGAAAGAATTTTAGGTGGCTGAGGGGATTGCAGGCAAAGAGGATGATAATTTTATGTAGCTATTGAGACAATTAGAAGGATTGGCATGATTGTCCTTTTAATGCATGAGAATAGAATGTTGAGTATTTATACAAGAATTAAGTGACCTGACTCAGACATAGGCAAGAATGAATGAGATCAGGGTACATAGACACCTTGGGATCTGAATAAGAGATTCCACCAGGTTCACCTATCAGTTTAAGTGGTTATTGATTGCTTAGTATTTATAATATATAATGTAATATAAAATAAGACATTATAAAATGTACTAACTCACGTAGAATTAATTCTAAGTTAAAATGCAAACTAATTATGTGGAATGGTTATTATTTGACCTGAGCACTTCCTGGTAGGTGGGTAAATTGTGGGGAGGAAGGAATGTCAGAACACATTCTTATGCTTTTCTGGTAAGGTCTGAAAGAATTTTAGATAGTACTCAGCTCCATGACACATGCAACTACACCTAGACATGCTAACTTTCTGATACGACTATGAGTAATCATCATGGCTAAATGAACTGAAGAGAGATTTTTAAGAAATATATATGAAATGAAATTTTATTTCCTTAAGACTGTTTGAGAAAGAACTATACTATTCCTTCAACAAACATTACTCTGCAATGAATACATAATTTTTTCAGATAACTGAAGCTTATCATTATAAGCACCACATCCTTTAAATTAATAGTAAATATTTTGAAAATAAATCTTTACAAAGTGCATTGCACATTTTTATTCTCCTTCAGCAACTGATATTGATAATAATTTCAAAATGACTCACACTCTTTGAATTCATCCAAGTGTTACTTTACCTTTTATTCCTTCTTTCTGGACATCTGTAGTCACTGCTTCTGGTACATTATGACCATCCTTCTAGTTATACCCTCCCTTTGAAGCTTTTCAGTCTACTGAGATCTGAAAAAACACACAGTTCAACTTCTTAGATCTTGTTTAAATGAACAATAATGAAGGTCTGAGGAAAGATTTAGCCTTTGCCTTAAGCTGAATGGACTTCATACGTCAGACTTCAAGTAAAAGTTGGACAGTCATCACTAAAACTACAAAGGAAATTCAAGTGCTAGATTGAAAGAGGAAATTTAGGCCGTTTCAGGTATTCTTTCCAGAGAGATTTCATAAACCCCTTTTTTTTGGCCTTCTAGATTTCCAACCATGTTCATTTATGTTAATTAAGATTATTGGAGTTAGTTTTTAGAATTCTTATCTCATAGAGCATATGACTAAAATGAAGGATGATAATGTCATTTAAACTGCGATATTTTGAGAATGAAAAGGAATGCTATAAATAATTTTGTTAGGAGAGTAAATATGAACTGAGGCTTTCCATGGTTAACTGGCATGGACATACGGTCATCTCACTTAAGTGATATGTAATGCAAAAAATCCTCCAGGTATAATTGTTTTCAATGAATTAATATTTTTTTATTTAGTTCATTCACTTTTACAAATTATAATTGTCGTGGCCCGAACGCGGGTTGGAAAAGAATTTCTAGACACAAGGCAGAATGTAAAGAAGTTAGAATTTATTAGAGGGAAGGGTCGCTGTCAGAACAGCGGGCAGACTTCGTAGTAGTCTGGGAGAGTCAAGCCGAACGTGTACTGCTGATCAGTTTTTATAGCCAGAAAACAAAGGAATGGTCCGAGATGAAAATTTCGTTTACTGATTGGTTGAGGCACCAATCAGTAGGGTGGGAGTGGGACAGGGAAGATGCCTTTCCTTATTTGTGACAGGTCCAGTGCGCAGGTGGGCGTTGCCCAGGTGGGCTCAGGAATTTCGTAACCGTCTCAACATGGTGGGGAGGGCGATTAAGAGTCGGTAGGGGGTGCAATGATGAAACATTTTTAGGCAGGGTTGTCCTTTGTCCTTGAAGCACCATTGTCCTTGGAGCACCACAGTAATTTTAAAATTTTCAACGTCCAGTACATTTGTCTCTAGTTCCCTAAGACCGGCGCAGGAGGAAGCAAATAGTTACTCTTATATTTCTCCTTTTGTTCTTCTACCTTATAGTCTTATAAGGAAGTCACAGATCCTTGTTCCGACCTTAGTTCACAGCTTAATTTTAGTCTTCCCTTACACATTAAAGAAATAGTTTGAAGGAGAAAAAAGCAAATAGGATAATTTTTTTCTGGGGAAGAAAAGTAATTTCTTTGAGTCTTTGCTTGTCCACCTTCATACTTCAAGATAATTCCAAGGCTTCTTTGAAGGCTTAAAAAAGGCTTTGTGATTTTTTTCTTGAGAATCCCACTTAGTAGATGCCAAAACATATTTAGCAGGTGGTAGCTAATTTTCATTTAAAGAAGATAATCTTTTCAGAGTAGGATAACATAAGGTTTTACCATCTGTGTGTATCCTATTTAGTTTAACCAGGTTGGAGAAATCTAAAAGAAGGTCTATGAAACAAAAAGTAGATGTTGTTCAATACCAGCCTTAGCTACCTGAAAGCACTACTATTTTATTTTTATTCATTTGTTTATTTATTTATTTGAAGTATAGTTGATTTACAATATTAGTTTCAGGTGTACAGCATAATGATTCAGTATTTTTTATAGATAATACTCTAAAGTTATTACAAAATAATGGCTGTATTTCCTTGTGCTGTACAATGTATCATTGTTGCTTATATAAAATAGAGAAGCAGTTCTATTTTAAATACAAAATATATATATGGAGATTATAAAGGTTAATATATTAGCCTAAAATTTTCCTTAAATTATATCTTTACAATTCAGATCTGATGATATTTTAAAGCATTACTTAAGAAATGCTTATTTAAAAAAATAAGATTTTTAATGTAAGACATCTTAAAATCTAGCTCACAATTTTACCAAAACAGAAATGCTAAATGTGTGTTTCAGGAATCAGAGTTACAGATACTTTTAACCTTTCCCTCTCTTGCAAGTCATCACAGATTACTTCCCTACACAATCCTTGTTTTCAGCTTTTGTTCTTATGCACATTTAAACCTCCCTATTTGTTTCTGTTTTACTGCTTGGAAAATTTAAGTACTTGTCGCCTCTATGGTGGCATGTAAATTTTAACACATTTAAAAATTTTTTAGGAGAAAGGATTATGGCATATATTTGCTTTTTATTTCAGGAAATGAAAAATTTCCATTGCTCTTTAAAGTCACTTCCTAAATCTTATCTGTATAAATAATGAATACAACTTCAAAACTGAATATTTACTACATACTTAAATTTAAAAAAATTCAGGATATCATAAGCTCAATGAGAATAAAACCTGGACTAAAAGAGGGTAAATATTTTATGGATCAAAATAAAATGAGATACACAGAAAGTGAAGGAAGACAATAAGAAGGGGGTATGTAGGGGGGAGAGAGGGATATACCGATTGATTATAGATAAGAATGAAGAGATGAGGAAGAAAAAATCCACATTTTCATGAATGATTTAGTTATTTTTGCTTTCAGTAGTCTTTAGGGTTGTATAGGAGTACATTATTGAAAACTGAGAACCAGCATTTTTAAGTGAGTCCAAAGTCAACTCATGATTGATTGCAAAGTAGAGTGAATTTCAGGAGCCTATTTAGAAGAAAGCATCACACTTTATTAGAAATAATGAACTTTGGACATTAAGGGCATTTATATGTGCCAGTTATGCTTAAATAACAATGATAACAAAACTTATTATGAAAAAGAGAAATTTGCTAAATAGATGAAAAGAATAAGGTGATTAATATGAGAAAATTATTTTCTTTTCAAAATAATTCCCTGAAATTTCTTTTTCTAAGAAAGATGCTCTGGATTTAATCGATTTTAAAAGTATTAAATAATTGGGGTTTCCCTAGTGGCACAGTGGTTAAGAATCCGCCTGCAATGCAGGGACACGGATTCGAGCCCTGGTCCGGGAAGATCCCACATGCCACGAAACAACTAAGCCTGTGTACCACAACTACTGAGCCTATGCTCTAGAGCCCGTGAGCCACAACTACTGAAGCCTACGCACCTGGAGCCCGTGCTCCGCAACAAGAGAAGCCACTTCAGTGAGAAGCCCGCGCACCGCAATGAAGAGTAGCCCCCGCTCGCCTCAGCTAGAGAAAGCCTGTGTGTAGCAACGAAGACCCAACGCGGCCAAAGGGGAAGCGCCTTCTCCCTTAGTACCCTCTCTGAGGTATATGTCATTTCAAGATTCAGTGAACAAAACCTGCCATCAGCCTCCACTCTCTGGTTACCCAGCTTTGCAAACCAGTCTGCTAGTTTGGGGCCCAATAACTAGTCACAGTGGAACTATTGTGGGTCCATAGTGTCATCAGTGTTTAAAATTTCTTCCTGCTACGCTTTTAAAGTGTGATCTTAAGCAATAAGTGTTTGCTTAAATATATATTTGAGATTGTAATTAATATGACAGTGAAGGCAAATAAAACAACCAGAAGCTCTATGCATCAGTCTGTTGATTTTGTTTCTATATATATATATATAGGCATAGACTTTCTGTGGATTAAATTTTGAACTTATTTTCATTCTTGGATCATAGAACAGTTATTTCTCTTCTATGTGACTTCTAAGCAGAATAGCTTGCTAATATATATGTACCTGTTTTGGTAACTCCTTTGGAAATTGGCTTTTGGACAAGTTATGAATTAAATAGTCAGTGTTTCTTTTTAGAAAACTAATTTAGTTAAGAGCCAAATGATCATACTTTTACTACAAAGTGAGCAAGCATTTAAAATATTCTAAAAATGTATTTCTCTACGGTTAAGAAAATTTCCATTTCTACTTTGTAAGTTCAATTCATGTTAGAATCACCTTGTCTGCTTATGTTAGTTTAGAAATTACATGTAAACTAAAAGCTCTATTAAAAATTATCCTTCATTAAAACTAATATCAAATATTCCACAATTATTAGAGGTTAAAAGGCAAATTTTCTTGAAGATTTTCTGCCAATATTTTCTATCCTTTCTAGGTAAAGATATTGCCACACTAAAATCAAATGGATAAATATAAAAAGGAGTTAACACAGCAGCTTATTTGATGTTACTAGATAGTCTTACTGAGTGTAACATACACATATGCATCTACTTGATACATTAGAAGAAATGTTCTAAGTAAGATAGCTGGTCTGGAACATCAAAGGTATAGTTAATTTTTGATACAAAGATATGTGTTATCCACCCCAAATTCTTGGAAATCTATTAAGCAGTATTATTTTGAAGATATAGCAAATGTTTTGCAGACATTGTATGGCAATATTATTTTGCAGATAATAGCAGTGATCTAATGCCAGGTGATTTTCAAAAGCAAAGATAAAGAAGTGAATCTTCTTACTACAGGTGGTTTTAAAATGAGTCCCTTGAAATGTGGATACTTGACTATAGTTTTATTTAAAATTTTCTCCTTTAGAAATCCATAAGTTCTTGTACTCATGGTGTACATCTAGCAGCTGAGAATGTGACAATAAAGAGGTAATATTCTTATTCTGCTTATAGTACATTAGCAAGTACTATATTCTAAAAAAACCATTTTCACTTGAATTTTAGATATTGTAATTTTAAATAAGGTGAAGTTTCTGTCTGCTTTCTGAATCTCAGCAAAATAAATTTACTAAGGTCGTTTTAGAAGTGATTAAGCAATTAAGATGATAACATCTTGGTATTGGAAACTTAATTGTACATCAAATTAGTCTACCCCACCTCAAAGAGAGACAAAACCAAATCTTACATTAGATTAGGATTTGTGGTCCTATTCAAATCCCTTAATCTCATTACCAATTTTTAGGAGACTAAACATATTCTTGATGTTCTTTGAAGTATCTGATAACATATCACAAGCTTATTTAGCAGATCATTATACCTATATTTTTCAATCCAGTGCACTTTTCAGGGGGGTCTGCCTAAATACCAGCCCCTCCAGGAAACTGTCTGATGCCCAATCCCAGAGCAGTATGATTTCTGTTCCTGTGAACTTTATATGTTTTTACTTGTCTTATGACACTTATAGCTATGAGTTAGTGCTAAGAATTATTTTTCCTACATTGTAAAGATAGGCTAAACCTGTAGGGAGGTTTAACTACTTAATAAAATGACCAAGGATCTCTACTAGGTATACTACATAGCAATCACGAATATTTATTGAGCTCAGTAAGGTTGAAGGTATTGAGCTGTAAACTGTAGAAGATCAAGAAGTGTGAACCATTTTCTCTGGTCTCAAGCTAATAATAGTCTAGCTGAAGAGATAAGAAATAAAAGCATGAAGATATCAATAAAAGATTTACATATTAGGTCAGGACCAGAAATGTGTAGTATGTGGTAATTATCAACTACATTAAGCTGACCGTAATTGCAATATGAATTCATAGGAAGGAAAAATCATATCAGAATGCTGTGTTAATAAAAGGTTTTCATAAAAATTGGAATACTAATTGTGATGAATGGGTAAAATTTCGATAGTTAGAACAGAGGAGAAAGGGATATTCTTTGCCCTTGGAAAAATGTAGCAAAATCATAAATGTGCACTTGAGTGCCTGGGAAAGTTGCACTGTGAGATGAGATTCTAAGAGAAAAGATAGCAGAACTGAAGAAAAAAGTAAATTTCTAGGAGCCTCTGTGTGATGGAAAGATGGAGAGAGTTACATGTCAGGACAGTGTGCTACTTAAGTAAGTTTAGGATTCCGGGTAGTGTTGGTGAGCAGATAGCACGCAGAAAAAGAAGAAAATGGTAGACTCTTTGCAGGAATATGTTGAGATTGCCCCCAGAAGAGGATGGTCCACATGTATTTGGCTTTCCTAAACCTATTAATAACACAGTTGTCCCATGTCAGAAGAAGTTAAGAAGGAGTATTTTTCTTTCTTACGTTTCATAGCAGTTGAGATAATTATTGTCTTTCTTAAGCTGCAGCCTCAGCTAACTTGAAAAGCACAGCTCTTCCTGAATGGTCAACAGTGGATCATGAAAATCTGGCAAGTGGTTTGAGAAAATCTTATGAGCAAACAGATAGGTTCTTGAAATAATCATGCTGGCTGGCATCCAAGTGTTCATTAAAGTTGTGCCTTTTCTTTCTTTCTTTTTCGGCTGGAAATTATTTTGTCATTAAAGTAGAAAAAAACTAAAAATTTCATTTGATGATAGCAAAAAATGTAGTGCATATATAAGAGCCAATTAAGGCTTTTTTTTTCAGTGTGGATATTTATATTAGCGAATAAAGGGAATAAAATTATTTTATTTTATACCAGAATACTGATTCTGGTAAATAATGATACCAATAGAACTGATGATAATGGTAATAATAATAATAATAATAATAATATTAAAATGAAAGAGAGGAGAGGAGTACCTGGCATCACTTACTAAATATGTACTGAAAATACATTCTGGGGCAATGTATGTCTTTAATCCTCAGCAGAGTTTCATATTGATACATATTTCTAAATGAGTATTGTTCACAGATGAAGACTGTCATATCAGCAAGTTAAGTATGTTACAAGTATTTCCTGAAATCTTTCTTTTTATATCTTTATATTTTATTTTATTTTTTATATTTTAGAGGTGAAGAATTATAGAAACTAGCATTAATTATATTGAGCAGTAGAGAAACTTCAATCAATATTAAATGAAAATAGGTAGAGTATAGAATGATAGTTCTTCTTTCAGCTTTACGCCAGAAAGTGGTGGTAGAATTCTGAAGGATGCTATAACAAAGGAGTTAAACTCTTCTCTAGGAAGTTGGAGATTAGAACATTAAATCTCTGGACAGGACTGTGAGTGACTTTGTGGCACAATATCTGTGTGGCCATTCAAAAGAGGTCATGGATGCTAAAAACAGATTGTGTTAAGTAAAATTATAATTAAAGTAATAGGAAAGAAGGAAGATTTTTTTTTTTTTAAAAAGTAGATATACTATTACGTATGTCATTTGCATGCACAGAATAATCAGAAGAAATGTTGCCAATTGTATTGAGAAAAACTGTCATGACTATGGTGAGTACTGATTGTTACTGACTGAGTACATGACAGCTTAAAAATTGTATTATCTGATTAGCTTAATGGAATAAACTACACCCCTTACCTGTATGCAATAATATTTCTGTTCTCTTCTTGCTTTGATGTCTGACTTCCCTTATGTAGAATACTCCTTCTTTCCTGGATTGTAAATTCCTTCAAAGCACAATACAAAAGTCCACTCCTCTTGTAAATCATGCCTAACTGTCTCAGGCAGAAATATTCCCTTTTATTCATTGTAATAGTATTTTAAATGTTTTTTTATTGTGGCATTATATTTTATCGGCTGTTCCTTATGTGTCTGACACTCAAAATAGACTATGCTTTTCCTAAGGACAGTGTTATGTTTTATTCCTTTTGTAAACACAGTCTCTGAAAAAGTGCCTGGTACATAGTAGGCATTCAATAACAATGATTAAATAGGTGCTTCTATTAAAGCACCTATTGTATTGCATTTATTTATTCAGTCAACAAGTATATATTGAGTATCTTCTAACCACCACTCACTCACTATTCCAGTTCTCAGGCTATAGTAGTAAATACACAAATTCCTTGATATGAAATTTACATTCTAAAGGGGGATAATGGAACCAATTTCACACAGTGGTAAGTTCTATGAAATAATCAAGGGACAGTGCAGTCTGAAGATTGATAGACCTGAGGGTAATTTTAGGAAGGGAGGTCACGCAGGCCCTCACTGAAGTGGTGGCATTTAGTTGAAACCTGCATGACGTGAGGGAGCAAAGATCGGAAGAAGAGGCTGAGGAAGAGGAAGCATGAAAGTCTCAAGAGAGCAATGAGTACATGTTGTAGGAATTGCAAGAACACCAGGGGGCCCAAAGAAGAGGAAAGGAGAAAAGTTTTAAAAGATGATATTGAGAGAGTTGGGTATTGTAGGCATGGGAAAGGAGATTGGCTTTCATTCCAAGTATGATGTGAGAACTTTGGGAAATTTTCAGTAGGGAGTGACAGATTTTCAGTTTTTAAACATTGCTCTGGCTGCTTAAAAGTGGAAGGAGTCTAGGCTGAGAGCACAGTTGAGGCTACTGAAAACTCCAGTTGAAATAATTGTGATTTGACCAATGGTAATACTTGGGAGGTGATGAGGACTAATTAGAATCAGGATGTATTTGAAGGTGTATTAACTAGAAATAACTGATGGATTGCATGTGGAGTTCAACACATAAAAGAAATTAAGAATAATTACTAAATTTTTGACATGAGCAACTGTATAAATGGCGATGCTATTTAATAATGGAGAAAACTTGGGGGTAAGTATAACAGTTTATTTCTTTGCATCTCCAATAGAATATGAATTCAATGAGGGCCCTTGGCTTTTTCTTCTTTTTATCTCCTCGACAGTGCTTAGCAAAAGTCGGCTTTTAATAAAAAGTAATCATTCCTGGATTTTAATCAACAAGCAGCTATTGTCACTATTCGTATTTGTATAATTCCTCAGTCTGTGTTCATTCAACAGATATAATGGAGTGTCTGCTGAGTGCACGGAGGCAATGAGAATACATTAATGAATAAAACAGACAGAAATGCTTGCTCACATGGAAACCATGAGCTTATATTCCAGTGGGATGATTGATACAATACAAATAAATAAATACATCATAGATTGTGATAAGTAGTACAGAAAAATTAAGTAAAAAAAGGCAATTGAGGTAAGGGGGGTATTGCAGAGCCACAGAATGCAAGTAGTCCCTCAGGTAACAGCACGCTTGGCATGTTCTAGGAACAGCAAAAGGCCAGTTTGGCTGGATCAGAGGGGAAGAGGTGAAGTAGTAGGACATGAATCAAGAGGTAAAGAGATGTCAGATTATGTAGAGCCGTATGGGCTATTGTAAGAATTTTGACATTTACACTGAGAAAAATGGGAAGGAGATGAGAAGTTTTCAGCAGAGAAATGGCATATTATGATATATACTTTCATAGGATCCCTCTGGCTTCTGTGTTAAGAAGAGAATGCATTCACCCCCACACACACAAGATGGGGGCAGGAATAAACAAACCACCTACCACAATAATGTGAGAAGAGAGGGTGGCAGCCCAAATCAGGGTGGTGACAGTCAATGTTGGAAACTATGATTGGACTGTGGATATATTTTGAAGTTAGAATCTGCAGAACGTGATGATATACAGGATTTGCAAAGGACATAGAGAAAGAAAAACATATAAAGTTTGGGGCCTGAAAAACTAGAAGAATGGAGATGAAGCAGATAATTGTGGACATGAGGAGCTCATGTTTAGACTTACTGTGCACCCATTGTACATCTAAGTGTGTATAACAAGGAGCAGTTGTCTTTATGAATTTTGATAAAAAGAGCTGTCCACGCTGGAGTCCTCGAATTTGGGAGTCATCAAAATATAGCTGTTTTTCAAGTCAAAAGACAAGGTGAGATCGTCAAAAGTTTGACTGAAACAACAACCCCTGGGAGGCTTCAACATTAAGAAACCATTGGGATAAGGAGAAACCAGCAAAAGAGTATACTGTTTATTAAACAAAAACTAGGAGAGTGTGGTGTCTTGGAAGCCAAGTAAATAAAATGTTTAACTGAGGAGGAAGTGAGCAACTATATATAATACTGATATTTTGGCTCACAGTAAGATTTATCATCCAGTCTCTTACACTTCTGAAAGTGAAAGGGGGCACTCTTAATTAAATCTGAACAATAGACACAAACCAGTCCTGTTCCAGGCATCTAGGCATGTGTAGTCATAAAGTGATATTTAAAGTATGGTGAAAACTGAGAGGAGATAATTGTATTCAGAAATGTGGAAGTTTTGAAGGCCTCAAGAATAAAAGTTTTGGTAAAGTATTAGTATTAAAAGTCTGATTGAGTAGGTTCAAGAGAGAATGAGAGTAAGAAAATTGGAAATAGTAAGAAAAAGTAAATCACTGGAAAGTTGTGCTATAAAGAAAAAATGGGGTGGTGATAGAAGACGTTATAGAGTCAGAAGTTATTTTTTAAGTTTGATAGAATATATATCATAAAAGTTGCCATTTTTAAGTGGACCGTTGAGTGTCAATAAGTACATTCACATTTTTGTGCAACCATCACCACTGTCAATTTTCAGAGTTTTTTCATCTTCTGAAATTAAACCTCTGTACTTATTAAACAGTAACTCCCATCCTCTCCCTCTCCTCAGCCACTGCCAACCATGACTCTACTTTCCATCTCTGTGGATTTGACCACTCTAAGTACCTCATGTAGGTGGAATCATGCAGTGTTTGCCTTTTTGTGACTGGATCATTTACTTAGCATATGTCTTCAGAGTTTGTCCATGCTGTAGCATGTGTCAGAATTTTAAAGGCAGAGTAGTATTTCATTGTATTTGCATATTACATTTTGTTTATCATTCATCTGTTAATGAACACTTGAATTATTTCCACCTGTTGGCTATTGTGATTTACACTTCTGTGAACGTGGTTATAAAAATATCTCAGTCCCTGCTTTCGATTCTTCTGGTATATACTATTTTTCTTAAGACAGAAGAAATCTAATATGTCTGTAGGCTTTCTGTATTTGCACTAGCCAGTACAGAATCTGGAAAAGAGATGAATGATTTTTCTCTGTGTACAACAACTATCATTAATGGAGAAAACATATAAACTTAAATAGCAATCAGCCAGAATAAGTGCCTTAAGTCAACAAAGAACTTTGGGGTCCTAGGTAGGCAGAGCATAAAGCATCCTCACTGTCTTTCAAAGGTCTGTCTGATCAGTTAGATGCCTAGACCTTAATTTGCTGTCTCTTTAGAATCTAATAGCGATTTTAGTTTACAACTCAATTAGCAAATCATATCCTGTTAGAAATCAGAATGGGAATAGTTTGAATTGTATAAACCAATAAAGATTGACCTTGGCAATATTAACATCTGATTATTTTATTATTGTTCTTTCTCTGCCTCTGGGTTTTTGGGGTTTTTTTGGGGGATATAGTTTTTTACAATTTTGTGTTAGTTTCTACTGTACAGCAAAGTGAATCAGCCATATCTATACATATATCCCCTCTTTCTTGGATTTCCTTCCCATTTAGGTGACCACAGAGCACTAAGTAGAGTACCCTGTGCTATACAGCAGGTTCTCATTAGTTATGTATTTTATACATATTAGTGTATATATGTCAATCCTAATCTCCCAATTCATCCTACACCCCCCTTCCCCCCTTGGTGTCCATATGTTTGTTTTATTTGGTTTTGATATTAAAAAATTATCATCTCAAGTTTTATGATGTATAACTGTATTCTAGTCTCAGAGTTTTAACCTGCTTTGGGTTGAACCATAGCACTGACTGGACACAAATCCGTGAATATATTGGAAAGTATTAGTAGAGGATTAACAAATAGAATGACTCCCAGAGCAAACTTTAGTAAATAGTGTAAACAGAATATTTACAGGATTTTTACAGCATTGAAAAACTCCTAAATTGTTGCATATGTGTATATATAAATCGGTCCCAATGCTAATTGCTATGATATTTGTCTGTCACTAAAAGCTGACTCTTTCATAATTAGCCTATTGTCCCTTTATTACCCCATCATTAGTTAGACTCTGCAACATTATCATTCAATACAGATAAATTATTCAGTCGTCATAGAATTCTGGAATCTTGCAATTCTTCAGGACAAGGAGGTTGACTAGAGAAGGGAAAATTTAGGCCAAGCTTCTGCCCCTGCTCTGCACCATGCTGTGCTTAATTTTGGAACTCTATCTGTGTTAATGGGAGAAAATTGGAGCTCCCGGAGCATTGCATGTTCTTGTTCCAGAGCCTTTGCAAACAGACCGCCTCTGCTTAAAAAGAACTCTTCCTTTTGCCTCTAGGCAATCATTAATTGCACAAGGAAACCTTTTTTTTTTTTTTTTTTCTGTATCCTAAGTCAGCTCCCTCTCTCAGATGATTATTTGAGTAACGTCTGCTTTACCTATGAAGTTGTCAGCTCCCTACGGGTAGGGCTCTCACCTGCTTTCACTCACTGCTGTGTCTCTGCTTCCTTGCATAGTGTCTTGACACTATTGCAGGCACTCAAAAATTTTATTTAATGAATCAATGGGTGAATAAATGAATGAATTAGCGATAAAGACTTACAGAGGAAAACGTTTAAAAAATATGTGTTTTATGTGAACTTAATGTATTATGTGGGCTCCTGATAGAAAGTGTAATATGGATTAAGGAACTGGACACTAATTTCTTCCAGAATTTTGAAGAACTGAACAGTAAGAACTTCAGAGCTGATATCAAGGAATCAAGTTCTCTTTCTATTTCATCACTTTGAATTGAAACTTAGGAACTGTGGAACACAGAAAGACCATTGGTGGACAGGCATTTCTCAAGAGACTAGAAATCAAAATCCCATGAATAGAATTGCTGTTTTCTTACTAAGCTGCTTATGTTGGCCAACTGATAAATGCTGCTTTACCCATGACAGCTTAAATTTTACATAGCCAGGATTATTTCAGTCTCCCACACATTTTATTGTACTCTAATTCTCTCATGTTTAATCCTTATGTGTAACTATAATTTGACAGAACAATTTACTTCATGATCATTTGGGATCAATGAAAGTTTATTAATTTATCATTAGCAATGGGAACAAACAGTTATTTGGTACTTGTATGCACCAGGTACTGACCTAGGTAATTTACATGTATTATTTAATTTTAAGATATTTATATTTCATTAGAACTAAACAAAAAGAAAAGAAGCTATTTTCACATGCTGTGGAAATCTAACTCTGCTATGTTCAGTCAAGTTTAAGTAGATTTACTATTACAGTCAAAGCTAGCTGATGTGTCCTAGCTGACCTCACTTGTTCTCCCAATGAAGAATGGTCATATTAAAATCTTTGATCTTTCTGTGAAAAATGCCACTTCTATAGCAATCACTATTCACATAGACTAAGTGACAAAAAGGACACAGTGACCAATGGTCATTTCTACGTTATACACATGTTAAAACTGTACTTTGCTCTATAGCTGCTACTGCTGCTATTTATAAAACCCAGCTCTGCTTGAATCTTTGCTTTTAGTCACAACACTGCCAGACTCCTTTGATCACAGAGTCACCTCATGCTTACAGCCATGCTCCACGTTGGTCTGTCTGCTTCTCTTCTTTCTAAGCTGATATTAGAGGTTGTGGTTCAGCATGCGTATAAAGTATTTCTTCTGCCTACTCTGTAACTACTCCATCTCAGGTCTCCATCCAGTAGTGGCCCGAAGTACTGATTCTCTGCAAATGCCTTGTAATATGCAGACATATCAAGTTGAGACCAATATAGGCTTTTTTTTTGAGGGGGGGTCATAGTCAATACATACAATATTATTATATTTTGTATGTATTTATATATTCATGTATTATAAATTTACTTACAGTTTATAATTTCACTACTGATTCCACTGTGGGGATGAGAAAAGGTTACTGAGCTATGGTAAAGTTGTGTTGTTCATGATTTTTTTCCTGGTTCCATATAGAATTCACCCTCAAATCTAATCAGTTAGCATCAATCTTGAATAAATTGTGACCAGTGTAGTGCCAGTCTCCTTTTTTTCTGAAAATAAAACCAATTTCCAATTAAACTATCAACTAAAATAGACAGTATAAAAGACAGTGAGTTATTTTGTGTTGGATTAAAGAGGTTATTTTGTACAACTATAACTTTACCTTTAGGATCCAGTGTTTAACTTATTAATTTATTGCAGAGAGGCTGGATTTCAGCTGAGAACAATCTCAGATCCTGGCATTTGTAATAAAAATAGAATCCAAAAAATCAAGAAGTACAATAATATAACTTATAATGGGTTAATTCTGTATGATTAGTTTGTAGTCCTTCAACTAATTGTTGAGAATATTTCATATGTATTCTGCTTAAAGTCTAACTTGAGTAGTGCAGAAGTATAATTATACAAATGGTACAGGTATTACAATATAATTATTTATGCAACACATATTTATTGAGTACCTACTATGTACACAGCCTTGTTCTGAATGTGTGAGTACATTCTTTCATTAACAGACAAAAAAGCAATACTGCTGCTTTGTTGTTGATGTGTCTACATTTTGTGACTTTCAGTAAAGGCAGGTTATTCTGATACTAATTATCATAGTTTTACTTTGTCAGGATGATTAAAATTTTTACGTGGAAAAAGATTTTGGGAAATTGATTTTCAGTCAGGCTCATACAAGAGAGTACTGTAGACTCAGAACCACTAAATTTTGCCTCAAATCATGGCACATTATGTTTTTGCTAGAACATTATGATTCTCTCAGATGCACATAGAAAGAAAAGTCACAGAAGGCTTGTGGTTCTTATTTTTCTGTCCTTTACAACTCACATTTTTATTTGAAAATTATGTGGATGAAGTGCTTAAAGTTTGCTACAGAGATTCAACTTAACTGGTCCTAAAGGGAAAGACTGGTTAGTACCTTTGTTTTGATTAATTTCATTTGCTAATAAGATGCAGGTTTCTTATTTTTTTTATCTTTTGATTTATTCTTTCATTCATGTTGTATTAGATATTTTTTATTGCATAACATTCTTAGGATTCTATGAAAATTTAGTAATTACTAAATGCTCAAAATAACCAACGCCTTTGTTTCTATAGGGTGATTAAAACGAAATATTTTTAGTTGTAGGCAACTAATGATTTTCAGCTTTGACACAGAGTTGACCCATCTCCTCTAGTAACAGCATCCCTATCGTTTCAAATTGCAATCAGTTCGGAATATCATTTTAATGATAATAGATTGGAAGAGAGCCCTGTGCTGCTTGACAGCTGTGCTCTATATTTAAGCTCAGTTAAAGTTCAGTTTAAAGCAGCATGTCTTTGTAGTCATGAAGCTTCTTAATGCTGTGACATGTCTGTGATTCTGTGCATCAATCATGGTGACAGAAAGCCATATTCCTCCTTAAGAGGAGAGGCTATGGAAGCAGGCAAAGAGATGAGTGCTGCCATGTGTCTGTTACTGTGCAGCCTTCCAGTAGTTTAAATTCCCCTCTCAGCTCCCATTGGTTCCCGACATTCCCCTTTCTTCCTTTCTGTCCTTCCTAGGAACATTGTCCTATCTTGTTCGTTAGTAAGCTTGTCATTAAGCACTCTCTTCGGGTCTTACTATTCATAAAAATAGAATCACTGCTTTTATTTTTTTCCAATGGACTAATAAGCATCATAACAGAGGAATAAGAAATTGTGCTGGGGGATAAAAAGAGGAGCTTAAATTATAAACATGTTGGAATAGTTACATATATTCAAGATATTTTTCACTTTTTATAGTCTTGTTTCTGCTTTGTAGTGACTCATTTGCTACCTAATGGATACTTCCTAGGCATACCCATTGTTTCATCTTTCTAAAGCATTGTGTAGTGTGCTCCATTTTCAAGCCCTCTTCTCCAAAGGAATCCCTTAGCAAAATGGTTCCTGCTCTTATAGCATATAGTCCTGAACGTTAATTTAAAAGTGAAACAGCAGGAAAAGTATTAGCATCTCCCATTTTGTTTGAGCTTTTTTGCTTGTTTGCTTTATTCATTCAATCATTCATTTATTACCCAGGATATTTACTTATATTTTCTTTTATCATATTTATTGAGAGCTGGTAAACAAAAAGGATATTCTCTGTATTTTTGAGGATCTCTTAATACCTCGTACATAAATAAAAGTCTTGGTAAGCTTTATGTACTTTAGATACCCTTTTGTTCACTTTTGTGTGTGTGTTACCAAAGAATATTAAATGTCATTTAACTATATTGGCTTCAAATATTTTGTTTCTATGTAACAAAAGAAGAACTCATCATAAACACTTGAAATACAAATGAGTAGTACTTGGGTTTTAGTCAAAGGACTCTGCAGCCAGTCAGCTGCACAAGGTAATAGTTTTTACCTCAAGTTTTCCAGAATTAGAATTTTGGGTTTTTAAAAATTTCAGGAAGTATGTGGAAATGATTTCAAGGAAATATTTCAATTAAATCTTACTCGGTTTTGCCTCATTTAGTGACACTCGGTGGAGATTCAAATTTTATGTCCTGTCTCTAAATGACTTCATCTACTTTTGAGGTATGTCAGAAATGAAAAACATTTTCACATATGCCAGAAAATCTATTATGATGCAGTATCAAGATTTTAAAAATGATTTCTAGAGAACTGTCATATTATCTGATCCAACTGAGAAATAATGTTAATACTGATATCAACTAGCCAACTAATAAATATTTTCTCCATATTCATACTTCTAATTCTACAACCTCATAATTAATGTGTTCATGTCCTCCTCCCTTGTGTGTGTGTGTGTGTGTGTGTGTGTATGTGTGTATGTGTCTCTTCTCCTTCCCATTCTCCCTCCCCCTCTTTTTTTCTTTCTCCTTTCCATTTTTCAGAACAGATTTGGGTTTTTCAATGGATTCTTTGCCTGGTAATTCTTCAAGTTAGAAGTTAGGATAAAGGTTAATTAACTCAATAGGCTTAGCATACTGTAAATTCAAATCTGGCCCTGCCAAGACATAAAAGTTCAGGTTATCTCTGCACTAAAACCCAATTTGCTGTGCACAGATTTCAACTTTATAAGAAAAAGCCTCAAAATAGTGCAGTTGGTTGAACACTGAAGCTGGCTGTTGATGAAACTTTAAGGAAGTTTCAAAAGAGGAAGAGAAATACATTAATTTCACCTTATGAGTTATCTAAAGTACTCAAATTTATAGAAACAGAACATAGAATGGTGGTTGCCAGAGGAATTGGGGAGGTAGAAAAATATTTTTAATGTGTTTAGTACAATTATAAATAAAGAAATAATATGTACATGAATAAGCAAGAAAGAAAGCAGGCATTGACCTAGAAAAAATAGTTAATTTCCTCTAAGTGTAATCGTTAGTTAGAATGTGACAAGAAGTCTTTTCGTTCATCTTCATTTTTCTGAAAATTATCCATGCTTTGCCATTTCAAAAGCAAGGTATTATAAACTTTTATCTTGCAAGTAGAAGTCAGGTTTGAAATAAAAAGCCCTTTGGAGCAAAGTATGACATTTACTTAAATCCATATGAAATTTCTGACCGAGGTTTTTGACTAATATAATGGAAACAGAAGCCCAGAACCCAAAATTGAGAGCACACCATGACTGTATAACATAGGAGAAGAAAAGAGAAAAGTCTGGGATAGAGGGAAGAGAAATATGCATATTAAAAACAGATGTATTAAATTTAATTTGCTTTAGTTTGATTGCTATTATTATAATTAATTTTTCATTAAAATAAAAATCAATGGCAGCTTGGGATTGCATGAATTATTTTAAATGATCAAACCCAACCTTAAGAAGCATTTGCCTAAAAGGAACCAAGGAAAAAAGATGTCTTACATGTAACTTTGCTAAGGAAGCAATTCTTCCCAACGGTTGTATCTGGGCACCCCATGGTCCACTCAGGTTGACACATGAAATTAACTACCACACATACCTTATCAAAGGAGAGCTCATCCATCATTCCTTTATTGTTACTTTTATTCAAACTGTCAAGTTTAGAAATTTGCAAATCCAGTTCATAGCATATTAGAAATTAAACTTGAAAGTAGGCTGAGATGTCTCACTGATAATCAAGAAGAAATATATTAAATATTTAAAATTGAGAAAAAAAGCAAAGACAGCATTCTAGGAACAGTTACTGAGCCATGGGCCAATGTAATAATTGCTGTTCACAGTAATGAAAAATCTACTCTTTTCAGAACAGTGTATTATACTTTTTAGAACAAAAATTATCTCAAAGAGTAAATTTATTGTTTAATATTTAAAGTGATAAATTCCAGTTATCACAAAAGTGAATTTCCCCACTCAAAAGGAGATAATTCATATTTCATTTGTGAGTAATTCAGGTGCAAATGTGAAAAAAATTCTCTAAAACGGTTTTCTATCACTATTGAAATGTCATAGTTGCTTTAGAAGGAAGTGAATTATTTTTGGTATATGATTTATCTATGTTATCAAGTTCTATTAAATAAATATAAAAATTCAAAATTTAAAAATATATAAAAGAAGGCTTAATATATATTTCCAATTCGCTAGGCGTCGGTTGTGTCAAAAAGTTTCTAAAAATGATTTGCAAAAATCAATAAGTTATTAAAATGCTCAGGATTCACTTGTATTACTATGCCCATATCTTGCCATAGGATTCATTTATTCACACAGAATCATTTACTGTATACACTTTATTTGATAAATACTGCATTAACTGGCCAGAGATCCAAATGCAGGCAAAACTTCCTGGATACTTGAGCTGACCTTAAAAGATAAATCAGCGTTATACAGGTGTTGGAGGAGGTAGGGAATGAAAAGTGCTTACTGAAATGAGAAGGCGTCTTGAGACTGATAAATGAGGCAGGCAGCTGCATATAATCAATGGATCAGTTTATTATAGGGTAACTTACTTCACAGGATGGGATTGGGTAGGCAGCAATCTGGAAGCATTCATTGCCCTCCCCACTGCTCAGTGGCCATTGGGACAATTTTATAGTTAACCTAAGGTACGGGGGTAGGTGCTTGGAAGCAAGACATTCAGTCCCAAGTCAAGATTCATGAATGGGTAACTAGTCTCATGGGTGCCAAGAATACATCAGTGAAGGTTTTCATCATTGTTTGGACACCAAGAGAGTATAAAGGCCACCTTGTCCTAATGCTTATTAGACAATATCTGTTAACTACAAAGCCCTTGATGACGGAGAAGTGATTCACTGCATAGAGCAGTCCTGGGTAAGGTCAGTAGAAGGACAGGAGAAATTGTAAGGGCCCAAGATGGCATCAGTTATGCTAATGTCCATACAACAGGTGAAGAAATATGTTGGTTAATGAAATTCGTTGCAGAGGGGGCATTATAAACAAAGACACAGTTGTGGTAATTAGCGTAAAATATGCGCGAGAGTGTATATGGCAGACAGCACAAGCAGTTTAGTGTTCCCGGAGTGATGTGAATAGAGACTAGAGAGGCAGATAATAGATGGTGAAGTACTCTGTAAGTTATATTTATTACTTAAGTTATTTAATAAATTCACTTTTTTGTTGCATACCTACTGTGTGCTGGGGACTATTGTAGGTGTTTGGAAAATAATAGCAAGCAAAGTAAATCAAGATCCCTGTCCTACTGGAGATATTTTATAATGTTAGAAGATGACCAGTACTTTGTGGGAAAAAAAGGAGAATAAGGTAAAGATGATCAGCTGTTTTGCAGATAGAGATGAGCTGGTGACAGTTTTATATAGGGTCATAAAAGTAGGCTTCACTGAGGAGGTGATACATGAGCAAAATCGTGAAGAAGGTGAAGGAGATAGTGAAGCAGGTATTTGGGAAGAGAGCATTTCAGGCACAGGGAAGAGATAGAGCACATATTCTAAGGCTGAATTGTGCCTAGCAAGTTGAAGGAACAGCAAGGAGGCAGAGGTGACACCGTTGTAGTGAATAAAGAAGAAAGTAATAGGAGAGGAGTACAGATAGTTAAGAGTAAGATCATTTATGGTTTTATAGACCATTGTAAGGACCTTCACTTTTGCTCTGAGTGAAATAGGAAAGCATTGGAGGGTTTTTTTGGTTTGTTTTTGTTTTTGCATTGGAGGGTTTTAAACAGAGAAGACAAGATCTGAGATCTGACTTAGGTTTAAAAACAGGTTTTCAAACTTTTAAAAGCTACTGAGATGTGAATGAATATAGGGAGCAAGGGTACAAGTAGAAACACTGCTAATAATGCTATTGATATGTCTGAGCTGGAGCTGATAGTGACTCAAGCAAAGATGTTGTAGCAGTTGTGGTGACAAGTATGCAAGTTATTTATATGTTTTGAATGTAGTGGCCAAAGGGTTTCCTCGTGGATTGGATATAGGATCCAAGCAAGAAGGAGTCAAGAATAACTACAAGTTTCTTGGTCAGAGAAACTAGGAAGAAGGAATTTCTATCAAATGAGACGGGAAAGTCAGACATGGGACAGATTTTCAGAAAAATGTCTGGTGTTCAGTTTGGGGCATGGTATGTTGGGATATATACTGTCCCAAGTATATAGCCAAGTAGAGAGGAAAAACACGTGATTAGATATTCACAGTGGAGAGCCAATGGAAGGTTTCATGTAGGCAGAAATACAGTCAGTTGTGTGCTTTAGTTTAATGCTCTCTAGTGGTTAGGTAGATGATAGATCTGAAAGAATAAAAGCCTGAAATTAGGGTGAGCAGTTAGTGGTTGGTTGCAAATGTCCAGCAAGACAATTTGAGGGAGTAAACAATCAGTGTTGTAAAGATAGCAAACAGTAGAATGATTTGAGGAATATTTTAGATGTAAAGTCATTAAGACAATGATTGTTTGTGAGTATCTTAGAGAGAGGGAGGAGTAAAATAGTTTTCTAAATTGATTGGCTTGTTAAATGTAAGTGTCATTATCTGAAATCAAGAGTAAAGAGGAGAAGCATGTTTAGGGGGAAGATAATTCAAATTTATTTTTTACGTTTTACAGTTTCTGTTTATATGGCATATTCAGGTGTAGATATTTTGTCTGATATGAGAATTGCTACTCCAGCTTTCTTTTGGTTCCCCTTTTGCATGGAATATCTTTTTCCATCCCCTTATTTTCAGTCTGTATGTGTCTCTAGGTCTGAAGTGGGTCTCTTGTAGACAGCATATATATGAGTCTTGTTTTTGTATCCATTCAGCCAATCTGTGTCTTTTGGTGGGAGCATTCAGTCCATTTACATTTAAGGTAAATTATCAATATGTATGTTCCTATTCCCATTTTCTTAATTGTTTTGGGCTCGTTATTGTAGGTCTTTTCCTTCTCTTGTGTTTCTTGCCTAGAGAAGTTCCTTTAGCCTTTGTTGTAAAGCTGGTTTGGTGGTGCTGAACTCTCTCAGCTTTTGCTTGTCTGTGAAGGTTTTCATTTCTCCATCAAATCTGAATGAGATCCTTGCTGGGTAGAGTAATCTTGGTTGCAGGTTTTTCTCCTTCATCACTTTAAATATGTCCTGCCAGTCCCTTCTGGCTTGCAGAGTTTCTGCTGAAAGATCAGCTGTTAACCTTATGGGGGTTCCCTTGTGTGTTATTTGTTGTTTTTCCCTTGCTGCTTTTAGTATGTTTTCTTTGTATTTAATTTTTGACAGTTTGATTAATATGTGTCTTGGCGTATTTCTCCTTGGATTTATCCTGTATGGGACTCTCTGTGCTTCCTGGACTTGATTAACTATTTCCTTTCCCATATTAGGGAAGTTTTCAACTATAATCTCTTCAAATATTTTCTCAGTCCCTTTCTTTTTCTCTTCTTCTGGAACCCCTATAATTCAAATGTTGGTGCATTTAATGTTGTCTCAGAGGTCTCTGAGACTGTCCTCAGTTCTTTTCATTCTTTTTTCTTTATTCTGCTCTGCAGTAGTTATTTCCACTATTTTATCTTCCAGGTCACTTATCCGTTCTTCTGCCTCAGTTATTCTGCTACTGATCCCATCTAGAGTATTTTTAATTTCATTTATTGTGTTGTTCATCGTTGTTTGTTTCATCTTTAGTTCTTCTAGGTCCTTGTTAAATGTTTCTTGCATTTTGTCTATTCTATTTCCAAGATTTTGGATCCTCTTTACTATCATTATTCTGAATTCTTTTTCAGGTAGACTGCCTATTTCCTCTTCATTTGTTAGGTCTGGTGCATTTTTATCTTGCTCCTTCATCTGCTGTGTGTTTTTCTGTCTTCTCATTTTGCTTATCTTACTGTGTTTGGTGTCTCCTTTTTGCAGGCTGCAGGTTCATAGTTCCCATTGTTTTTGGTGTCTGTCCCTAGTGGCTAAAGTTGTTTCAGTGGGTTGTGCAGGCTTCCTGGTGGAGGGGACTAGTGCCAGTGTTCTGGTGGATGAGGCTGGATCTTGTCTTTCTGGTGGGCAGGTCCACGTCTGGTGGTGTGTTTTTGGGTGTCTGTGGACTTATTATGACTTTAGGCAGCCTCTCTGCTAATGGGTGGGGTTGTGTTCCTGTCTTGCTAGTTGTTTGGCATAGGGTGTCCAGCACTGTAGCTTGCTGGTCGTTAAGTGAAGCTGGGTGCTGGTGTTGAGATGGAGATCTCTGAGAGATTTTCGCCGTTTGATATTATGTGGAGCTGGGAGGTCTCTTGTGGACCAGTGTCCTGAAGTTGGCTCTCCCACCTCAGAGGCACAGCACTGACTCGGCTACAGCATCAAGAGCCTTTCATCCACATGGCTCAGAATAAAAGGGAGAAAAAGTAGAAGAAAGAAAGAAAGAAAGAAAGAAAGAAAGGAAGGAAGGAAGGAAGGAAGGAAGGAAGGAAGGAAGGAAGAAGGGAGGGAGGAAGGAAGGAGGGAGGGAAGGAAGGAAGGAAGAAAGGAGGGAGGGAGGAAGGAAGGAGGGAAGGAAGGAAGGAAAGAATGAAAGAAAGAAGATAAAATAAAGTAAGATAAAATAAAAGTTATTAAAATAAAAAACAATTATTAAGAAAAAAATTTTTTTTAAAAAAGAAAAGAAAAAAAAAAACGGACAGATAGAACCCTAGGACAAATGGTGGAAGCAAAGCTATACAGACAAAATCTCACACAGAAGCATACACATACACAGTCACAGAAAGAGGAAAAGGGGAAAAAATCATAGATCTTGCTCTCTAAGTCCACCTCCTCAATTTGGGATGATTGGTTGTCTATTCAGGTATTCCACAGATGCAGGTACATCAAGTTGATTGTGGAGCTTTAATCCGCTGCTTCTGAGGCTGCTGGGAGAGATTTCCCTTTGTCTTCTTGTTCTCACAGCTCCCGGGGCTGTTTTGGATTTGGCCCCGCCTCTGCGTGTAGGTCGCCAGAGGGCGTCTGTTCTTCGCTCAGAGGGGAAGGGGTTAAAGGAGCCGCTGATTCAGGGGCTCTGGCTCACTCAGGCCGCGGGGGGGGGTGGGGGGGGGGGGGGGGAGGGAGAGGCATGGAGGGCGGGGCGTGCCTGCGGCGTCAGAGGCGGCGTGACGTTGCACCAGCCTGAGGCGCCGGCCGGCGTGACGTTGCGGCAGCCTGAGGCGCGCCGTGCGTTCTCCCGGTAAGTTGTCCCTGGATCCCGGGACCCTGGCAGTGGCGGGCAGCACAGGCTCCCCGGAAGGGAGGTGTGGAGAGTGACCTGTGCTCGCACACAGGCTTCTTGGTGGCGGCAGCAGCAGCCTTGGCGTCTCATGCCCGTCTCTGAGGTCCACACTTTTAGCCGCGGCTCGCGCCCATCTCTGGGGCTTCTTTAAGCAGCGCTCTTAATCCCTTCCAGGTGCGTGGGAACTTTCTTGCCTTTTGGGAGGTCTGAGGTCTTCTGCCAGCGTTCAGTAGGTGTTCTGTAGGAGTTGTTCCACGTGTAGATGTATTTCTGGTGTATCTGTGGGGAGGAAGGTGATCTCCGCGTCTTACCCTTCCGCCATCATTGCTCTCTAGTTATGAAGGTAAGTCTTCCTTCCTTCCTTGAGTGTGTTTTTGTTACGTTTTCTGCTGGTGTTGGAAGGTCCCCTGCAGAGGCGGGGTCAGCTGTGGCTCACCACGGGGACAGGGACACTGGCAGCAGAGTCCTGGGCAGTACTCCCTACATGATTCTTATACATTCACAGCTTCAACTCCTACCGTAGGTCTTACCAACCTCGTCAGACGATTTCTTTTTCCTTATCAAGCCACCTTTTCACTTCAGGGAAGCACTTTACGACTTCTCTTTGGCATATCGGAATTACCGGAATCACTATTCTAGCGTTTTGGCGCTGTTATTAAGTAAATAAGGGTCACGTGAACACAAGCGCTGTGATAGCGTGACGGCCGACCTGCTAACCAAGATGGCTGCTCCATTACAGTTCTTTAGCTCAGAAGTTTGACATGTGTTTCAATAGCTAAAATTGAGGTGTCAGCAGGGCTGCATACTTTTCTGCTCCAGGCTCTAGGGTAAATCCACCTCCTTGTCTTTTCCAGATTCTAGATGCTGACTGAATTCCTTGGCTTATGACCCCCTTCTCTCTTCAAAGCCAGCAGTGACTAGCCAATACTTTGTCATATCTCAACATTTGACAATGATTCTTCTGTTTACATCTTTCACATTTATAGGATCCTGGTGATTAAATCAGACACTCCCAAACAAACCAATATAATCTCCCTGTTTTAAAGTAAAATGATTAACAATTTAAATTCCATTTGCTACCTTATTTCCTCTTTGCCATGTAACCTAACACATTTACAGGTTCTAGGGATTAGGAGGTGGGCATCTCTGAGACCATTATTTTGCCTATCACAATGGCTGATGCTGAGGGTCAAGCTAAATTTTTAGAGACTATCAGTTGAAATGATGCCAGTCTTGGAAATGGATACTTATTCACCAGGATAAAGAAATAGAGAAATCTGGTTTTAGCGTGGATTCAGAGTTCAGACTTGTGTTTTTAGAGAAATAATAGGAGTATAGAAGAATGAGGTGGTAATGAGAGTATACGTTGCATAATGAATCATCGTGTCTAGGACCATTAGCACAAGACATTAGACAAGGAAAAGGCTAATAGAGTTCAGCATTGAGAGCAGGGTGGAAAATGGAGGGAAAGAGGAACTGGTAGAATCTGTGTGATAAAAAAAAAGTAGCTATGATGTATTTAAGAAAGTGAAAGAACCAGAAGGAGGATATTTGAATTTAAGGTTTCAGAGTTAGACTAGTTCAGGATGACAACTTTTAGGATATAATCATGGGAATAAGTGGTTAAAGGACAGTGGAAATAATGGCCATTGAAATGGAGAAGTTCAAATATTAGTTAAGTTATGGTGTTGTGTGGACCGTTCATATGTACTCTGAAGTTACCTAGGATGATGGCTGACCTTGAAGAAAGATCATGAGCCTGGTAGTAATTCCTCATTCATTTAGGGAAAACTGTCAGGAAAGTAGTCAAATATGGAGGTACTTGTAGTAGAGGTACAGATAGACGGCATGAAAAACAGAGAAGCAGGGATTTATAATTAAATATAAAAAGAAATGATCTGGAAGCAGCTTAAGGGAAAATATCCTTCACCTTTTGGCCCTGTAATATGTAAGAGGAATGAGTATAAGGAGACTCTTCTGAAGAAAGCTACAGAGAGAAAGTTGAGAACTTTGGGTTAAGTTTTATGTAAGGTACAAAAGTGAAGATACATAGACGTTTGTTTACCATAGAACTGCATTTTAAAAGGCACGATGGAAAGCTTTGCAAGGAAGGGCTGCATTAGTTGATTTTGTCAGCGGCCAGAGAGAATTATTGGGCAGTATTCCATGCTGGTAAAAACAGAAGAGGAGTTAAAGGGCTCTAAGGTATTTTACCATTTTACCTTTTAAGTGATGACAAAGGTAGAAGTAATATTTTTAAAAGGACACTATGATAAATTTACAATAGCATGAATAAAAGCAGAGGCCCTATGGATAGTAGGGAGCTGATCAAGTTAAGAGTTCATCGTATCCTTTGTACATGCTACAGAAAGCCCAGGAGTAAGTCTCAAATAGTCAGCTGTCTTATCTGTAGGGAATATTCTACAATTACCTTATATTGTTGAAAGAAAGGGAAGAAGGAAGGAAAGAATTCAAAAGAGAGAAATAGTAAAAAAAAAATCATTAGGTTATTTCCCAGTGTTACAATGAGAGTGAATTAGTCCTGTGGTTTCAGCATAGGTCTTGATGTTATCTTTTACTGTTGCAGGAGGAATTAAAAAGCAAAAAACTTTGATGATTTTGTTTTTAAATACTAATATGCAAGTCTTAATTTAGGTCAATCCAGCATTAAACTAAATTAAGCACCTACCCAACTGAGCACATCAGTATATGTATATATGCTTTTATATATATACACATTTTCATCTTTCATATATATATATATATATATATATGTGCTTTTATCTTTCGAGATCTCCCTTTTAAAATTGGCATACTTTCCAGCATTTCTAGGTGAGTATTTGTTCAAATGAAGGGATAAGGATGTGGTTGAATGAAAAAAAAAAAAACCCTCACAATATCAGTAAGGCCCTGCTTTGAAGAATGACATGAAGCAGTGGGGTATGCATCCCTCTTTGTTGTTATAGTCTATCACTCCTAATGGGATCTCTATGCATTTACTACAATGAGAGAGAGAAGTAAGCATTCACAACCTCTTACAATGTGAATAATGAATTCTAAATGCTTCTGATCACATTAATGCACCAGGATAAGTGAATTGAACAAGGAAATAATTTAAAAAATGGTTTTCATTGGATTTGGCGAGTGAAGTTATCAGGGCTACTTGATAAATTTCTGCACACAGTGGGTATTTTAAATTATTAATTAATAAGATGATAATTATATGTCATTTAATATGTAGTATATATATGTAACTCAGTAGGATTTGTACATATTCAAAATTATTTATTAGCTCTGTATAGGAAGAGGTAGCAGAAAGAGGGAGATACAGTATTACAAATAATAATGGGAGATGTACTTACCCAAGATACTAAAATAGCTGAAGCATTAAATGAATATTTCCTAATACATTTACAAGGAGGAACATTTATGACTGACTATTCTGTATCAGGATCACTTTGGTAAACGTAATAAGTAAGAATGAAAAAATTCAAGTTTCTGAATTTTCTTAACTTGGTGTGTTAGTAGCATGGAACAAAGCTACAAAAATTTTTATTAGGTTAAAGTGCATTTCTTTTAACATTTCATGAGTAATTGAAAATAGCTGTGTACCACTTAAGTTTATATAGTCAACCTTCAACCTCAGCTTTCATTAAATAAGCAGATTATTCTGAAACTTTTTTTTCCATTTTAAGTGAACATGACATTATTAGTTCCTAACAATGTAGTTATTGATCTGATTTTTCAGTATAGGGGCCTGGTTACAGTGGTCTATTCTTATTCCCTTGCCTGTATCTTATTGTAAATAGTGACATATATAATGTTAAAGATAAAATGAAAGAATATTTTCCCCTATAAATTTCAATCATTGAGTTTCATTGCTTGCAAAGTGTATGGAGAGATTGGTCAAATTACTCTTCTCTGTTTAGTTGGCATGAAAGACAAAGTAAGGAAAAAATGAAATAGCATCATCAAAATTACTAATCCTAAAACATAGCTTGGGGTGGTTCATTATCTCTTTTAAGCAATTAAGAAACTGTTCAATAAACTGGAAAAGATAATGAAATAAAGGAATTCACAGGCAAGCTTGACTTGACTAATTAACCTTTGTTACTTGGGTTATTGGTATATGTATATGGATTTTAATTATGTCATTTTAATAATTATTGTTTGAAGATTGATCACTGTATTCGTTGTTCCAATATTTATTTTTTCCATTATAAAATAAGAATGATAATGTTAAAAAAGGGAATGTGACATTGAAAGTAACTTTCAAGGTGATTAGAACTACAGAAGTAATAGTTATTCATTTAGATGGTCAGTATTTCTTCATTCGTATTGGCATTTAAGGCATATACTGTGTTTTGCAGCATTCTCTGTATGTATTAAGGAAGAAATGTTTGGTTGTAGTCTTGAAATGTTGTAGTCTCTTGAAAAAGACAAAGCATACATACATACATGGGGGAAAAATCCAGCTAAAGAAGTGTGTGGTAAAACCTTGTAAACTCAGCTTTCATAGACTAAAAATGAAGGAAGGGTCAAGCATCCTAGGGCAGCCTCTGAACATATTCTATTAAGTCGCTTCTTGGTCATCACCTAAAGAAAATTTTGTTAAAAGATCTTGCAGAAAGAAGGAAGGATACTTTATATAGGTATCATACTTCACATGAGCAAAAAAAAGTAGGAATAAGCAAAAAAATATATGTGGGGTTGGTAACGAGTTTTTTCCTATATGGCAGAGAAGCTACCTTAGTTTGTAGAATGTCTGAATGAAGCTACACTGTAGGTAACAGAAGATAGGAAACTGGATAAAAAATAAGTCCAGAGTAGATGAGCTCTCACTGGTTGTGAGTAAAGAGAATGAAAACCAGAGAACAAAACTGAGCCTAGAGGGTACCTATTTAGTGGGTAGGGAAGGAACACAGGCATAATATGTTTCACAGGACCAATCATAATTCATCATTATCATGTACATATCATATACCAAAAAGACTGCCCTAGGCACCGAAGATTCAGCAATGATGAAAATGTCTTTGCTTTTGAGGAGCTTTCTGTCTAGTGAGAGAGATAGACATGTACACAAAGTATTCAGCCACATAAAAGGTACGATCACAGAGTCTCCCCTAAAGGCTATATGGGAACAAACACACAGATCAAAATGCTTCTTTCTGTCTGGGAAGATGAGAGAAGACCTCATTGAATAGTTGACTTTTGAGTTCAGTCTGAAAGGATGACTATTGATTTGAAAATCAGAAACAAAGGGGACTAGGATTCCAGGTTTAGGAATTAGCAAGTACAAAAATATGTGAAAACAAACTGCCAGTTCACATGACCACACAGAGCTAACTAGAGCTGTAGCCCAAGAAGCTCAGTGAAGACTCATAGGAAGTGTGGTTGGCACAAAGCAGGGATGGATCGTGAAAGGCTTCACTTGGATTTTACCTTAAGATGTCAAGAAACTGTTGAAGGATTTAAGCATTTTAAATTGCTTAATGATGCTCTCAGATTCTGTATTTTGAATAAGCATCACTTCAGCAGTTGTGTGGGGGAGGAGTTAAAATCCAAGGCCAGAGTTCTAGAGTCTGATTTGGTGCCCACTGATAAGCAATGCTGAGTAGAATCTACTTAAATCAATGGCAGTGGAGAAGCAGAGAGCAGTGAAAAGCTTTAGAGATAAATGAAACCTGGCTACAATACACACGAATGAGGGAGAGGAGGAATTGCAGAATACATTCAAAGCTTTGACTCAGGTGCTGTATAACCAAATATGGGTATAAGAGTAAGGAAGGAGGAGAAAGATAAGTTACTTTTAATAGATGATAAAAGAGAAAAGATCAAGCACTTATCCTGCCCTTATTGTATGAACAGTTTCTCATGTAGGAAAAGTTCCTGTTTAGAGATGATTTCCAACAAATGCAGGAGGATAATAAAATTAGAAAAATCCTCACTTTGCAACCTGTAATAAAGTAATAGATCCAAGTGATGATCATCAATGGATACATTGGTCAGATGGATAGCGATAGGGAATTTCATAAGATAGGTCTTAGGCTGAAATCACCTGAACCTGAAAGTAAGTCTCAGCATTACAAAAAGTGGGACAATTGTATATTATATTCATTAGGATGTGATGCAGTAGGAAATATATAGCATCACGTATGAAGCATTCTTTTATTAAAAAATATTGGTCCTACAATTTATCAGGACTTTAGATCTAATTACCAGTTTATAGGAAATACAAAAACTGGTGGAAAAATTCACCACAACCGCAAAAAGAAATCAAAACTATGTCAAGAAAAAAAGAGGTTGAGGGCAGGTGATAGTATAGAATTAAAAAGAGACTTCAGAGACACAAGAATCAAATGCTATTTGCCCAATTTGTGTCCTGACTTGAACAACCAACTTTAAAAAGAGCTCTTGAAACAACCATTGAAATTTTGATATAGACTTAGTGTAATAGTTAGTGTAACTGTTATTTAGGATTTATTGTTAATTTTATTGGCTGTGTTATCTAAAAAGCCCTTATTAGTTAGAGATGCGTACTGATGTATTTACAAATGGAAAGGCATAGCAGTTTGGGTTTTATTTAACATAAAATAAAATAAAATAAAGCTTTGTGGGGGATAGATAACATGAGATCTGGAAAGTTTCTTAATCTCTGAAGCTTAGTGTTGGGCATTGAATAGTTGAGTGTTCATTGCAGTAGTCTTCCCTCTTTTTATGCTTGAAAATTTCTATATTGATAAGGGAAAAACAGTTTAATGTTAATCAGGTTGATTTGAGGTGCGCATCAGATGTGCAGGTGTAGATTTTCAGGAGAATCTAATGTAGACACATATTCTAGACTTCCCAGTGATGTATGCACTGGAAGTTTATGCAAAGAGTACAGAGTGAGAATGTAGTGAAGTAAACTCTGGAGACAGCAGTTATTTAGAGGGAGGGCAGAGGAAGAGAAATTAGTAGAAGGTACTAAAAATAATTAGAGAGATAGGAAGGAAGTCAGAATGAAGTCCTAAAACATGGGAGAGTCACCAGCATGCCATGTATGTTAACATGCCATATAAATATTACATTATACATCTGATTTTGAAATTGTAGGCCATCATTAGTGATCATACTGAGAGGAATTTTAGAGGAATGATCATGGAGAGAGGAGAAAGGACTGGAAAGCTAAATAGAAAAGGATTCATGAGGGGACTGGAAAATGAGACATTAGAGTTCTTCCTATTCAAAAAGAATGGTTATGAAGGTTTTGATTTTTCTTTTTTTAATGGTGTTTTGTTTTTGTTTGCTTGTTACTTTGTTAGTAGAGAAATGTCAAAGAAGTTAGATCTGTAAGGGGTGACTCATGGGTGCAGAGGCAGATTGACCCAAAGCTAATGAAACAAAGCTGCTCACTAACACAGGCCTCTACTGGCCAGATACCTTTACAAGGCCCTAGGAGGGGCCCTTGTGATAATGTGTGTGTATGAACGCAGGATTTTGTAACAGGTGGAAAAGTAAGATATTGGCTGTTACTACTCCAGCTTTCATTACATTTTCCCTCAAGTACAGCAGTTGACTGGCCACTAGCATTTGTCAAACCGTACTAAAAGGACTTTGAATTGAGAATACCTTTAGTTTAGGCTGAGTAGGATATGCTTTATGTAGTCCAGTTGGAATTTAAATTATTCTGGCTGTACTGGTAGAGAAGTGGTTTATAGGAATACTCCTTCCACTCACTGTAAAAAATCATTATGGTACAAAGGTGCAGGGCTATCATTTGCATTGTAACTTGTCCTGTGGTACCTGGCCCCAGAAGTAGGTGGGACGTAGAGGAAAAGTAAAATTTTAAATATACTACTAAAACGTATGTCTGCAATGTTTCCAAATAGATGGTATTTTATATTTGAGAAATTAAATAGAAATATAATTTTTCAAGTGATATTAGAATCCAGGGTAAAGTAATCATTCCAAAATAATTCAACTTTTTAATAAGCATTTCTCATTGTACTACCATGCTCTTTCCCCCAAGTGCTGTGATTAATAAAGTGCTTAAACCAATAGAAACAACAGTCTTCATTACTTATTTCATAAATTTTGACGATGCCAGGGAATAAATTCTCTATTTTCAATTTTGGAACCATATATCATAAACTCCATGTGGCTGCAATTATGAATTAATGTACTAAAGCAGCTCTCAAAACAGCTGATTTGATATAGATGGAATGAAGTATCATCAAAGGCCAGAAGTACAATTATGGTCATATGAAAATGACCAAGAGACAAACTAAAAAAGAGCATTAGGCTTCAAGTATGTCAATTAAACTCCATTATTATTAAAGCAAGTGGTAAGGGAGACTGCCCTAGAAATCTAAGTAGATGTTCCATAGTACTAGAACTATCCAGTAGAATTAAAATGAATATCCTATAAAAGCTCGTAGTATCTCTCCTGTTTTTTTTAACCACAACTTAAAGAACAACCACCTAAGTAATTAAGAAGAAATTGAAAACTTGATTTACATAAATCTCCCTAAGGAGAATTGTGTAATTTCAATTTTTTGACTTACTATTACATCTTTTCTTTTCCATTCTCTATGTATGTATGAGTAGTACATAATGTAAATATGGAAATATCATTAAAATCTTTGCTATTTTAATTGTTTTCTTTAAAAATTAATTTTCTACTCAGTTTTTTCCCTCCCATATGCCTCTTGTTCCCCAGGCTTTCTTCTTCAAATTCAAATGGTCTCAGAGAAATGGATGGCAAGTAAATGCCCCAAAGCATGACTAAGTATAATAAATAGCAGCTAACATGACATTTTCAAAATTAGACATGAAAAAAAATGTTTCTTTTCTATTTATTTCCATGTGAATATTCTAGATGACTAGTTCTATGTCTTTGTCAGCCAGTGCTGTATATAGCACATTCAAGATACAGTTACCAAAAGAACAGTGGATGTTTGTGAATACTCAGTGAAAGAGACATACAGTCTTCTTTCTATAAACAGGCTTACTTCAGCTTCATGTCCAACAGACTCAGTCAAGCATGAATTTTTATTTGTCCTTTTTATATTTATAGTACATAATTTCACTAGATAATTATACTGTTCTATTTTTAAATATTTTATAATTTTCTTGACAATTAAATTTATCATTGTTCATTCATTATATTTTGATTATTATGTAATTTGATTATTGATTAATGAGATACTTTCATTATTTCAGTAATGAACATAAAATTTTATCCCAAGTTATTGTAGAGAGTTTAAGTAATTTATATCCAAACTGCTAGTATCTATTGGATAAGCTCATTTTCTACCTAAACGCACAAGTATTTATTTAATAAAAGAAATAACAGATTGTTCTTTCTACTTCAGGAATAGTGAAGCATTTTGGTAGACACACTATTATGTTGCAAGTGAGCTGCATTGAGTATGCCCTTTTAATTACAGTGGTAAAATGGATTTATATTCACCAATCCTTGATCATCCTTGTATTTGCAACGCAGCTTTTTAAAATTTCAATGACACTTTTTTTTGTAATGAGTGAAAGGATGAATTATTTAGATTTCAAGGTTTTTATGCAAATATATTTCCTCATATTTCTTCTTGCTGCAATCTGCCCGGAACAAACATGATAAAACATATGAGTAATTACACTTTAAATGGCTTGTTCTGGATGCAACTCTAAATAGCACTTGTGTTGTAAGCAGTGATCCTGGTCTGTATTTGCAAACAGTCTATTAGCCTTTTCAAAGACCTTCCAGGGATACAAACAACTTGCCTTCCAAAGAATGTGGACTGTGTGTGGGTATGTGTATGTGTATGTTTTACACTTGAGCAAGGTCATCCAGGGAATTAGCACTGATAAATAGATATAAAATGAGATTTTATACCCTATCTTGACAATTTATTAATCTAATTACTTTCTGTCTAACCCAAGTCCTTTAGTTTATAATTTGTCTATTTTCCCTAGTTCTTTTTTTCATAGACAGTCATCAAGATTCTTGTATACAGTCATAATTATGGCATGTACTGTTCTGTCTTTTGTTGATTAATAAATTCATCACTTAATGTAGATATTATCTCTAATACTTTATAATAAATAACTACCTTTGAACATTTATTAAGTGCTGACTCTATACTCAGTCAGCACCTGTATGTCTTTTCTCAGTATTCTGGAAAATAGCTCTTGAGATACAGATTATAATTTCAAACCAAGCCTGTGTGACTTCACATGCAATAATCCTAACAATTATTCTTAGTCTTCTAGACTCTTTCTAAGATTCAAATACTTAACCAATTTTAGGTGTCCCAACTTTCATCATTGTCTGATAAATGTAGATTCTAAATTGGTATATTGGGATGATTCTTTTTCATCTCACAGATGATATTGTAATTCATTAGTGTTCATGAATGAATAATGTGCTCAATGGTCCTATTAGTTGCTTCCAAGAAAAAAAGTTACAATTCGTTTAAGTATCTCTTCTCATAAGAAAGCATAACTTTTGCAGTTACACAAAGAAACTACAAAGGTAAAAGTTGTATCCAGCAAACTTGTCTAAGAAGGTTGTTTTGAAGATTAAGTAATGTAGGCCAAGCACTTGGCATAGTAAACTGTAACTCTACCTGGCTCTGTGAGGTTACAGATATCGCACTGGTCTATTACTGCATCCCTAGCCTTAAGCATGGGCCCCAGTACAGGAATTGTTCACAAATTATGTATAACTGAAGATATTAATGAATGTAAGGCATTTGGATAAAGGAAAGTCAGAGTATGGTGGGTATTATCATTAAAATTGTCCACTAGGAGATGAGTTTTGAGTGGAACTTTAAGGAATGTGTGTGACATGAACTGAGAAATGCATTCAAATCAATACATATATCTGTATCCAAGATGAGAAGGGGCTTATTGCTTAAGATATACAGTAGCACAACACTTTATATGCCATTTGGGATATGATATTGTGCTGACTCAATTTTCTGTTGACTTGAAGCCAATGAGTACTTACCTTCTTAAATTTATCTACAGTAACTTTTTGTTTGTATGCTAATTAGTATAAAATGTGCTTTTTTTCTATGCATTTATGGTGACTGAAAATTAGCAAAGGAGTAAAACATAATACTTACTGCTCATTACATACACATTTTCAAAATAGGTATAATCTTTTTTTCTGACAATACTGATCTAATGTTCCTTAGGTAATTCATTTCAAGCATTCATTAAACTTTGATTACTTCCAGGATGGTGTTTCATAATTATACTCATAGACAAGTCATGATTTTAGTTTCCATATTTGGCTATTTATTCTGTAGATAGAAAAATAAACTACTAATTAGTAATAATATGTTTAAAGAATCTTTTAATCACTATCAACTTAATGACTTTCTTCACTAGCAATTTAATATTTTGCTGGGATATCTGATGTTCTTTTTCAATGTTTCAGCTAAATTTCAGTGAAAATAAATAAGAAGAAATTTATAAATAAATTTTAGCGATTGCAATTACAACCTGCCCCAGAATCTGTCATTCTCAGGAGAGTTTCTCATAGGAAAGCATTGCCTTAATTTTATAATTATCTGAGCTTAGACCCATCTCCATTTTCCATAAAAGGAAATTTAATTTTTGTGTGGTTTTAAAACATAACGATTTTTCCAAGAACACAGCTACCATGTAAACTGATAAAAGACTGAATTTAGTTAATCACCATTTTAGAAAATCTCTTTACTGAGGGAAATGAAATTTATGGTATTTGAGTTCCACTAAACCTCATGAAAGTTTCATTTACTGTTTTCTCATTCAGCTTGATCCTCTATAGGGTTTGTAAGCACCTGAGGACTTTAGCTATGTCTTCCATATAGTCATGCCAGAGCATTTATATAGTCAAATATAAATCATTTTATTATGAAAAACTGCTTTTCCTTTATATTGTAGTCAATGCATTATATTGATTTTGTTGAAGCCAGGTGTATAGGTGGTTATATTATCTGTGAAGTCCATTTTAACCTGTTAAGGAAGCACTGATGCAGTTCAGCCTCTTCATTTTACAGAGGAGGAAGTATGACCTGAAGAGGTAAAATGACCTGACCAAGGTCACAGAACTCACTGGCATTCCAGGCTGTGTTAATTTATCTATTTTCCATTCACTTTCAGTAACCAAACATTTGACATGTTAGCCAAATTTGTAATAATAAATGCATACTATTTATGAAAATGCATATGTACTTCTCCTAACATATCTAACAGAGACCTTGGTAAAATTCTACTGGATTTGAGCAATATAATTTCATTTAAATCGTATCACTTTCTCTTTTTCTATGACCTAGAATCCATTTTTCATGTGCAAAGTCCAGTCATGATATTGCTACATTAAGACTTTTATTACGTTGTTATGGTACCCCAGAAATACATCCTGAATTCCACACTTCATATTAGCTTTAAGCTTAATGTATTTGGGAAGCCAGTTGCTTTGATTTGAAATGGCTGGCTCATGCAGCCACCTAGACACAAGTCACTTACCTGAATACTTGAACTGATGTGACTGGTTCATATTAAGTTGACTTTTAGCTTCAACTTTTACCCATGTGGTCAAATTGGAAAAAAAAAAAGGAAGGAAATGAAAACCCTCTTTTTTACAAGCTGCTGTGTCAGCTAAAGCAAGTGAAAACAGTGTGTGGTAGATGCATACAACAGAGGAAATGAGGATTATCTCTGGAACTTTAGCACAGCAGAATAAACAAAAAAAATGGCTTCGTATTCCAGATCTTCATGGATAACTGCCTGTGAATACCATAGCAAAGCTATCCTAAGCAAGATAATTCTTCTTATCCCAGTTTTCTCATGCTCTAGGTCACGTCTAAGAGTAGAATGAAATTAGCATAATGCTTTAAAATATAGATCCACTGAATTTAGGTAAAATTTAAAACCTCAGGTTGATTTTTCTTTAAAGCTTGCTTCTAGATTTTGGCATGTGCAGTGAGAAAATGTTACCTGGATATTCACCCATACTTGAATTGGCATACTTTAAAGTTGCTGATGTGAAGCAGTTGAGTTCAAGCTCTAGAATTTAAAAGGTTTAACGTTATAATCAGATATGTGAAGAATCCTTATCGAAATGCTTTTGATGGTTGAAATTGAATCTGTTGTATTTTTTCTTATATCTCCATTTTTAACAGACCCAATGATAAAATTCACACATGATTTAAATGTATATATTTTATTCTTTAGTAAAATGCAAACATTACATTTATATAAATGTAAATTATACTATTGTTTCCTAATTACTTGAAATTATGTTAAAGTAGTAAACTGGTCTATTCTTTGCCTTGTTTTAATCCTCTGATGTTTTCTTCTTTCTGTGGAATTTTGAGAATCTTTAGAATACTGTCAATGTATTATTTGGAATATGATGCTTTTTCTTTCTTTTACGTACCATGGGTAAAGGATTTCTGATTCACTTGGTTGTCCACTTTTGTATATGCAACAAACCTGCTCAATGTCTTCCTCTTCCAAAGTCTTCAAGTCCTTCAAGGATTCTCAGAGTATTAAGTATATGCTAACAAAAAACATAAATCTCCAAATAGGAAATGTGACAAGCATTGTTTACAAATTATTTTTCCTCCATACCATTTTATTCTAGGAGCATCTCTAAATATGTTCCTGCATTGGCCAAATTTTTAAAATAATGTTCTTTTACACGATTTATTTTTTTTTAAGTTTCAAATATGCAAAGGAGTAGCTTCCCCATCGTAATCTACTTTTTCAGGGAAGGACAATATCCTTCTTTTATGTCTGGCACAGTTATTAAAAAGCTGTTTATCCTTGTTGATTTGACTGTATACATGCTTATTAAGAAGATACCTTTCCCCTTGATTCATACATTTATGTAAATGATAACTTATTATCTGTGATATTTTTAAAAAGCAATCAAGAAAAAGTGAAAGAAAGGATGTATATTGTCTGCTTCATGAATTTGACTTTTTAGATGACCTTTCATTTTCAGATTTTACCCCCATGCTGTGTGCTCAGACAGACCTTTGTATCATGGAGAGAAAGGCAACAACCCATAAAAATGGTTTTGCAGTCTGGCATTATGACATTACCATGTTTTTCCATAAAAAAAAAATTTATTTCACCATGTGATCATGTGACCAAAGGAATGTCTTCTCATCTTTAGAATCATGTTTAAGTATGTGTGTGTGTACATGTACTTTTCATAATCAAATATAATATGGGGCTTTAAAAAATGAAAAACACTGAAATGACCCTTTGCTTATTTACTAAACTGAAATAGAATTTAAGCTACCAATAGATACAAACTTGAGTCTGAAAAGATTGGCTTTTGGTTCCTAGTTTTTATCATTATTGAACATCTTGCCTTCAGAGGAAAATAATCAGTAGTGAATACCAATATGTTCAAGGAAGACTTGACCTTGAGAACAGGCTATATAAGCAGTTTTTAAAAGTGGAACATAATGTGAAAGCCTTCATTCAGTAAGGATGCTTAGAGCCAAAACCCAAAAGATTGGTCTAAAGCCTCTTAGATTCCTCCTGCATTAAGTTCAGGATTTTCCCTGGGTTTCTGAGATATGAGGTTTAGCTGGGAGCGAAGTAGCCAAGATAGGACTGGAACCAAAGTCTTCTAAGTCTTATTCTAGTATTCTTTGAGAATTGCTGCCTCAGAAATAAAAGGGTCTGTAACTTTGAACCAGCTTCTTTGGTATCTAAACATTTGTACTTTATCATATTCCATCTCATTTTGGATAACTGTTATAATAAGTTATGAGCCTCAGTTTCTGGATGTAAAATGGAGAAAACAATACTATATGCAGATTATTATATAAATATATACATATGTATTCACTATATATATCACATATATGTATAGATAGATACATACATCTAGATAGGTATCTCTCAGTGAAGTCTGGCAGATAATAAGTTTTTAATCAATGATAGTTACTATTTACAGTATTATTTAACAATAATAAAGCGATTTATCTTACTGAACATATACCTTCAACATAGAATTGTAATAGTTCTAGAATAGAATGTTTACAGGTACAACTCAAGTACTGTACTGAAAATACACACTCAACATTTTTTAAAATATATTTTGTCTTCATTTAAGTATATGTTGTTTAAAATATTTTAAACAATCAGAAAAACAATTTTACCTCAGTGAGATTTGAAAATGTTTTAGAATTCTAATACTTCAGCAAAATAACAGAGAAACTTAGAAAATAGATGACTTTGTGACATTTTCAGTTGTATATTTACAAAGTAATAAAGCAAAAAAAAGACAAATATTTAAAGTTTTCTTTTATCAAAACTAGAAAATAAAGCACTTAACTTTTATTGTTATTTGGTGTAACAGTTAAAGCCTCTGAAGGGGAACTTATTTTCTTTTTTTTTTTTGCCTAGTTTATTGCTTTCATTATAAGACAGTATACCTCATGCATTCACAGTTTGCAACTTTTTGTTGTTGTTCTCACACATAATTTGATTCTACACGTAGGGACGAATTAATTGAGGATATAAAAATGAATGAAAAAAATGAATGAAAACCTGAGTGGAAGTAATTGCATGATGACATAATTCAGGACTCTAAAAAAGGAAAGGAGAAAATTAGCAAAATGTGGTTAAAATGAATTTAAGAAAGTGGATTCCAGTAGACTTAGTCCACTATTGTGAAATGGAGTAAATAAAGAAAACAAAACAAAAAAATAGAAGAACTTACAAGTTCTGCTGAATTTCAGAAAATAAAGTAGGCTAAAATAAAATAAAATAAAATAAAAATAGATCCAGAATGGTACAGGGGACAGAAGGACAATTTGGAATATAGCTTTGAAATTTACCCTGGCCAGTAGAAATATTTAGAAGTAGAAAAATATTAGAAAGGGCAAAATCAGTACTTCCCAGTTAAAATGAAAATTTCTTATGTTGAGTAGCTATACTCCTCATGAAGGATGAGGTCCATGTCTTCCTAACAATTTTCATCTGTAGTTGTCTTAGGCTCAGCAGTGCACTCCCCACATAGCAGGCAGTCTCCTTGAATTTCATTGTACTTGGTAATCCAGGATGGTCATATTTTGAGAAGCTATGAAGGAGCTATGATGGGTGATGATAGGATGCTAAAGATTTTGGGGTCTTCCAAAAAAGTCAGCTTTATCAAGTAATCCAGAATAGACTAGCTTTAATGAGAAAACATCACACCAATTTTAAACTTTAGAAAATATCTAAAAATTATTTTGAATATATTGTGTTCAAAGTATCTTTTTCAATCACATGGAATAATACACTGACAGATGTGATTTCATTGTCACTTTTATTTTAGAGAGCTCAATCATAGGGTATTTTTTGGGAATTAGAGAATTAAAACAAGAAAAATTTTAAAGCATTAAATTCAATTTCAATAAATTAGATTTTTGAAATCACTTAGATAATTGGAAGAAATTAGCTGTAGTAACAATTATTCAATTACATACTTTATAAGCATCATATTTGGTTATAATTATTTAATTTTTTTCAGAACAAGAAAATAATTTTTAAGAGGTCAGGAATATATAAATAAGCATATCCACATGTAAGTGATGCTGTTCTCTTTTTATCTGCAAATGTATCTTAACTAGTTGGTATTGTTTTTGTTTTGTTTTGGTTTGGTTTTGGTTTTGTTTTGATCAAAAGATGATTGATACCTAAGTAATAAGTTTTACTTAATAATGGTTGAACAAGGGGATAGAGATGTGATAAAGATTAACCCCCTCAGACATAATTATTGGTATTGGAAGATATGTCTTGAGTCTTGGGGAAGAGAACCAGACTCTAAAGTCTTTTCTAGCTCTAGTGTATTATGAACTCCTGTGGTGGCTTATTGTGTCACATAATGACTCTCACTGTCAGTGCACTCTTTCTCTTGACACAATTCTGGTATTTAAAAATTTTTTTTTTTTTCATACTTAGTAGAGGAAGGAGAAAACCTTACTCAGATATCACCTTACTTCTATATGGGGATAGGGAAGGGAACTAACTCTATCAAGTGCCTTCATACTGTGTAAGACCTAAGCCTTCCTTGTATTCCATGGGGTTTAACCCATTTTTCTCCCTTTCACAACCAAATGTCAGGAAAGAACTGTCCATGTACACTTTGTTCCTGTCCTGTTTGTTCACTACTGGATCTTGATTAACCTGTCTTTATTATGTAACTCTCTCTTACTTTTGCCAATCTTATTAGAAGTCTCCTGGTTCCCAGATCAGATACATGCTTCTTAGTCCTTCCCATACTTGGTATTTTACATAAAATATTGTATGTAAGAAAAAGGAATGTTTTTCACTTTCTGTTACCTGGAAATGCTCCCCTTAGTTCTCGTAACACTACACTCTTCTGTTTCCTCCTTCATTCCTGGCTGCTCTTTCTGTCTGCTTTCAGACTACTCCTCCCTTTCCCATCCTTTCATTGTTAGTATTCTTCAGGTTCTGACATAGGGCCTCCTTCCTTCTCATTCTGCAGGCATTTCCAGGTGATCTTCTCTACTTCCATGGATTTCATGACCCTATGTTTGCTGAAAGCTCCTAAAAAGACACCTTTAGTTCAGATTCAATCCTTTTTTTTTTTTTCCTTCAGATATACATATTCAGTTTCATACTAGACTTCTCCTAACAAACCTGCAAATTCATTACCTTTCCTACTCTCCATGTAGATTTCATGCTAAGAGTTTGGACAAGCTTCTCATTTCTTCCCTGCCCCTGACCACCCCACCTGACTAAACATCAATCAAATTCTATGGAATCTGCCTCTTGTGTCAACTTACTTCTCTCAACCCCACTGATTCTTCCCTAGAGCCATCCTTCATTTTCCTGCTTTATGGGCACTTCTTAAGGGAGATCTCCCTTCTCCTCAGTTAAAACAAGTGTTCTTACTATGTGCACTGACAGTACACTCTACTTCATTGACTGTAGTAATTGCATTCTGCATTGTAATGGCATTTGAACTTTACCATGTCCCCCATTAGAATTTTATGTATCAAAAATGAGAAGCTATGCTTACTTGTGTCACTAAAGTCTCCTTTGCATCTAAGGCATAACCTGGCTCATCGCAGGCAGTTAAAAATTTGTTGAATGAGACCTGTATGTTACACATTTAATTTTAAAAGGCATTATTGCTTTTCAAAAATGAGGAAAGTGAAGCTCAGCAATGCCAAGTATCATACCATTAATGTAGCCTGGACTATAGTCAAACCTTGGGATTTGCTACACCATGTTACCATGTTGTATTTATACTGAATCTTCTCCTCTCCAGTTGGATTAATCCCATTTTTGTCTTTCTGTATTCATTGCATGAGTGTACATTCACCCATATCACACAAACTTCTATTAATCCGGTACTTCTTAGTCTTAGAACTTCTCTGAACTCTGTGATTCCTAAGTGTTGCAGAATGAAATTAATGTTATTGAATGAGAAAGAGACTGAAGACTGTTCAGATTTAAGAAACCTAAGAAACATATTATCCTGAGGCCTTTGAGAGAAGAAGAAAAAAGAAAAGGAAAAAAAACCCCACTAGAACATAAGCCTATTTTTTTAGTATTCTTCATATGACTTGTATTTCAGAAGGATGATGATTCACAGTCTGGGTTATGGATAAGTTGTTTCTAAAATACATACATGTGTACATGCATACCTACCTTTGTAGCTTAAAAAAGGATACCCCTGATTCTTCTTAAAAACCCAGTGGTCATGTTCATACCTAACATGAAGTTTGATATCTTGTACAACCATATGAACTATATGAACTCAAGTAGACATGCTAACGGAATCCAATAACTTTATTCTCTTAACAAGATATGCTATTTCATTGTTCTTTAGTTTATTTGTAGGGGAAAAACTCAAAGATAACTTATATAATATAAAAAAGAGCTCTTTAAGTAAAATAAAACATTTGCATGGATGATAATTTCCTAATGAAACCACCATGAAAAATAGAGTAAGTTAAATATTTTATATTTTATTTGAACTGCTAGAACAAGACATTGATAGACATACATTTAGTATACAGATGAACTGTGATGTTATTATGCAAAAAAGGTGGATGTCATATAAAAATGTTTCATTTCAGTACTTCATGATTATAATCAAGACTTACACTCTTGGAATCTGTTTTTTAAATTTTTGATGAAGTTCAGGCAACTCTAAATATGAACACATAAATTATATTTTGTGTCTAGAGTATTTATGAAATATGTAAGGAACATCTGTGAAGGGTAAATAATTCTCATTTACAAAAAGAAGAACTTTGTAACATATATTTAGTTTATGATCTTATGTTAAGAACTGTCAACTCATTCATTTTAGTCCATATTCCACAGATGTTCGTTAGACACCTACCATTAAATGTTAAAATCTCTTCATTAGAGAGTTGAATAGATTTAGAGGCAACACCTTTTTTAAAAAAGCTTGAGTATAATCTGACTTTCCTATGAGTATAAATGTAACTCATATTTATTTATGATTGTTTATTCTAAAAATATTCAGACCAATTTAGCAGGACTTTCTGTCTGAGGCTGTGAAGAGCTTGCTCTGGGATTCTTGTTTTCTCAGCCTCCCTAATTGAGGGCACCTTCGCACTTTCAGGGCACTTTATAGCACCGAGAAGAGCCTAATAAAAAGGCTTTTCATGTGTTATAACTATGATGAAATAAGAAGAATCAATTACACTGCAAAGTGCTGACATCAAAAAAAGATTGGAAGCATATAGACTCAGATAGTTCAGTGCTCTTGAATTTTCTCACTTTAGATCTTTCTGTTCAATCCATATTAAAAACTCTTAATATCTGAACTAAATTTACTATGGTAAACTAAGCAATATTCATATAGAGGGGGAAGCATTAGAATGAGAAAGAAAAGTATAAGGATGCTTACAGTTTAATATTAGGTAGTTAGTTTACAAAGACTAGTCTCAAAATTTTAAATCCTCATTTAAAAATCAGTCACCTTTCCTGAGGCAATTTAAAAAATAATTTTATGATGCTGGCTGATTGTTTCTTTTTCATCAAATTGGTTAAATGATGATCACTGGAAATAAAGTTTCACAAGACATTGTACATATTGATTTATATCTTAACCTTCCTATACCAGATTTTCCTTCCCTTATGAACTGGGAAGGACAGATGTTATCATTTTTATTTTACGAATGATGACATCTAGAGAGGTTAAGAGCTGTGTTATTTGTAATCCAACAAATAACAGAGAGCCTTGAAATAAAAACTTAGTATTCTCATGAGGGGAAAAAAATATCTATCTATTTATCTATCTAAAGACATAGACATAGATAGATAGATAGATATCCCATGACCTGCATCACAGCACTAAAATTATAAAACTTTATTTAAAAATTGAAATGTAGTATGAGAAGTATTAGGTGTGAAGAGGTACAAAACATACTCATACATTATGGAATTTATCCTAGATTTTGCCCCTTAATATCCTGTAGCATTGTCATTTAACTTCTCTAAAACTAACTTTATCACCTATAAAATGGAACTAATACTACCTGCCTTATCACAGTGACAGATAATTACAAAAATGTCAGTACCTGTGAGGAGTATTCCTTCATTTACTTAGTCATTAGTTCATGCAACAAACATTTATTGAATACATAAATGTACAGACATTAGTATAGTTGTTGGAGATAAATTAATGGACTTGTACTTACTATATGAAAAGGAAATTTATAAATCATAAGACAGTAGTACAAATATAAACAACATCATCATTTATAATATCAGTCAATTTAAAATATGAGACACTGGTGGGACAGGAGGTTGAAAACTGCTGCAGTAGTACAGGTGTGAAGTGAAAAGGGCATGGACTGGGAGGATGCTGATAGGAACGGAGAAGATTTTGTAATTATGAGCAACACATTTTAAGTAAGATAGATAAGGTTTTAGGATCTCTCTCAAATGGAAAGGGATAGAAGAAAAGAGTTGCGAAAAGCTCACTATGATTTCACTCCTGAGACAATGACAGAATGGTAGTAGGAACATTAAAAAGTGGGCAGTTTTGGAGGAAGCAGTGACAATGTCAGTTTTTGTCAGGTTGATTTTGAGGTGATAGATGCATATAAGATGAAAGAAGATTCAAAACTGGAGTTTAGAAGAAAGTGTGGTGCCATAAACTTAGCGGCACATTAGATACGAGGAAGAGTATATATCTGATGACATATTGAAAAGATCAAAGATTTTACTTGAGAGAATGTGTGTCTGTACTAGGATGCAGAATGGGCAAAGGGAGAAAGAAAAGAAAACAGTGGTAGTATCCCAAAAACATATGAAGAAAAAAAAATTAATATATGTCAACGCTAGAATTAGAAGAGAAGCCAGAAAAGTGGGGATTGAAAGAAAAAGGAATTAATTTAATAATGAGACTATTGTGACATTTGATAACGTAGTTACAGTAAAATTGTGGCAATTAGATAAAGTACAATGGATAAAGGAAGGAGTGATTGAAGATGAGATAGTAACAGCAGCAGTTTGACAGCAGAAGTGTCAAGTAGCCATAGGTAATAGAGTTTCAAATGAAGAAATAGTGAGATAAATGATGGGCAAAAAGAAGGAAGAGCCTGCACCCATGGGAGCATGTAGGTGTTTCTGTGAGAGCAAGTTCTCTTAAGACAGGATTGAATCAGATTCTGAAGCTCAGCTAGAATGATGATCGTAAGAGTCTGAAGGAAAGGATGAGATGTACTATGATAATATGTAGGGAGTATGAAGGTTTTAGGGAGCAACAGATAATGTCCCAGACTAATGGAGGTCAAATTTCTGCTCTATTACTGATAAAAATTGGATTAGAAAACATGGGGCATTCCTTAGAATGACAAGCATACTAGGCTTCTTAATTTTTCACCCTGTAATTATGTAGACTTCCCTGCATGTCTCAGGCACAGCTGAAGAACTCCAGTCTTTCCCCTCTCTGCAATCAAGTAGGTCTGCTCCAATCAGTTTACCACAAGGTATATTCAGAATACATGCTTCTGTGGGCAGACTTGCTCAAAAGTTGAAAACAAACAATGGAGTGGGAGAGGGAGGGGAGAGGAGGAGAGGAGAGGAGAGGAGAGGGAAAATGAGGGAGGGAGGAAGGAGGGAGGGGCAGGTGGTACCAGATCTACTCATTTTCTTTTTAGAAATCACAAATGAGGTAAGTCACTTCTTCTCTGGGGAGGAAGGAGAGAGCAAGGTTAAAAGACCACACTGCTCCTTTCTTAAAAAGTCCCACTCTTTTTGGAACTAAGAATTAGGGGAGGGCTTCCCTGGTGGTGCAGTGGTTAAGAATCCACCTGCCAATGCAGGTGACATGGTTTCGAGCCCTGGTCTGGGAAGATCCCACATGCTGCGGAGCAACTAAGCCCGTGCACTACAACTGCTGAGCCTGCACTCTAGAGCCTGCAAGCCACAACTACTGAGCCCTCGTATCACAACTACTGAAGCTCCCGTGCCTAGGGCCTGTTCTCCACAACAAGAGAAGCCACCACAATGAGAAGCCCGTGCACCACAATGAAGGGTAGCCCCCCCTCGCCGCAACTAGAGAAAGCCCACGTGCAGCAACAAAGACCCAATGCAGCCAAAAAAAAAAAAAAAGAGTAAGGGGATTACCACTTGTAGCTGAATATCTAAGAAGGTCCCCAATTTGTTCACAGAGCACATTTGCATCTAGCAAATCTGTGTATAGCACAGTACATCATAGAGTTCCTTTGTATGAAAGACTTTATAATGTGTTTTAAATTTATTTTTCCTGGCTGTATTAACTGTCTTTAATAGCATAGAGAAGGACAATTTCTAGATAAAAGGTGAGGAGCTATGGTTAAGAGTTTTGAACTGGACATATCATGAACAAAAAAGCATTTTGATTACGCTAAGACTCTACCTCATTTCTTGGAGAACTTCACACATAAATCCTCCATTTGTGTAGCTTTATAATTCTCAACCACATAAAAATGTTATGTATAGGGACCTGTATAAAATATTTTAACTCTCCTCACTTATTAGTTGAATAAGTCACATTAACTCCTTACATATATTATTACCAACATACCCCTGTAATTTCCAAAATCCTTATCATTAGCTCATTTATCTGTCTTGGAATCACACTGTCATCAGGATATCTTGAATTGAATGAGTTAGCTATATCTATTTCAAGAATGACGTATTCAACAACATTATTTTTTTTACTCTTATTTTTGATACAACAGGTTCTTATTAGTAATCTGTTTTATACATATTAGTGTATACATGTCAATCCCAATCTCCCAATTCATCCCACCACAACCAGCCCCCCACCGCTTTCCCCACCTGGTGACCTTATGTCTGTTCTCTACATCTGTGTCTCTATTTCTGCCTTGTAAACTGGTTCATCTGTACCATTTATCTAGACTCCACATATATGTGTTAATATACGATGTTTGATTTTCTCTTTCTGTCTTACTTCACTCTTTATGACAGTCTCTAGGTCCATCCACGTCTTTACAAATGACCCAATTTCATTCATTTTATGGCTGAGTAATATTTCATTATATATATGTCGCACATCTTTTTCCATTTGTCTGCCAGTGGGCATTTAGGTTGCTTCCATGACCTGGCTATTGTAAATAGTGCTGCAGTGAACATTGGGGTGCATGTGTCTTTTTGAATTATGGTTTTCTCTGGGTATATGCCCGGTAGTGGGATTGCTGGGTCATATGGTAATTCTATTTGTAGTTTTTTAAGGAACCTCTATACTGTTGTCCATAGTGGCTGTATCAATTTACATTCCCACCAACAGTGCAAGAGGGTTCCCTTTTCTCCACACCCTCTCCAGCATTTGTTGTTTGTAGATTTTATGATGATGCCCATTCTAACTGGTGTGAGGTGACACCTCATTGTAGTTTTGATTTGCATTAATTAATTTGATTTGCATATAATAGTGATGTTGAGCAGCTTTTCATGTGCCTCTTGGCCATCTGTATGTCTTCTTTGGAGAGATGTCTATTTAGGTGTAATGCCCATTTTTTGATTGGATTGTTTGTTTTTTTAATATTGAGCTGCATGAACCGTTTATATATTTTGGAGATTAATCCTTTGTCCATTGATTTATTTGCAAATATTTTCTCCCATTCTGAGGGTTGTTTTTTCGTCTTGTTTATAGCTTCCTTTGCTGTGCAAAAGCGTTTAAGTTTCATTAGCTCCCATCTGTTTATTTTTGTTTTTATTTCCATTACTCTAGGAGGTTAGTCAAAAGAGATCTTGCTGTCACTTATGTCAAAGAGTGTTCTTCCTATGTTTTCCTCTAAGAGTTTTATAGTGTCCGGTCTTACATTTAGGTCTGTAATCCATTTGGACTTTATTTTTGTGTATGGTGTTAGGGAGTGTTCTAATTTCATTCTTTTACATGTAGCTGTCTTGTTTTCCCAGTGCCACTTATTGAAGAGACTGTCTTTTCTCCATTGTATATCCTTGCCTCCTTTGTCATAGATTAATTGACCGTAGGTGTGTGGGTTTATCTCTGGGCTTTCTATCTTGTTCCATTGATCTGTTTTTCTGTTTTTGTGCCAGTACTGTATTGCCTTAATTACTGTAGCTTTGTAGTATCCTCTAGCTCCGTTTTTTTCCCTCAAGATTGCTTTAGCTATTCGGGATCTTTTATGTCTCCATACAAATTTTAAGATTTTTTGTTCTAGTTCTGTAAAAAAATGCCATTGGTAATTTGATAGAGTTTCCAATGAATCTGCAGATAGCTTTGGGGAGTATAGTCATTTTCACAATACTGATTCCTCCAATCCAAGAACATGGTATGTTTCCCCATCTATTTATGTCATATTTGATTTCTTTCATCAGTATCTTATAGTTTTCTGAGTAGAGGACTTTTACTTCCGTAGGTAGGCTTATTCCTAGGTATTTTATTCTTTTTGTTGCCAGGGTGAATGGGATTGTTTCCTTAATTTCTCTTTCTGATCTTTTGCTGTTAGTGTATAGGAATGCAAGAGATTTCTGTGTATTAATTTTATATCCTGCAACTTTACCATATTCATTGATTAGCTCTAGTAGGCTTCTGTGGCATCTTTAGGATTATCTCTGTATAGTATCATGTCATCTGTAAACAGTGACAGTTTTACTTCTTCTTTTCCAATTTGTATTCCATTTATTTCTTTTTCTTCTCTGGTTGTCGTGGCTAGGACTTCCAAAACTATGTTGAATAATAGTGGCAAGAGTGTACATCCTTGTCTTGTTCTGGATCTTAGAGGAAATGCTTTCAGTTTTTCACCATTGAGAATGATGTTTGCTGTGGGTTTGTCATATATGGCCTTTATTATATTGAGGTAGGTTCCCTCTGTGCGCACTTTCTGGAGAGTTTTTATCATAAATCGGTGTTGAATTTTGTCAAAAGCTTTTTCTGCATCTATTGAGATGATCATATGGTTTTTATCCTTCAATTTGTTACTATGGTGTGTCACATTGATCGATTTGCATATATTGAAGAATCCTTGCATCCCTGGGATAAATCCCACTTGATCATGGTGTATAATCCTTTTAATGTGTTGTTAGATTCTGTTTGTTAATATTTTGTTGAGAATGTTTACATCTATATTCATCAGTGATATTGGTCTGTAATTTTCTTTTTTTTAGTATCTCTGTCTGGTTTTGGTATCAGAGTGATGGTGGACTTGTAGAGTGAGGTTGGGGGTATTCCTCCCGCTGCTATAGTTTGGAAGAGTTTGTGAAGGATGGGTGTTAGCTCTTTGAATGTTTGACAGAATTCACCTGTGAAGCCATCTGGTCCTGGACTTGTGTTTGTTGGAAGATTTTTAATCACAGTTTCAATTTCATTACTTGTGATTGGTCTGTTCATATTTTCTATTTCTTCCTGGTTAAGTCTTGGAAGGTTATACCTTTTTAAGAATTTGTACATTTCTTCCAGATTGTCCATTTTATTGGCATAAAGTTGCTTGTAGTAGTCTCTTATGATGCTTTGTATTTCTGTGGTGTCTGTTTTAACTTCTCCTTTTCATTTATAATTTTATTGATTTGAGCCCTGTCCTTCTTTTTCTTGATGAGTCTGGCTAAAGGTTTATCAATTTTGTTTATCTTCTCAAAGAACCAGCTTTTAGTTTTATTGATCTTTGCTATTGTTTTCTTTGTTTCTATTTCATTTATTTCTGCTCTGATCTTTACGATTTCTTTCCTTCTACTAACTTTGGGTTTTGTTTGTTCTTTCTCTGGTTCCTTTAGGTATAGGGTTAGATTGTTTATTTGAGATTTTTCTTGTTTTTTGAGGTAGGATTGTATTGCTATAAACTTCCCTCTTAGAACTGCTTTTGCTGCATCCCATAGGCTTTGGATCATCATGTTTTCATTGTAATTTGCCTCTAGGTATTTTCTTATTTCCTCTTTGATTTCTTCAGTGATCTCTTGGTTATTTACTAACATGTTGTTTAGCCTCCATGTGTTTGTGTTTTTTATGTTTTTATCCCTGTAACTGATTTCTAATCTCATAGCGTTGTGGTTGGAAAAGATGCTTGACATGATTTCAATTTTGTTAAATTTAGTGAGGCTTGATTTCTGACCCAAGATGTGATCTATCCTGGAGAACATTCTGTGCGCACTTGAGAAGAAAGTGTAATCTGCTGTTTTTGGATGGAATGTCCTATAAATATCAATTAAATCTATCTGGTCTATGGTGTCATTTAAAGCTTGTGTTTCCTTATTAATTTTCTGTTTGGATGATCTGTCCATTGGTGTAAGTGAGGTGTTAAAGCCCCCCACTATTATTGTGTTACAGCGATTTCCTCTTTTATAGCTGTTAGCAGTTGCCTTATGTACTCAGGTGCTCCTGTGTTGGGTGCACATATATTTATATCTTCTTCTTTGATTGATCCCTTGATCATTATGTACTGTCCTTCCTTGTCTCTTGTAACATTCTTTACTTTAAAGCCTATTTTATCTGGTATGAGTATTTCTACTCCTGCTTTCTTTTGATTTCCATTCGCATGGAATATCTTTTTCCATCACCTCACTTTCAGTCTGTATGTGTCCCTAGGTCTGAAGTGGGTCTCTTGTAGACAGCATATATATGGGCCTTGTTTTTGTATCCATTCAGTAAAAATGTGTCTTTTGTTGGAGCATTTAATCAATTCATATTTAAGGTAATTGTGGATACGTATGTTCCTATTACCATTTTCTTAATTGTTTTCAGTTTGTTTTTGTAGGTCCTTTTCTTGTCTTGTGTTTCCCACTTGGAGAAGTTCCTTTAGCATTTGTTGTAGAGCTGGTTTGGTGGCGCTGAATTCTCTTAGCTTTTGCTTGTCTGTAAAGCTTTTGATTTCTCCATCCAATCTGAATGAGATCTTTGCTGGGTAGAGTAATCTTGGTTGTAGGTTCTTCCTTTTCATCACTTTAAATATATTGTGCCACTCCCTCTGGCTTGTAGAGATTCTGCTGAGAAATCAGCTGTTAACCTTATGGGAGTTCCCTTGTATGTTATTTGTCATTTTTTCCTTGTTGCTTTTAACAATTTTTCTTTGTCTTTAATTTTTGTCAGTTTGATTACTATGTGTCTCAGCGTGTTTCTCCTTGGGTTTATCCTGCCTGGGACTCTCTGCCCTTCCTGAACTTGGGTGGCCATTTTCTTTCCCACATTAGGGAAGTTTTTGATTTTAATCTCTTCAAATATTTTCTCAGGTCCTTTCTCTCTCTCTTCTCCTTCTGGGACCCCTATAATGCGAATGTTGGTGTGTTTAATGTTGTCCAAGAGGTCTCTCAGGCAGTCTTCATTTCTTTTCATTCTTTTTTTCTTATTCTTTTCCATGGCAGTGAATTCCACCATTCTGTCTTCCAGGTCACTTATCCGTTCTTCTGCCTCAGTTATTCTGCTATTGATTCCTTCTAGTGTATTTTCATTTCAGTTATTGTGTCGTTCATCTGTTTGTTTGTTCTTTAATTCTTCTAAGTGATTGTTCTTTAATTTTTCTAGGTCTTTGTTAAACATTTCTTGCATCTTCTCAATCTTTGCCTCCATTCTTTTTCTGAGGTCCTGGACCATTTTCACTATCATTATTTTGAATTATCCTGGAAGGTTGCCTGTCTCCACTTCATTTAGTTGTTTTTCTAGGGTTTTATCTTATTCCTTCATCTGGTCCATAGTCCTCTGCCTTTTCATTTTGTCTGTCTTTCTGTGAATGTGGTTCTTGTTCCACAGGCTGAAGGACTGTAGTTCTTGCTTCTGCTGTCTGCCCTCTGGTGGATGAGGCTATCTAAGAGGCTTTTGCCTCAACAATATTATTTTAAACATAAAAAATGTGAAACTTATGGGGTAATTTTCACATATATTGATAAAGAAATTTAGAAACAAAAAGCAAGAATTGCTAATACAGGAGAGTGGCTGTCCACGGCAGAAAAGCAGCTGATGGAATAGGAAAGGTGTACTTAGGTAAATGCCATACTGCTAGTAATATTCTTAGTAATGGTATTATATTCATTATTGTGTGGGGGGAAGCCTGTAATGACATACTTTATGACCAAGATGAGACAGAAAAATGGAAGGAGTGGAACAATTTAGAAAATAACAAAATATCCATTCTGAAGTAATAAATATCACATGAAATCCAACTTCCTTTTCTCAAGCCCTTTGAAATGTATAACATTCTGACAAGTATAAAGGTTTACAAAAGATTATTGTTCCAAATTTAGAGGTAAAATGTGAAAACAACTGGGGAAATTCTCATTTAGGAAAGTTTATGTCAGAGACATGAAAACACTTCAAGAAATGCTGGCATAATTTAATCAAGTAATTTACCTGTCATCATGACTCTTGGATATTGTTACACTGTTTACATCTAATGTAATTTTTGATGGATTACAAAGTATACATGGGACATTTTTCTCTTTACCTTATGCATTTGTTTTGTTTATTATAGTGGACTAATATGCAAAAGGAAGTTATAATAAAAGTAAAGATACTGGCAGTACCTACTCAGTTAAATGATCAGTATAAATTTTCTTCACAATCTCTGAATAGAATCCCAGTCAAGAGGCTGATGATCCAATATACTTCCAGTTCTTCTTACATATTTGTGTCATGTTGGATACTGTTGTTGTACACCTGGTCTTCAGTTTTCTCACCTTCTGTGCTTTGTTTTCAACCAACCAAGTTATGGTAGATTGATTTTATTATTTTATCAAAGAGTCAGTAAAGGCACTTACAAAATAAAAAGACAGCAAAGATTAGATTGTAATTTTTTCATAAAATTAGGTGATAAAAAAGCAGGGGATATTTTTCAAAAGCAGAGAGAGAAGGATACATTTGAAGATGGGATCCAGTTATGAGAGTTGCATGAGGAGAACTTTGGAGGCAGGATTATCTTAAAGTACTAAATGAAGGATAATCTTGAAAGCTAAATTCAGGAGTCAGAATATCTTTAATATCTTTATGGTATGGAGGGCTTAGTTTGTTTAAGTGAACGCATATAGAGAATGGAAAATAACAGGTCAGACTAAGCCATGAGAAATATCTGCAATTAGAGTTTGGGTTGAGGTACAGTAGCAATAAGATATAATGTAACTGAACATATAGGAGTATAAGTTAGATGGAAGAAAACTGTAAAGTTAAGGAAGAAGAGCATTCTAAAATGGAAGAGAGAAATTCAGTCAAAGCTATAGGGATTTCAAGTAATATTTGTGAGAGAAAAAAGCTTAACTTTAATTTTATTGAGGATAGTGAGAACTCATTTCAGTAGCGTTAAGGATGGTACCAGATTGCAAAAGAAACAGAGGGAAAAGATGGTGAGAAAATGAAGGCATTTGGCATACCTCATAACTTATAGGAGTTTGGCAATGAAGAAAAATAGAGAAAAATTTCCTAAAATATTGGGATGAAATTTACTTAATTGCATACCGGCAATTATTTTCTCATCTGTGGTTTGTCAGAAGTAAAGAGGCTTTTCACATTTTCTGTCAGATTTGGTTTCCAAGTCATGTTGAGGATGAAGTTATCTTCAAAATTTCAGGGGTGTGATGTTGCAAATTGGACCACAGATGCTCCTTACTTCTGTAAAGCTTTTTTATTATTTTGATTTCCTTTTTCTAGTAAAAGTTTGTATCTCACCCTTCTCACTTTTTCCTCAGTTGTTAGAGGCTGCTGCCTCAGCTCTAAATTCTCTGGCAGATGGTCCTCAGGGATGACTGCTACAGAGTCACTAGACTATAAGTATCCATTCCTCTTCTCTAACTTACTTCAACGGTTTAAGTTCTTTGGCCTCTCTGACCCATAACAGAACATGAAGGGGACTCAAATCTAACCTGAGATGTGATCTGCAGCGTAAATTGATCCAGTGAGATAGACTCAGTTGTGGAAAATGTATGTGTTGTAAGGTTTAAAAAAGGGCCAATAGCATAAAGACATCTTGAGAAGGATTTCCCTGGAAAGTTATCAATATTCTGACAACAAAAGATTAAAGGTCACTGTATGTGCTAAAGATTTTCCAAAGTCTAATGCTCATTTTGTCATTTCCATAAAGACTGATTCCTTTTCCTTTCTTGCATATAAGAAAAACTTAATTTTAAAATTAAAACATATTTTAGATGATATAAAATATATGTAAATACATTTGTCCTTCAATATTTTAACAAATCATTACACTTAGTTGAAAATTATGATTTACTTGAAATGAAAGGTAATTGAAGCTAATTTTTTTGGGATTATTTGTTTTTTTCTTTAATTTTTGCAATGAATTAGTAGTCTACTAATTAGTAGTCCTCTGCCATCTAACAAATTACCCAAAAACTCAATGGCTTACAGCAACAAACATTTATTATCCCATGGTTTCTGAGGGTCAGGAGACCAGGTGCTACTTAGCTGGGTGACCTTAGCTCAGAGTCCCTCACAAGGTTGTAGTCAAGTTTCGGACCAGGGATACAGTCATCTCAAGGCTTAATTTAGGGAGGGTAGATTTCCAGGCTCACTCACCAGGCTGTTGGCAGGCTTCAAGTTCTCAGTGGGTGTTGGCTGGAGACATCACTTCCTTGCCTTGTGGGCTTCTTTATAGGGGAGCTTGCAACATGGCAACATGCTTCCTTTAGCATGTATTAGCAAATGCTGAAATAAAAACAAATTGTCAGTGTGTATAATAAGCGCATGCATAGTTTCTTCATTCTAAGAAACCTTGATGTCTTGTAATCATTGATAGTATGCTGAATATACTTAGCATAGAGTCACAGGACCAGAATAATTTTTAATTGTATTCCTACAGCCTGTGTCTTGTCAACACAAATCTAAGAATTGAGCTAATAATCTCAGCTTGAAAGATTCATTCTATTTCTGAAATCCATGGAGCTTCCTATACTTGGCCAGTCCTCTCACAAATGTTTGTAACATTGCATACCATTGTTCCTGTGAGATGAGGAAGATCATAGATATCATCTTAAAAAGCTCCATTTACTCCACCTGAAATTCATGCTCCCTACCTTTTATTCTTTAAAAATCTAATTCATTCTTAAAGTCACTGCCCAAATGCTGCCATCTCCAATAAGATTTTCCTGGTGAGCCCAGATGGTTATAATCCTCCCACTTCTGATCTCTCCAACATTTCTGTGTTTTTGTTTCTTTGTGTTTTTATCAAAGGCACCATTAGACACTGTCTTTTATGACAGTTGGGTTAGCTAGCTATGTACCACCAGATCATATATTTCTTCACGCGTTTGTATGCCCATTGTCCAGCACTGAGCTTTACATGTGGGACACATTTAATAAATATTTGTTGTAAGATAGATGGAAATAATGAATCCATTGCTAGAGCTGATTAGTGTCCCCAGAGCAACTAATCTCAAATATATTTGTTGCAGAGGTCAACAGTAGATGAGACAATGACTGGTTTTATATCTCCTAAGAGCTGAGTAAAACCTTCAATAAATTTATTGTGGCTGGAAACCTATTCCATATTCATTTAACATTAGCTCTTTCCCAGTTTTCAACATAATTTATATGTATCTTTCTTTGTAAAATCTCCTAGGAACAGTTTGCCTGTTTAATTATTTATGCTAGTTTCTATAACCTATAAGTAAATTATTTCTTTTTTGCTTAATTTAATCTTATTATATGTCAACAGTTTGGTAGATATTATACTTTCGTATGCTTATGTTATACAAGGCATTTACTCATATACGGTTTTAAAGCATATGTATGTGTAGAATTGCTATTCAGACATCATACTGTCAAGTATTGGTAGGCTGGTTATTGACACCTTTCTGAGGAAGGTATTCTTGTCCTTATTATTAATATTACTAAACACTTCATTGTCTTCCATAATGAAAGAGAGGTATGAGTCAAAAGTATCAAACTTAGAGGGAAGATAATCTCATTAAGTCTGCTTACTCTGCATAAACTCGAGGAAAGATTGAATGTCTCTACATAAGTAATTACAAATTCATATGTTAAAACGGGGACTGATTCCCCATTTCTAACTTGGCCAGAGTATTTCTACTTAAGGGGCAGGTTTGTGTACAAATAAGAGGGGAAGTTACTAAACCCCTGAGCCCTACTCATAACTTACAGAGATTGCAAAGTGCTCATGCATATGGAGAAAGATTGTCATTATTTAATAATAATTAATTTACTATTTACCTAATAATTATTTACCTAATAATAATTAGGTAAATATTATTTACCTAATAATTAATTTATTACCAAATTTAAGCTTTTTACAGTATGGTTAAAAGTAAAAAAGAGAGACTCAAGTAATCATCACTCTTAATTTACTCTAAAAGGAAATTTTAAAATATTTTCCTAGTGTCTGCATTAATAGAATATCTTTGGCTTTATGTCATTGCTAAACAATGAAATATTGAAGGGAAATGATATTTTAGGAGATCTGAGTGAGAGGTAGGTCTCCTCCATCTTGCATAATCCAAAATGGAACAGCCCTGATGAAGGACAAATGTGGAGAAGTGAAGAGAGGGGAAGCTGCTTGATGAGATGCAGATGGACTCCTAGTGTCCAGCGATGTCAGTTCCCAAAGCTAATCCTTACTCACGTGCTCTGGAAATAACCTTCCTTTGGGTTTCCTTCTCCATACACACCCTACAGCTTCTGCATGGCAGAGGGAAAGCAGGTGCTAGGTGAATTTTATAATGAGGTTAATGAGCATTAATTCTGTTCCTCTCTCTTTTAAAGCCTTGTATAATCTGGCCATACCCTTCCAAGGCAATCATTTTGTATTCTTTTTCCCCAACCGTCGTGGAGGACTTTAAGCAAAAGTATGATTGGATATTGGTTTGGGGGTGAACTGTATAACGCTAAAACCCCTTGTGATATTTTTCATCCTTTATTGATCAGAGTCTCCCAAAGATGTAGTGTCACTGTATGCTTTTGTTTAGATCCATTTAGCTGTCTGAAACATCCTCTCTTTACTCATTTATATCCTATTTATTGTTTCAGACCTTGCTCAAGGTCACCTTCTCCATGATGTTTTCTAATTTTTTACTCTATTTCCAGCAAGTCATACCTTCCTTTGAAATCTTTTTAGAATATTGCCTGGGTGTTGTAGCACAGTGTAGCACAGTATTTCCCAAAATGTCTTTTGAATATTCCCATTTGAAATGGGATTTCTGAAGTGAAATAATTTTGGAAAATGTGACATGTTCCATCTCACTGTTGGATACTTAAAAAATACATCGGCATATCAAAGCTTTGGGAAGTCCTGCATTAAAAAAGCTTGCTCACTTTCTTTAACTCGGCATTATTTTAAACTTCTACAACATTGCGTCCTTGTTTCATGTAATAACTGGTACCTTCCTACAGAATATGCTTGAGAAATGCTGGAGTAATAGAAATATATACAGGTTTTGGTGCCAACTTGTGTTTGAACCTTATTTCTCTGGCTTACTAACTAATCTATTGATATTTACCTAATCCCTCTAAGCTTCTTCTTTTGCATTTGGCAAAATGGGAAATATTTCATACAGAGTGAGTACCACAAATAGGTTAATATGCTTTGTCCACATTTTGTTTCCCTGGAGGCCCTGAAGTTCAATCGTTTCATGGAGCTTAGTGTATTCTCTTCATGGAGGCAGAAAATATGTTGTGTGAGCATCATTTACATATTCAGTACAATCCTGCACACTCTAGGCTTAGTTCAGCCTGAGCAAAGCTTCATAGCGTGGCTATATTATTTTGTTTACATTCACAATTTATGTTGTAAAATATGTATATATGTATATCTATTAGGTTCTATGAAAATGACTTTTGCACTAGTCTCAATTTTGAGTGCTTCATGTCACTGTTCTTTTACACTATCTGTACAATTGATAGTTGGTGGAATTTTGGCTTGCTTATATAATCTCATGAATCTATTCAACTTCAATTATTTTAAATACAGAGATTGTAGTTATCATTCTTATTACTGCTAATACATATCTAGATCACAATATTCTAGTGATGCCATGACGTTGGCAGTTGGATAATTCAAAATATTTATAAAATCATTGTGAAAGGTTCTGTGTTCTTTAAAAGGCTGAGTGGCCAGGCCTAGGGTACACCTTAACACAAATAGTAGACTCTGCTAAATAGGCACACTCAAATCTAACAATGAATAACTTCATTCTATCTAGATATATGCTTTTCTTTTCCTCTGACAAAGTTTGGATTATAGTTTTCAAAGAAGATTTGTTTTGCTTTTGAATCCATTTCTCACAATTAGTCTAGTGATCCATTCCTGCCTGGAGGGCCTCATTTGTGGCTTCTCTCCTCTGTAACAACATGGAATCTCTTTGGGAAGAACAAGTTGAGTTTACTTATACCAAGGCCATTGCCATAAAGAACAGGGAAAATTCAGTTTTGTATTTTACTCTGTAGACTACAGATGAAATTACTCAGATTCCCCCAGGGTAATGAGCAGTGAGTGACATGTAAATGATACTGCAATATTCTAATAATTTCCAGGGCTAGTTAGTACAGTATCAAACCAGCAGTGAACATAATTCAAAACTTTTTCCCTATTTGAGCATTAGGTACCATAACTTTGCAACTAACCTAATGATAGGTGTTTCATTAAAACTAGGTAGGCATTGAATTTTACTATAAATATTTTTACAAGTTATGTTCCAAACAGTGCTTATGGTCAATTCTCATTTCTCAGTATTGGCTGCCTTATTCCCAGACCACTCTCTGCCAAGTTCTCATGCCCAATTGTGCCATCCTGGGGATATGTAGGAACATAGGCAAGCAAGGGTCATAATGGGAAGAACTTGGGCTTTGCAGTCCAGTCAAGAATTTGAATCTTGATTCTCTAGCTTACAATTTTCTTAGTAATGATATCTACCTCACAAAAGTTTAGTGAAGGTTAAAGTAGGATATATATGTAAAATACCTTACAGAGTGCAATAATCATAATAGGTACTCAAATATACATAGTTCTCATCTATGAAATTCTTCTATGGAAACAGTTTATAGACTTATATTTGTCAGTTATAGGTAAGTGAGCATAATATTTATAGTTCTAATTATCCAGGCCAATTCTGTTCTTCAGCACAGAGAATTGTGCGTTTGATACTATTGTTTTCCCATGACTTTGAGACTGCCTCATGAATGGCAGTGCCTGTGGAATAAGAGCTATCTGAGTGGTTTTGTAAAGCATTAAATTGTAATTTCACCATCATAACCTCCCCCCTTCCCCCTGCCAAACACACACCTTTCTAGTTTAATGATTAAAAAGAGTAACTTTGTTGGGATTATGTGCTTTAGTTAAGCTTTTGGAAAGTTCTGAAAATGAGAAGCTATAAAGAAGTGGAATGAGTTCTCTTTGCTCATAAGTGGAAGCACTTTTCCCACCACTGCTTGTTTTTGGTATCCTTCAAGAGCTGGTAGGTTTATCAACTTTTCTGCCTCAGTAAGGTGTGAGTAATATATAAACTAAACGGATTCAGGACCTTAATTACACCTGAAAGATCCCTTCACGGAAACCCCAGGTTAGTATTTGAATAACTGGGAGAAGTTAGATGTACACTAGGGGCCAGGAACCTTGGCGGGGTGGCACGTCTAAGAATTCTGCCACACTGAGGATCAAAAAAATAAAAAAGTTAATTTGTCCAATGTAGAACGGGGATTTGAAATCTAAGTACAGTATTTTGTAATATTTTGTTATATGTCACCTTTTATAAAGTTTACACTAGTAACCAAGCTAAGTGTAATATTGCGTGTTGTATTTTGCCAGTTAATACACGGAGTTTTCTAACTTGACCATTCTTTACTTGAGATATTTTCATTTATTTAAAATAAATTAGTGCTTCTGAGGAATTGGGAGGGGAGGAAAAACTTAGGAACTTGCATTTATTTAGTATATGTTATCTGCTTCAAATATTCCATATACCTATGAAAATGGCATGTCTATAGTACAATCTGGTAAAGTGCCAGATATATTAGCTTCTGAAGTGAATAGCTGTATAGCATGATTACTCAATGATTTTTTAAGCAGTAATGAATTTAACAGATAATTTACTTTTATAATCAAAAATGAAAGTGTTCTCTCCAAAAGGAAAATGAAAAAAGCAGTTTGACATCAGTTGTTTCTTGAACTATTGCGCTTGAGTGACATCCTATAAATTTCTTTGGAATATTATTAAAATCAAATTATTTATATGTGTGTGTATGCATGTGTGTAAAACAATTACTCTTCAAATTACTTTAGGGGGGTATGTGCATGTAAAAATGAAAGTAAAAGTTATTCAAGGGGCAGCATCTCAAAATGTCATGATTTCCATACATAGCAAAAAAGCCAGAAAGTTCATACTACCATTCAATTCAGTATAGAGAAATTTCACTTTTTTCAAGATACAAAATGAATCTAGAGTCATTATTCTGCATAGCATGTAACTCTTTAATTGTGTTCAGAGAAGTAAAATAAAGTTTGCCAACAATGGAAAAGAGGGACCAGAAAATTTGTTGACAGCATATCCAATGAACACAGTTTCGGACAATAGGATGGATACATGTTAGGCCTGACTGGATCTATTCATCCGCCTTTCCACAGCTGGCATGCCTCCTCCACAATGGAAGAAAAGCTACAGAAAGTTTCTCTCTTTTGCAAACAACATGTAGAGCAACTTCCTTGCCTCTCCATGATCTTTATTGTACATTGAGATATTTTTCTATAGAACAGGTGAAGAAATTACACTATTATTAAAGAGTGATAACTAACTTAATCTGTATACAGGAACAGTAAAGATCCTGTTTCTGTTCATGCTAATGACAAATAATTGGAAGAAACCCTATAAGAACATGGTGATCCATGAGGCTAAAATGTGCCAAAGACAGCACATTTTTCTGATGCACGTTAAACAGTTTCATCCAAAGTATGAGCAGTCTTGTGTCATGGTGGTGCTCACTTGTGAATGGCTGTCACTGCAGTGGTTGGGTATGGAAACTTGCTATAAAAAGCTGTTGATTTTCATATCCCTGTCTCTAAAGTGCTGCTCAGTCTAGAGATTTATTTTACTCTGATTAACATTTCACTTCCCATTAGTTACCTGCCAGAATCTCTTATTTAGCAAGTGTCCTTTCTTGTAAGTAGTTACCCCTTTAAAAGTTAAAAATGATCACATATGTATTTGGCTGTTCACTAATTCATATATGCTACACATAGTTTGCTGACATTAATTTGTTTACAAAATGCCTCAAATATCACCAAAAATCTGTAGGATCAAATAGCCTCCAATAGGCATTAGTAAACTATGTAATGATGTTCTTTTTTTCATTCCTTTGTAATTCTATCTGATGCATTTACCTTCAAAAAATATATTTATTTTCTCAAATTATAGAATATGTTCTGTTTCCTACTGAATATAAATGGTTTATCTACAAACTGGCTGGGATTCCTTATTTCCAAATTAGATAATTTTCAGGAGCTCTTTCCCATCTCAGATTATATTCTGATAGGTTTCCAGGTTTAACTAATGTATATCTACAAAAGGTGCTAAACTTGTATTTGCAGGTTCTACAGAAAAACATGCTCGCTTGGATTCATAGCATATTTGAAAATTTATTAAGCATTGCTGAACTATGATTATTTCTCTAGTTATATTTGTTATATCTTAATTTAAGAAGGATCTTTGGGATTTGTTAAGAATTTACACAAATTTCTAATTACATTTAGATAAATAAAGCAAAATTTTATTGGGAAATGGGACTCTAGAGCATGAAACCTCTTAGAACACTTTTCAAATTTTCACTGCTTTATGAAAGCTATGTACAAGGTGAAGTCCAAGGCAAATAAAGCTGAAGTGTGGATCTCTGAACAACAATTTTGACTCAAGACCTTATATGTTGACACATTTTGCACAAATATTATTACACTGTTAATATGTAATTATTACATATTACATATTACATATTACATATGTAATTAACATATGTTAATATGTTAATTTTAAAATATTCAATCTTATAATCAAATTTGATTTACTGATTTACTGAACACACTGTTATTACCTAATATGCAACAAGCACTTTTCTTTGTACTGATTATTTTTTATGAATATAGAAAACAAACTCCCTTGCCTCATGGAACCTGTATTCTAGAGATGGGAAGAACGTAAACAATAACAAAATAGTTAAGATATGTAATCTGTCAGATGGTGATATGTATGATGCTAAAACAATGAATGAAGGAAGGAGGAAAGGGCGTGGAGACAGAGGCTCCAATTTTAAATAGGGTGATCAAGGAAGGTCTCACTAAGAAGGTATCATTTGAGAAAAGACCCAAAGAGGTTGAGAAAACCAGCCATGTATTTGTCTAAAGGGAAGAGCCTTGCAAGCAGAAGGAAGAACAAGATCAAGATCTCTGACATAGGAACATGTGTTGTGTGTTCTAGGGACATTAAGGAGGTTGGGGTAACTGGATGTTAATGAGCAAGAGGCTGAATACTGGGGTCTGAGATCTGAAATTTAACAAAGGATCCAATTACAGAGGCCTCTATAACCCCCTGGAAGGATTTTTTGACTATTCTACAGATCTGTTGCTATGCCTACCATTCCTGGCTGCCTCTGACATTCCAGCTACCTTTTAAAACCACTTTTGGTCTCCCCCAGGTTTTCTCAGAGTTTTTATGTTGGTTCCTTCGATATGGCTCCCTTTACCTTCTGAAGTTTCTGTTTATTTGATTTGGTGGAGGGAAGCCTTTACTAGTTTGTCATCTTGTCAGAACCTTGAAGCATAAAATTGTTTTGAAATACAATTTGAGAAGCAAATATTTCAGACTTTGAGGCGCTGTTAAACTTACCTATACTATCTTTTTATAATATGTAATTTCTGACATTTTCCAGCCTCTGTAAATAATACCCAACTGCAAGAGGAAGCACATTACATTTTTGGACAATTTAATAAGAAGAAAAAGTTTCCTTATATTAAAATTAGACACCTTTTAAAAAAGTGTATTCAGTACATCTATAAACTCACATAGATTAAATATACATGTTATAGAATTATGACCAAAAGAGACATTAAAACTTACCACTTCTAATTCTTCAGGTTTTCAACCTTTGATAAGTAACTTATTGATCATATAAATGTGACTTGTTTAAGAGGTTAGGTGCCATCTCAGACTGACAAGACATCAGGTGTTCCTCACTAATTCTAAGGGAACCCTGGCTAGAGGAACTTCTTCAGAATGTTAAGCAGCACCAAGGAAGATATGGCTGAAAATGAGACAAAGTAAAAGTAAGTGGAAACATAAAAATTCAAGGTTTTTTAGCTGTAAGTGGAGACCTTAGAGAAAACAATTGTAGAGCAGATCTCAATGAAAGCTGAGTCCATTAATAGATGATAATCACTCTCCAGAAGTGTTGGATCTTTAACTTTTCTTTTATAGCCCTTTTTGGGAAAACTGAGTTTACAATATCAGCATTAAATAGCCTTAGGAAGCATCAATAGGATTAAAGGAATTAAAAATAAAAATTCAGACTGAATGAAACAGTCTGTGGTTCATTATGTCCTCCTTTTGTAGAGGATGTAGGGCAATAACATAGGTGTAAGCCTCAACAAAGTGTATCCTTTTATACCAGTGGTTCTTAAACTTTAGCATGCGTTAGAGTCACCAGGAGAGTTTGTTAAAAAACAGATTGCTAGTCCCCACTCCAGTTCATAGATGACAGTGATGCTGCTTTTCTAGGGGCCAGTCTTTGAGAACCAGGATTCTCATAGGTAAGTGTTCTTAGGGTCATATATTACCTAGGTGATTACTCTTAGGATAATATATTTTGGGAGGTTAGAAAAATGTCTTCACATAGGGATCCAGGATTTTTGCAGCTTTTGGATTCATTATCCTAGAGGGTCTCTGTGCATACAGACATCAGGAGACAAAGACCATGCAAATACTTGGTTCTTAACCAATGTCTTGTACTGGAAACGGCATATATCCCACGTCTCCTCACATTCTTTTGACCAAGCGTAACTATAAAAGAATCTAGAAAATGGCAATGGAATTTCAGCTCCTAACACCAGAGATTCTGATTCACTATATCTGGAGAGGAAGGTTTGATCTTTAAAAGTTCTATCACTGATTGAGTTATTCGCTAAGTTTCAGAATTCTGGTTCCACCACTATGGTTCAACAAAGAAATATTGAGGGTCTATTATATGAAAGACACTGTGCCAGCCAGTGGGGACTATTAACTTTGATGGAAAGTTAAACATTAGCCCTGTTTTGGGAGGGCTTCCAGCTTAATGAGAGAGAGAGAGATAAACACAGGACCCTTATGCCAGGTTAATTCTCTAGATGTGTATTGAAACTCTGTCTCAACTTCCTTACTTCCTGTTCACTCTTTAACCCATTTTAATTTGGCTTCCACTCCCACTAGTTCCATTGAAGTAGGTTTTATTAAAATAATGAACAATGTCCATGTTATCAAACACAGGACAAGGATATTTATCTGTCCTCAATTTTCTGAATAGCATTTCATATATTTGGCCTTTCCTAATTTTTTGAAAAACTTTTCTTTTTGCTGCTTTTAATGCTTTTCTTAGTTGATATTTCCCCTGGATCAATCGTTGTACCTTCTAATCCATCCTGGATTACTTTTCTTCTTCTAATTAAGACTGGATTGCCTCTGGGATTTGTTTGGGTCTCTTTTTTCTCCGTTTATGATATTTCCTTATATGATCATGTCCAGTCTTAGGTCTTTAATCCCCAAAGATATGTTGATGACTTTCAAATGTATGTGTCCTACTCAGACCTCTTTCTCTTAAGCTTCATTTCCACATATTCATTTGCCAACCTAACATCTCCCCTCAATTTTAATAGACATCTGAAACGGAACATATACAGCTGCTTTTTTTTTTCTTCAAAAGAGGAATACTACATACCATGTCATTGAGTGAAACTGTTTGAAGAGATAAATTAAGGATAGTTTGAAGACATTCATTGTTGTCTCTTCTTTGAGAACATCTTATTCTGAAAGCAGAATATTTTTGGCTCAGGAATGGACTAAACTTTTAACACAGATACAGTTTATTAGTATAAGAACTATAGATTTTTGAACCCAGAAGCTCTAGATTCAAGTTCTGGCTCATTTATTTCTAGCTATGTGATTGGTAATTCACCTGACTCTTCTGATTGTCAGTCTCTTCACCTATAAAATGAGGATGAAGGGAGCTACCTAACAAGAATTTCAACGTTTAGAAATATTGTTGTTCTTTTCTTACAAATAGAACTAACAGTGGCAAGCATACACAACTTTGGCCATTTTTGTAAGATTTACTGTAAGATTATCTAGCAAGTGATTACTGAAAATAGGACTTGAAAGTTGAATTTTCATAAGTTTTTGACTTACAGATAGTCAATGACTGTGATACAGATCTTGGTAGCTGAAAGAAATTGGGTATATTTTGCAACCATTACATCTAATAAATACCTAAAAATATTGCCATCCTTGTAAGGAAACTCATATCTCATTCACTGCTGTCTAGTCTACAGTTATAATAGAACCATTGTTTTCTCACTGTTTTTAAGATATTTTATAGGGCAACCCCCTAGCATTATCTTTATGCAGCTCCCCAACATTAGTTGCTTATTCAGTATATGAAATAGCATAAAATAGGACATGTCGGAAAATTTTTTTCAGTAGATTTCTGTAAAATCTTTGGTTTTGCTAGTTAAAAGTGCTTATGTAATAAAGAAGATAAAATTTTTACAGGTGGGTTCAGAGATAATGAAACCATGAGGTGTGAAATTTATATTAAGAGAGTACCTTTTTGCTACCTGAAATATGCCACAGGGTGCATTCATTTTCTTTAGAAATGAAGACCATATTTTATAGTTCTGAAGTGCTTAATTTCAAATGACTTACCTAGTTAGGTTGACTCAGATTGGTAAAATGATTTTTTTTAATGTAGAAGCAGAGTGAATTTTTGTCTTAAGCATAAAATTAGAATTTTTACTGTGTAGAAAATGGGCTAAACTAAGTTATTTGTGTGCAAAGTATGTTTGAATATTTGAAGAGCATGCATAGCATTCACATTATATATATTTTTTTCATACAGGTATTTCTTTCACCTGTGATTTTAATTATAGTACCATATATCAGTTCTCACTTTTTTTAAATGGTAATTGAAGGTAGTAATAAAAGAATCTAGTGAATTGTTACAGGAGGAAAAAAGTTGAATCTGTTCCATTTCTAAAAATATCTGCAAGTCTTTTCAGTGAATGTACTTTTCAAGAAGCTACCTTCTTATCTTTTTTTTTTTAATGTGCATCATTTCAGTTTGGGAAGAGTTTGAATTGCTCTGCTGTGTTAAAAAGTCTCTTTTCATAAACCAGTTATTTCTGTTCTTGTCATACCATTTAAGTTTGTAATAATAGGATATTGCTTCAATTAAATGTGTGATATGGGGAAACGGACTAAAACACAGGATATAAAGCTCTGGATAACTTCACAGAGTCAATATAAAAATAGTTAAAAATTAAAGAATTAAACAGTGTCATTTTCTAATTTTTTAATATAATGGTAACATACACATAACAGACTTTACCATCTCTCCCATTATTAAGTATACAATTTGATAGTTAAATATATTCATAATGTTGTGCTACCATCACCACCATCCATTTTCAAAACTCTTTTCATCTTGTAAAATGGAAACTCTATACCCATTAAACAGTCACTCCCTATTCCCCTCTCTTTCCAGCCTCAGGACACAACCATTCTCCTTTCTGTCTCTATGATTTTGACTACTTTAAGTACTTTGTATAAGTGGATTCATATAGTTTTTGTCCTATTATGACTGGCTTATTTCATTTAGCATAATGTCTTCAAGGTTCATTCATGTTGTGGTGTATATCAGCTTTTTCTTCCTTCTTAAGAATGAAAAATATTCCATTGTATGTATTTACTACACTTTGCTTATCCATTCATCCATCATTGAATACTTAGGTTGCTTGCATACATTAGCTATTGAGAGTAGTGGTGCTATGAGAATGGGTGTACAAATGTCTCTTCAAGACCCTTCTTTCAGTTTGGGGGAGTATATACACAGATGGAATTGCTGGTTCACATGATAATTCTATGTTTAATTTTTTGAGAGCTGCCATGATGTTTTTCAAAGCAGATGTACCATTTTACATTCCCACCAAGGGTACCCAAGGGTTCCAATTTCTCTACATCTTGCCAACACTTGTTATTTTATGTTTGTTTTTTTTAGTAGCCATCTTAATGAGTATGAGGTGTTACCTCATAGTTTGATCTTCATTTTCCTAATGGTTAGTAATGTTAAGGGTCTTTTCATGTACTTATTGACCACTTGTATATCTTCTTTGGAGAAGTGTCTGTTCAAGTTCTTTGCCCACTTTTGAATCCAGTTATTCTTTTGTTGAGTTTTAGGAGTTCCCCATATATCTGGATATTAATCTCACATCAGAAACATGATTTGCAAATATTTTCTCCTGAAGTGAATCTCTTGTAGACAGTATATACTTGGATCATGTTTTTTTTATAGCTATTCTGCCAAACTCTGTCTTTTTTTTTTTTTTTCTTTTTGCGGTATGCGGGCCTCTCACTGTTGTGGCCTCTCCCGTTGCGGAGCACAGGCTCCGGACGCGCAGGCTCAGCGGCCATGGCTCACGGGCCCAGCCATTACGTGGCATGTGGGATCTTCCCGGACTGGGTCACGAACCCGTGTACCCTGCATCGGCAGGCGGACTCTCAACCACTGCGCCACCAGGGAAGCCCCAAACTCTGTCTTTTGATTAGAGAGTTTATTTCATTTATACTTAATTACTGATAAAAAGGGAATTTTGTCATTTTGCTATTTGTTTTCCATATGTCTTATACCTTCATTATCTGTCATTTCCTGGATTACTGTTTTCTTTTTTGCTTAATTGGTTTTTTGGAGTGAAACATTTAAATTCCTTTCTCATTTCCATTTGTATATATTCTATAACTATTTCCTTTGTAGTAATCATGGAGATTACATTTAACATTCTAAAGTTATAACATTCTAATTTGAGTTTATACCAATTTAACTTCAACAACATACAAAAACTCTGTTCCTTACACCTTCATCCTCAGTCCATTCAGTTGCTTATGACACAAAATTATATCCATATACATTGTGTGCCCCAAAATATAAACTAATGATTATTTAAATGTATTAGTCTCTTAAATTATGTGGAAAATAAAATGTGCAATTACAAACCAAAGTTACAATCAATAATACTAGCTTTTAGATTAATGATTGTCTTTTAAATAAAATATCAGTGTCTTAAATCATGTAGAAAAAAATGGAGTTACCATCATTATAATAAAACTGACTTTTATAATTGCCTAAGTATTTACCTTTACTGACATCTTTATTTCTTCATGTGGCTTCAAGTTACTAGCTAGTGTCCTTTTATTCCAACCTGCAGGACTCCCTTTAGCATTTCTTGCAGAGCAGGCCTAATGATAATGAATAACCTCAACTTTTATTTATCTGGTCATATGTTAATTTCTCCCTTAATTTCACCCACTGCCTTCTGGCCTCCAAAATCTCTGAGAAATTTGCTGGTAATCATATTGAGGATCCTTTGTATATGACAAGTGCCTTTTCTCTTGCAGCCTTGAAGATTCTCTTTTTGACTTTAGACAGTTTGATTATGATGTGTCTCAGTGTGGGTTTCTTTAAGTTCATCTTGAATGTTCATATACCAATCTTCTTGGGTATTTATATTCATGTCTTTCATCAAGTTTGGGAAATTTTCTGACAATATTTCTTCAAATATTCTTTCTGATCCTTTCTTTCTCTCTTCTCCTGAGATACAGGCCTTTAAACTTTGTTCACTTTTCTTCAATCTTTTTTCTATCTGTTCTTCAGACTTAATAATTTCCATTGTCCTATCTTCAAGTTCACTGATTCTTTATTTTGTGTGCTCTTTGAATCTGTCTGGTAAATTTTTCGTTTCCATTATGTACTTCTCAGTTCCAGAATTTCTTTGTGGTTTCTTTTTAGGTTTTATTATACTTTCATTGTTTTTCCATTTTGTTCATCCATTGTTTTCTTGACTTTCTCCACACCTTTTTCTAGTTTTTTGAATGTCTTTCAAGCAGCTGTTTAAAATCTTTGACTAAATGTCTTGCCACCTCTTTTAAAGGATAGTTTCTGTTGATTTTTTTTTCTTTTAGATGCGCCATACTTTCCTGTTTCTTGTATGCCATGTGATTCTTTTATTGAAAACTGGACATTTAAATATAATGATATGATAATTCGGGGTTAAATTCAGATTCTTCCCTTTACTACCAGTTTGCTCCATTTTTTTGTTGTTTTTGTTTTTATTTATTATTATCATTTTTATTGTTGTAGGCTGTCTCTGTGCCAGGGATCAACCTGCATTGTAAACCTAAGGTCTTTTCAGCTCTTTTCTGAGCCTGCATTTTTCTCTAGGCAATGACTTTTCATTTCCCTGTGTATGTAGTGCTTTTGAATGCCCTTGTCGGTAATGTCTGGCTCCCAAAAAGAGAAAAATGAATTGGAGTGGGGGAATAAAAGACTGCTGGCCCTCTTTTTAACCCCTCTGGCAGACACTTCAGCCAGAGAGGGAGGGGCTTGCAAAAGTGGAGGGAGGTGCAACAACAATGACTGCCAATATAAAATAAAAAATTTTAAAAAAAATTAAAAATAAAAAAATACCTAATTTTGACTGGACAAAAAAATGGCTGCTAGCCTCTTTTTCTACACCTCTAATATCAGAAGCAGCAATCAGTCATCAGAGCACAGATCCCTGAAATTTGGAGGACAGGGTCCATTTTGCCCACAAGCTGTATGCTAGGTGCTCCTGAAATGGCTTACAGCTGCCAGCTACATAACTGAGGGGTGGAGGATGGGTGGCTGGTACTGTGGTAAGGCCTGACATTGACTGAAATTAACTGCAGTTCACACTCTAAGTCTTCCTCTGGAAGTTGCAATCCTTCAATATATTCTGGAGTTCCAAAATAGTTTTGTCAGATAGAATCTAACCCTCCAATTGTTGTCTAAGTAGGGAAACAGATTCCTGATGCTTCCTACTTCATCATCTGCCCAGAATTTCTGTAAATAGTGCCATTTTTATTAAGAAAAATACAGATTATTGATCTTTCAATATCTAGTATTCTTTAAAAAGTACAAATAATTCTTATTAGAAGAACTGATTTGGACTTTCTATTCCCCAAAGACCAAATTTATATAAAAATATGTATAAGTTATTCAGAGAAGATCTATGTTACAGCATAAAATGATTGTTTTAAAGATTAGCCTCTATTATGCTCCACATGGAGAAGTCAGATTATCTGTCCCTTAAGCAATGTTCATTTTCTTTTCTCCCACAGACTTTTGGAAAACATACAGCAAAGTCAGATGTTTAAGTGGCAGCACTATCAGTTTAAATGTGCTTTGGGTTTCTGGGTAACTTTACAAGAATTCCAAATGAAATGCGAATCCAAATGTCATTGGAGAGTTAGCGTGAGAAAAAGGACTTGTGCTACAATGAAGAATCCCTTCATGAGTTTGACTTAGCTCACATTGTGATGGCATGTCACATTCCAACATAAATGCCTCCCCTGAAATGGTAGAGATAGTCATTGAAAATTTATCTACTTGGTCTATGATTTGCCCTTCTCATTTTAAGTCACTCTATTATAATATATTGAGGGAAATTGAGGATTTAAAGGTATCTGCAATATAAAAATATTTCTTATATTACAATATGCTTTCAAGTATTAATGTAGAGTCATTTAAATGATCTGTGTGGAGTTTTATCTCCTTCCAGTTATATCTTTCTATACTAATCATAAATAATTCTGTCTGTGATCTCAGCAATATCCTCTTTGAACTTGATTATCTATATTTAAAACAAAATGATGCTTGTCTGTAAAGTAGATAATTATGGTGGATGAATTGGGAGTTAATAGTATAATGTACTTTGAACTCTGAGAACAAAATACTAAGTAAGCAGTAGACACTGGGAGATAATGAACCCGTTCATTTCTATATCTGGTCACAGTTTTAATATTACAGACCTAGGTAAATTAGTAAAGGTCTTTAATATGTAAAGTCAATGACTCTGGTATTGTTGTTCTGTTAGGATCACTAGTCACTAAAATAGAAAAAATTCTAAGGCCTTAAAAAAATGAAAGCCTAGATAGAGATTTGTTCTGAACCCTGAATTTAAGACTATATCAAAGTGCGTATGTTATTGGAACTCAATTAATAGTATTCTAAAGTTAATGCAAAAATTGTCATTTAACATGTTTAGAAAATATACTTCAACTTGGTTCGTTGTATATGGTAGATAATTATTCCAAAAGCAGATTTAAATTTTGGGAAAAAATGGGTAAATTCTTGACTTACAGTACTCTTTAAATGGTATAGTTTAATTTATTGGGATTAATATTGTATCTACAAAAAACATGCAAAAATATTATTGAACAACTTTTGTAAACTGGGCCTAGTTAATAAACATTTCTCAAACAAAAAGATTAAAACCTATTTGAGAGTTTTAATATACACATAAAATTATGATAATAATAAAAATATCACTTGGTAATATAGAAATTTATTATAATAAATATATTGTCATATATTAAGCTTATAGATATCTTAGGGAGTTTGCCTTGAAAGTGAGAGCTGTGAATTTTGCCACAGTCATTACTAGCTTTAAGTCTTGGGAAAGTTACTTGCCCTGAGCCTCATTTCCATCAAAGGGTTTTCATCAATACTAAATGATATAATGCCAGTAAACTACTTATTACAATGCTTATTACTAATAAATGTTAATTACTTTCATTATTATTTCAATTATTATAAACTTGAGAGTAACACAACATATTATCTATAATTCAGAATAATATTTGCTAATTGCCATGACTTTGGTGTATATCCAGCACAACCTTTCAACAATTAGAGTTATTATTTTGATTTACTTCCTTAGAGTGCTCATGAAGGGTTAGATAAGGTGAACTGAGGAAAGTATACCTCTGATTGAAAGGAAAAATAGAGTTCTAAAAACCCTATTTCCTGTCTACAAAGAAATTAATGTAGAACATATTCAGAAAATTTCTATTGAATGAGAAAAGACTGCTGGAAATACTTGTTATACAGAATTAATTCATGGAGGATATCTCAATGTAATTAATATTATCTAGGCAGATTTTATATATATATTCACACACACATTCACACATGCATAAACACACACATGTATATGCGATACCTTCATTTTAATAATATCCCCACCGAAATAGTAGCTAGTCTGTATGCTCAGATGAAGATGCCAAATTATATAGAAAATGCTAAGTTCATTTGGTCACAATTCTGCTAAATTTTCCTGCTGTCTAGTAGTATTGAACTTGTTCAACCTTTTTTCTTCTTGTGAAGGGTGAAATAAAGGAGAAATCTGATTTTTATAGTATTTATAATGTCTTTATTACTCGTCCTCCTTTTGAATTATTTGCACAATTTCCACTGACATTAGTGGGAATATCATAAGTAGATCCAAAAACATTACAGTTCTCTTGATTTGGATACCTGTGCACAGTGAAACTAATGTGTATGCACAGTGCACTGTTAGAATTAAATTTAAAAACCTACTTCTGAATAGTAGCATCTAAAACAGTGAGGATATGTGATGACTTAACAATTCTGAATAGCTCTGCAGGACTGTAATTCTGCTGTGACCAATAAATTGTCTCAAAGCAGAGACTTGTGCCTTTTGAAAAAAATTTAACCTCCAAAGTGAAATTGCTGAAACTTCTAAGGCAAAAGACAATAAATTTTATGTGAAAACTCTTATGTTCAGGTTTTTACTATAATTCTTCAATTTTAAATACTTCATTGGCGTATAGTAAATGGACTTGTTATGCTGATTACCAGACTAGTACTCATTATCAAATATATATGTATCTGTTTGTATATATATTCTCTAGTATTACTAGTTATTGAATATATATCTAATATATTTAGTAGTACTAGTTATTGTCACACATATGTATACATGAATGACATAATGGATTAAAAATGTAATATATATATGCACATACATGGAGTATGTGCTTGAAATGGAAAAAAAAAAAAGCATTATATGGAAGAAATAGTTCCAAACTTGAAACCGGAAAACCTAAATTCTTACTCCACCCCTTCTAACTCTTGGCTGTGTAATTTTGGTTAAATTACTTAAAATCTTTTCACTAAAATTTCTGAAAAATGAGAAAGTTTTTGTATACCATCCTTAAAATTTCAGCTATGAGTTATGAAATACACAATTGCTCTTTCTGTTATCATCTTATGAAGGCATCTTAATTCTGCTATGGTCTGATGCAAGATGTAATGGATTTCAGCTGTCCTGTCAGCAAATCACTTGTGAAGAAACAAAATGGCTGGCTTCGATGATTATCTCTGTGTTGAGGGAAGGTTGACCGGGTGGATGAATGGATGGATGCATAAAGAGGAAAAAAGAGGAAAAAAGAGAAGAGGAAAAACTGCACAGAGAGAGAGACCAAGAGAATCAACTCTGTTGCTTCAAAGAAAATTAAAGATTCAATGCATGTAGTACCTTTGAAAAGTTTATTCTTTTTAAAACTATGTATCATAGAGAATTTATATATATTAGGCAAAATTAAATAAGTAAAGAGTTTGAACTCTGAGAATAAAAAAGACTAGTTACTTTGATTTTATTTGCAGCTCTGAAATCTGATCATATGTTTTTGGGCAGTTGTTTCATACATGTCTTTTTAGATGATAAGGTTTTAAGCAGAAATTGTGCAAGGGTAATGTTCATGTGTTGATCCTTTCTTGTTTTCAATTTTTAGAATTATTTATTTTAAAAGATATTTGGTATGTTATATAAAATGAGATATGCAGACCTTCGAGTAATTTTGTCAACTCTGTATGTGGAAAAGTTCTTTTTATAGAAGTGCTGGATCTGGTGGACCCCGACTAGGTCCTTCCCTTGCCTTGTGTTGCTTGTGCCAATCGAATGAGACCAGGTTTGGCAAAGCAGAGCAGAAACTTTATGCCTTGATCAAGGAATGGGGAAGGGAAGTGGGAAACTTTTAAGGGTTAAGAGATGGGTGTGCCATCAGAACCCGGGGAAAGAGGCAATAAGTTCCAGAAAAAGCCAAAACATGCACAGTCCTATGGGCTCTTTTGTGCAGGACATTAATTGTGCTAGCAAAGTGCAAGTCCTCCCTTTCAGAGGAGATCCTAGCATGGTAATGAAGCAAAGGCAACTTTCAGACGTTTTGGGTCTCATCTGTACAGGTGCTGCCCTGGTGGTCAGGCTGGAACCAGTTCAGGGCAGTGGACTGTCACCATCTTGGACCTTTCTGCTCAAGCTGATTCTGTGGTCTGGCTTATGTGGCTTCTGCCTTAGTTTTTGTTAGGCACAGCTGTGGGCATAGACTAACAGACTGTGGTATGGAAAGAAAGAAAGTAGGTTAACCTCTGTACAGGTATGGGTCTCTTTCCGGTGACCCTTCAAGATGCGTATCCAAATCTTTCTCAATATTTTTAGAGGAAAATTCTGAGCTAGGTGAAGACATTTTCTTTCTTTCACTACCTTCCCAGCTAAACAATGTTTCCTCTACTTTCCTCTTATGTATAAGATAAAGATGAATTTAAATATTCAAACTAAAACTATAAGTATATGATTAATACTTTGCTGAATAATTTGGGAGTCATGATAATACCTGAGATAATAAATTCACATACAGGTACATTTGCAATTCTACTTCTGTTCTAATTTAGAATTAGTTGTAACTTACATTTTTATTCCTATATTTGAATTTAGGTATCCTATTTTACAAGATCATGCCTAACTAATATAAGGGAAGTTTAAACTATTCCTGTTTCTTGAGTATCTAATATATTCAGGCTCTGTTATAGACACTAACAAAGATAGTTTCTATGGCCCAGGAAATTATATTTTGCTAAGGAGACAAGACATATATCCATGGTGGAGACAACACCATGAATAAAGACATGAAGGTACAAAAGCTTAAAATGTTTTTGAGAGTTATGGATGTGGTCAGGTTAGTAACTTCTTTATTTTTTTTAAATTTATTTTTTGGCTGCATATGGTTTTCGTTGCTGTGCACAGGCTTTCTCTAGTTGTGGCGAGCGGGGGCTACACTTTGTTGCAGTGCACGGGCTTCTTATTGCGGTGGCTTCTCTTGTCATGGAGCACAGGCTCTAGGTGTGTGGGCTTCAGTAGTTGCGGTGTGTGGGCTCAGTAGTTGTGGCTTGCGGGCTCTAGAGTGTAGGCTCAGTAGTTGTGGCGCACGGGCTTAGTTGTTCTGCAGCACGTGGTATCTTCCCGGACCAGGGATCGAACCCATGTCCCCTGCATTGGCAGGTGGATTCTTAATCACTGCACCACCAGGGAAGTCCCAGGTTAGTAACTTCCTACAAATGTTTGTTTTCAACAGGCATATTTGCAAATGCAAATTTTAGAAAATGATTTTATTAACCTGTACGTATGACCCTTTACAATAGTTAAAAAATTAAGACTTCAACATTTTTTAATACCACTGTAAACTATAATTAATTCCTTTCTAAGACATAAGTAGACAAGGATGATATATTTTGTATTTAAAAACTTGTATGTAGTGCTCGCTTCAGCAGTACATATACTAAAATTGGAAACGATACAGAGAAGATGAGCATGGCCCCTGCGCAAGGATGACACGCAAATTCGTGAAGTGTTCCATATTTTTCAACAAACATGTGAAAGAATGCTCAACATCATTAATCATTAGAGAAATGCAAATCAAAACTACAATGAGATATCCTCTCACACCGGTCAGAATGGCCATCATCAAAAAATCTACAAACAATAAATGCTGGAGAGGGTGTGGAGAAAAGGGAACCCTCTTGCACTGTTGGTGGGAATATAAATTGATACAGCCACTATGGAGAACAGTATGGAGGTTCCTTAAAAAAGTAAAAATAGAACTACCATACGACCCAGCAATCCCACTACTGGGCATATACTCTGAGAAAACCATAATTCAAAAAGAGTCATGTACCACAATGTTCATTGCAGCTCTATTTACAAGAGCCAGGACATGAAAGCAACCTAAGTGTCCATCAACAGATGAATGGATAAAGAAGATGTGGCACATATATACAAGGGAATATTACTCAGCCATAAAAAGAAATGAAATTGAGTTATTTGTAGTGAGGTGGATGGACCTAGAATCTGTTATACAGTGTGAAGTAAGTCAGAAAGAGAAAAACAAATACCGTATGCTAACACATATATATGGAATCAAAAAACAATGGTCATTAAGAACCTAGGGGCAAGATGGGAATAAAGACACAGACCTACTAGAGAATGGACTTGAGGATACGGGGAGGGGGAAGGGTAAGCTGGGACAAAGTGAGAGCGTGGCATGGACATATATACACTACCAAATGTAAAATAGATAGCTAGTGGGAAGCAGCTGCATAGCACCGGGAGATCAGCTCAGTGCTTTTTGACCACCTAGAGGGGTGGGATAGGGAGGGTGGGAGAGAGGGAGATGCAAGAGGGAAAAGATATGGGGATACATGTATATGTATAACTGATTCACTTTGTTATAAAGCAGAAACTAAGACACCATTGTAAAGCAATTATACTCCAATAAAGATGTTAAAAAAAAAAACTTGTATGTAGAGTCACCTGAATATGTCACTCTCTTTGTGTCAGGATAAGTGAAGCCTTTTTTCCCTCCCATGGATGGAGCAGATCATCAGTCCCAAATAGTGGAAATGACTAATTAAAAATTGGTCTAACGGGAATATTTAGGAGGTGTTTGTTCTCTGCCTGTTTCCTGGTTATTCTTCCCTCCAGTTTGGCCAATGCAAAGTGTAAATAGAGTATAATTTGTTGATCAAACTGTGTGTGTGTGTGTGTGTGAGTGTGTAAGTGGTGGAAGAATTATTTCATCTTGACAATAAGTTGGATCTGGTTTTCACCTCCAGGTTATAAAATAAAACAGTTAAAATGTGCTAATAAAAATAGCTGGGAAAGAAATAGATGCTGTGTCATCATGTAAGCTATATAGCTATGTATGTTGCATTTGAGAAACTTTAGTTTCAAAAAGTAAATCTAGGATATTTGAAGTTAAATTAGACTGCTAATATGTGTGTGTGTTAATACAAAGGATAAAGAGATGACATTGCAATACTATTGGAAGTGCATGCCATAAGAAAGAACTGTCTTTCCTGAGATTCTTCATGTGGAACTTACAAGGTTGTTTTCAGAATACTTGTGTTTGATACAAAATGCTTCATTTAACAGTACTTTTGTGGTAAAAAGGCAAATTTAAGATGAGAGTTTATAGCTGAAGGAAAAAGTAAATAAATAAATAAGTGTATTTGAAATGTTGGCTAGGATTTCCTGTTCTTTGGTTTATGCTGCTTGTGTGCAGTAAGATGAATCATTTCTTTTGTGTACTTCTTTGCTGTTTGCAGAAAGATGAACTGCTTTTTTTGTGCATTTGCTTTCAGTATGTCTTAATTCAGCACAGAATTGACTAATTTCTTATCATTTTGGCAGGTTTCTGCCATTTATTAAGCCAGGTTTAATGTTTAAAGCAATTTTAAGTGTTCTGTCAGGTAATAGTAAAATGCTTCCATTAAAAATGCATTAGCAGTACTCAGCGGAAGTCAATAGCATCACCTGCTATAAAAAAAGTTTGATTAGAAACTTTTCCAAAAGACCCATTTAGAATCCATGACAAGCTGAAACATCTCTATATAAATATACATCACTTCTTTGAGAATAGACATTTAGATTATCTGGTTTAAAGCAAATTGATTATTTTCGCTCCAGTTATAGCACATTTATATCACACTTCCTAAAAAGCTGCTAAAGAAATTTTTATATCCCAGTCTGATAATATTAGATTTCAGTGTAAGGATTAACTTAGATTCTCATAAATATTATCACAAATTAAAATGAGTCTTCATGAATGTGAATTAAAATTATCAAGATAAATCTAAAATTTATTGCCTAAATATTAGTTTATAAAGTATATTTCTAATTCAGAGGTGACAGGATAGGGCAGAAATTAATGTCTATTACATATGTTGATTACATCAATAAAGTATTAATAGTCTGGGTATTAGCTATATAATAGTGTAATTAAGAAATAATTTATTTATCAATTTTAAAAAGTTCTTCACCCTTTTCTAATGTTCTTAGCCATGGCAGGTATTCACATACATAGGAAACGTAAAGGAAGGATTTAAAAAGGCTGGTCAAAGTAGTAAGTGAATCCATGCGAACATAGAAGAGCAGTGGTAAGAGAAAGCCAAGCTGACACAGTAAGCCTATTAGACACTCTGCCTTCTCTAGCAAAAAGTAATCATTTCTTGCTTTCCCATGGTGAAGCCACATAGGGTGGAGAGGTCAAAAGGAACTTGCCACAGTTGTCAGAAATGGACATAGATTCATCCTTGCTTTATCATGAACTGACTCTAATAATGCATGTTTAATATCATAATTATCTTTCGCTAGAAGACTTGGGGCTTCAGCTAAAGAATTATTAAATCAACAAAATTGACAGATGTAAAGTGTGTCTGCTTCTGTTTATACATATATGTGTATTTGTGTGTATGTGTAAACATATATATGCATACTTGTGTCTGCACATATAGTGTCTTTATCTTTTCATATGTGTGTATAATACCTGTATTATATTTATATGTGGAAAAAAGTCATTTTTATATACACATAATTTTATTTCTTCACACACTGTAATGAATATAGTCAAGAAATATGTGTTATGTGTATATGGATGTGGATGTGGATATGTACATATACAGTTATTCCTTTATCATGTTATTGACCTTGAGGTATATGTCTCTTTTTGTCAACAGGGTCTTCATTAGGTTTATTCAAAAACACAAAGAGTACATTGTCCCAATTATTTATGATTAAAAAGTAAATAATTAAAAAATGTGTGCTTGCTTAGAACTGGAAGAGTCAGAATGAATGCAAATAAAGTATGCATGGCCAGATAGGAAAGAAACTCCAGATGTGCTGTAAAGTCAGAATCCCTGTTAGAACACTTTTATGTCTTTTGGGTGCAATCCTGGAAGGCAGTATCCCATAGTGATGTAAAGCAAGGATGTTGGAGTAAGGAGGCAAAAGCTCTGGCCCTTATTGTGGAACCTTAGGCATATTTCTTGCATGGAATCCTAATTTTTAAAACTGTATGTGTGTGTAGTAATGTACATATCACATAGTTATTTTAAGGATTAAATTAAATACTGTAATATGAAGAAAACAGTGGAACATGTTAAGCTTTGTTTGGATTATATTACAGTATTCAAAAAAAGAAAACACTAGCATGTATTGAGACATATTTAGTTACCACAATTTACTTACATTTCACAGGCATAGTATCATTTAATACAGTTAATAATCCTTACAGCTGGATATTATTTTTACTATTAGATATTACAGATGATGAAATGTGGAGTTTAGAATTTGAATCCCTTGCTCAAGGTCATATACTTAACAAATGTCAGAGTTAGGATTTGAAATCAGTTTACTCTTAGAACTGGGATGTTTAATCAATACACTGACAAACACACAGTCAAATAAAAGTTAGCCACAACTCTTATCATCATCATCATCATTATTACATATGAAGGAAAAATGCCATAATTATTCACTAGAACTTATGTTAGTTCTTCAGGAAATATGTCTCCATTACTTCTGCTCAGAGATTTGTATGTCTCTAAATTTTTAATAAATATTATGGAATTTACTATTGTAAAAGATACTGAAACTCTTGTTCAAGAAAAAAAAGAAAGGAAAGAAGGAAGGAAATGAAAAGAGAAAAAGTAAATTAAGATCATTGTAGAAATTTGATTCCTATTTATGAATGGACTCTCAGAAAATTTCCTGATTTTTCTCCTGTTATTCAGAAAAAAAAATTCTACAAGTTATGAATTCTTAAAGATCTCATGGCATGAGACATTCAGTGTATTTAACCACTTTGTCCTGCAGAGGCTTTTTGTATCTATTATAATGATTTCCCGATACTCTTCCAGCAAAACACTTTGATGTACTATTCATCATTTCCATTTGGGAGAACTAACTACATTCCTGCTTAGCTCTCACACTGCTTCCAGTACAATGTGTTTCAGTAATGAAGTGCGTGCTTTAATTGAAAGTGTACGTTTTTCAATTCATAAGTCTCTTTGGTGTAATTCCGGAGGGCATGACAGATTTATGTTATTGTTTAATGGTGATACTCACTTCTTTCTAGGAGCAATTTTTGATGAATCTGCCAAAAAGGATGATGAGGTGTTTCGCACAGCAGTTGGCGACCTCAACCAGAATGAGGAGATCTTACAGACTGAGAAAATCACATTTTCGGTGACATTTGTTGATGGCAACAACCCTTTTCAAGCAGTTCAAGAAGGTAAGGTCCATCAGCACTCCACTTTTTATTTTGTTTGTTTCTTTGGTTCAATTCAAATGGCAATGAAATTAAAAATTTAAAATGCCGTTAAACATGGGCATCATTTTTGCATCTTTGCTGCATTGTTTTTCTTTTAGAGTATTTGGTAAATTTTAATCCTGTATTCCACTTCTGAAAGGGCAGAGTGTGGAAAGTTATTGTTTTAATTGAAATATAATATGAAAATTGTCATAAATATTTGTAATAAAAACTTTACAACATTTTATGACTTCAGTATAAATGAAGCGTTCCTTAAAAATACGACTTTCTATCTGAATTTTTACTTTTGTCTTCTTTGAGATAAGATAAGGTAAGAAAGGAATTTTTGTACTTACTTAAATTTACTTAAAATAAATTTATTTACTTCCTTTGTGAAGGAAGTTTTCCTTCTCAAAAGTTTTCCTTTTGAGAAGGAAAACTTTCAGACACTACATACAAATGAAAGATTTTGTGCTGGGATCCTAACATACTGACCTAGGCTATAAATTTTTTACTCTCTACAATGTGCCAAATATTAAAGCACTTTTCTCCATTCTCTCTATATACTTGAGTGAATTAAAAGTTTTCATAGGTACAAAGTCATACAAATACAAATTATTTTTATTATACTGGAAAGATCATTTATATGAACAAAGGTTTTGATTGAAAGATCATACACTAATAAAATTCTGGTTTTGATGCTATTATTCTAATGAAATATTTAGCCTTTTGATTGGCAAAGTAATCATTGTCCATGAAAGTATTTTTTGTTAATCTGTTTTATATTTTATTGTGATAATATTTAGACTAAAGATACTAATACAAAATTAATTTAGTTAAATGGAACATTTCTTTTATTAAAAACTTAAAGAGGATTTGGCAGAAGAAAATATGGACAAGATATTAAATGGAGTAAAGTTTGACAGGAAACTTTTTAAAGAAAAGTATTGAAGGGGTAAGGAAGATAAATGTTTTTAATTTAATGTATCTGCATGATATACAGGTAACCTTTTTTGGAATGTGTTTTTGATCAGTGGCATTGGCTACTATCAAAGCTTATTTATGCTTATTTCTGTCAGTAAGGGAATGGTTAGAATGATTAGTGATCTAATGGATTTTCCTTCTTATTAATTTGATGGAGTGAAAAAATATTATTTTAATAAAATGAACAGAAATGTTTTAAGTAAAAGTTGTTTTTCAATAAAATACGTTGTTCATATTAATATGATGGAATTTTAATTTTAATAAGTAAACATCAATTTAAAAAATCAGATTAATAGAAGCACCCAGTTATTTTCTTACATTTTAAATCAGAATTATCCGGGGAATTTGTAACTTTAAATCATGGTTATGTTGATAAATTTTCTATAGAAATGTTTAAAAACTGTCTAAATTAATGTTAGAATTCATAAAGCAGTCTGCAAAAATAATAAAGTAGAAATTGTGGAAAATACCCAATAATGTAAAAGAATATATACACTAAGAAGTATATATTATTCTTTAAAAGAAGTATCTATGATATTTCTTTCTCAACTATTAGTTTTATTGACTGGAATGAGAGCAGGAAAAAATTAGGACTGACTTACTTTTGTGACTGTCTTCTTATTAACTACATATTAATAATTGTAAATTAACTTTGAAGACGTGCTAAAATATTCATGCTTTTAAAAAATCCACTTTGACTGAAAAAATGTGGATAAAGCAATGGAAAATAAATACAATGAGCAGAAGGGAATTAGAAAGGCTGAATAAATATGCCCCTCACACCTTTTTAGAGACTACAATTTGAAAAACAAAGACAATTTTTAAAGTACCACAGTTAATCCGTTTACATATTGCTTTGTGTAGCCATTCTGCTGCCAGCTAAATTCTGGAAACAAAAATATCTCTCAAAAGAACTATTGTGACTTGAAAGAATTTGTGGACTGAAAGAAAATTGAGAGAGTAAATAAGTTTTACGTTTCCAAGGTAGAGACAGCTAGATATTTGTCAAGAAAGAATGAAGAGCTTGACAATTTGCCTGATGGGTTTTGATACTAACAGGATGTTCTGGACCAGTTATTTTGATGGTCTGCTCTGGCTAATGAACCTGAAATAAGTTCTAGGAAACTCTGGAGCTAATTTGTTTCTCCATTCAGTATCAAGAAAGATCTCAGCTAATGTTAGAAGTAAAAATACTTCTTTCTAGAGCTCTTATTGTAATTGATTAATTTGCAAAAATAAGGGAAAATATTCAACTGAAAGAGAACAAAAAAGTATTCTGGAATATTTTCTTAAATGTTTTGAGGAGGTATTTTAGAAGAAAACTTCAACTGAACCATCAAAGATGGCCAACTTTTCTATCATCATATCTTGGCTGCAATACCATTAAAATCTATAATAGAGGTCCTTAAATCAGCTTATTTGTTTTTTACATTGTAAAGATGGACACGAGATTCAGTGATATCATTATTACCAATTGTTTATGCATTGGCATTCCTGATGAACATCTAAAAGTTCATGGTTTTGAGCATGGTTTTGTTGTGATATATACTATTTATGTTCGTGGGTTTTAGATGGCATGGATCAGTAGAAAAATACCAATCTAGTTGATCAGCAGCAGTTGCATTGTATAATCCACTCAGTTCATAGTCATCCTTGGTTTTCCTCATCTATAAATAGTGAAGAAATTAGAACACAAATGATGTATTTTTAAGGTGAATTTCATCTCTATAGATGAGATGTTACACAAATCTTTAGAACAAATTTCCAGATTTAGATTCTTAAAGGATTATAGAAATTATAATTATTCAGTTTCTCTTTAGAGAAGTCTTCACATTGCTGAAATTGCCTCCTAGTTTTTTCTGTGGCTGACTTCAAAATTGATTAAAGGATATATGGTAGCTGTCCTTTGTTCTGCTACCTCATCCAACTATTGACAGCAACCCAAAGAACTCATTACTATCACTGAAATCCAGAAAGGGTCTTTTGTAGGTTTAGTTGACCTGGACCAAAGCAGCTGTTGCTAGATTTCTCTCCTTATATCTCTTTTGTAGATTGTTTCCTCTGTGGGACCTATATACTGGATATAATGTAGATACACAAATGGCTGGTGTGAAAGGCACTTCTGTCTCTACTGAAAGCAATAGCTTATATTGTTAGCTCTTAATTGAGACCAACACCACTATGGGCCACGAAAGGTGGGGATTTATAAGAAAATAAGGTCAGGGAATGTAAGGAGAATGCATTTGTAAAAATGTTCACATTGGAAGGTGAATGCAGAAATATGACTGCATGTATAATTCTTGCATACATCAGATGTATCAGGAGATATATTAAGCACTGTTGATACTGAATGGCAAAATTCAGTTAAAACATTTTGAAATAATTATTAGGAAAAATACCTAAAAATGAAATGCATAGTGAAAAGAGTGTAAGGACAGATTTATACTGTAGAGTCACAAATGATTCTATTTGAAAGAAAAAGGAGTAACTATCATAATTATTCTCCTTTCTGCTGTGTTAAAAACCATTATAAACAATATAGTTATAAAATCTGCTTTTAATACAAACAGCAGTCATGATTAAGATTGCTCATCTTCCAAGTTGCAGCCTGGTCCACCTTTAACTTACTCCTTTGCACACCAGGACGTGAACATTGATTGCTCCCAAAGAGTCTTGTAAAAATAGACTTCTCATTTTAATACAGTGATGATTTCAGTTGGATTTGCCTCATATATCTTACAAAATAAAACTACTGTTAAGTGTAAAACAATAAGACTGCTTTCGTTTATGGTTTCTGAAATCAGTCTCATTCCTTTATTTTTAATATACACGTATCCGTATCATGTGTGTAAAAGGGATGACAGAAGAGTAGCAGAGCCATAAACAGTATAAGGAAATCTAAGTAGGAGAAAGCACTTCTCTGAAACACATCACAATTCATTGTGAATATTTCTGGTGCCATAGGCTAAATCTGAGTTCAAAGAAGATGTAAATGTAAAAGAATGATTTATGTGGCTGCACTATTTGATGCTTTATTCCAGGGCTTAGTCTCATAATTTATATTCCTCTCTGCTTTAATAAGATATTTTTACTGTGATAAAAAAATCTGCTAATTCCAAAATTCTTAGACTGAATTCTGCAACTTTCCTAGCATAGGTTTGCAGTGTGTATACCTCATCAGCCAGTGTTTCCTGGACCAATTTTGATAACTCCAATTTCAGCTTATTTTTTTGAATTGCCTGACAACTGAACTTGAAAATTAGTGGCTCCAGGAAGTAAGAAAAAATCTCTGAACATCCTGTAGTTATAATTCTTCTCATTCATTCATTTCTTCATTTTTCCCATTTTTTCATTCCTTCTTCCCTTTCCACATCAAGGTCAGTGTCGTACTTTGTCTCTAGGTCCAACGCTCTTTATGTAACTGGTGCCTAACTACACGTGTGAAGGGGTAGAGGAATAGTGTTGCAGCTGACCGGCCATCTTCAGACACTCACAAAGCAGGAGGGATTCTCGATGTACATTTGGTGGCTGTCTGGACCACCTGATTCTCTCCATGAGTCTGGGATGTTTAGGTTGGTCAGTTCCCCAGTGCCAAGTTCTGGATCACTTTTCTCCCTACCACCACTTTCTAAGGACTGGCCTATAAGATTTGGATTCAGAATCTGCTTATTGTGTGATCTTTAGTACTTATCATCAATGTAATATTAAAATATAAAGAATTCTGTATCTGTTAGGGACAACTCAGGCATGCATTCTTTTAATTATCTCATACTCTATGCCTTTCCATTAAAGAATTGCCCATCAGGAAGGATTAAAATAATATGTATTTGGAATCTAATTTTGAGGGTACTCAGTGAAATCAGTGTATCCAAATACTTATTAAAAACCTATTACTGTCCCAAGATTGGGCCAGCTACAATAGGAGATAGCAAGTGAGAGGAAAGAATGTCTGCCTGCAGGAAGCGTAAACATGTACCTGAGGTGGGCTGTGGATTTTTAGAGCATGAAAAGACATTATGTGGTTGCCTTCTACGTATAACTTGCGTTTTTAATTGTGTTAATAGTAGAAAGAAACATGATGTTCTAGATTTTTAAAACATTTCTTTTTCAGAAAAGAGAGGGAATTTCTTTTTTAAAGAAATTCAGTATTTTAAATATAATTTTATTGAAGATACACATTGCAAAGCAAAATTTTATTCTTTTTTCTGTGTTGTACTCCCGTATTGGTAAGCCTTTCCCTTAAGTCATTCAACACCACACTTTTAAAGTAACAGATCTCTATTACTATGAATAGATTGAAATACAGATATTTATAGGTCTTTATATCATAATTTTATAGCCTTTCTGCTTTGGGGCCTTTTACCTACTATCTACAATTGTGTACTGTTGTGTAAGCTACCTCATAAAATATATATTTTAGCAATGTGTGCTGCTCTGGATCCTGTTTTATTTAGAAGAATCTTTAGCAACTTTCTATGAAAGCTGTGTTTAATGGAAGTAAAGATGTATCCTTTGGTTGTTGCTTAAGTGTTCTTTCTTTCTACCAAATATTATTCTTGTAATAATATCATACCCCTTTCTTCTGTTCTCTTGCTACCTCAATGGATAGAGTGCATGATTATGGAAGCATAATTCAGTTTTTAATCGGCCTTTTATGATACTGATTTGGTAAAAGAATCATCTATGTGTCATAAAGTGACTCGGAATATATGGCTTATGAGGTTAAAAACCACACTTATGTACACTCGGCAATTGTAATGAGTCATAAAAATAGTTTGTTCATGTTGACAAACCAAAAATGACTTAACTATATTCAGAATTTAAAAACTATCAGTAATATCCAACTTTCACATGATCCAGTCTACTTGCTTAATTTGAGAACAAAAGTAATCCGACTTTCTGTTTTAACATTTAACAACTTCTTTTTGCATGTACCTGGCAAGTATTGTTAGATTTATGGGAATCACGTTATGCATAGTCTTGTAGTATCCATACAATATTTTGTCAAATTATTTTGTAATTTTCAAAAGAATCATCATCGAAACACTTGCTTTTAAAAGCAGGACACACAAGCCAATGTGCAATAGGTAATTGCATATTCTGGGAAAAAAAGAATGACTCAGCAAGTACTTTTGGGGTGCCTCTAAGCTTTCAGCCTTGAGGAGATTACTCTGTATAATGTTGCGCTCTCCACTGGCTGCCTTATAATCTTAACACAGTTAGCTTAACCTTTATTATCATGTGTTAGATCCTGACCTACAGGTTCTCCTCTTCCTTTTGACTTCCAATTACAGTGCTTTGTAAAAACTCCTCATTCATCCCCTTTTTGATCCTTGATTCTTCATATTGTACTATGTTCACTCACAATATCTACATTTGGTTCAGTATGTGCTTTAGTTTGATACCATTTACACTGCTTGGGGGAAAAAAACATGTAAGCGCATGGGCCATGGAATTAGATAAATCTGCCTTTATATGAATGCTGCTTCATCTCTTATTATCTGTGGGACCTTGAACACACCTATTGTCTCTGAGCCTCAATTTATTCATAAAATGGGGATAAATACATACTCCATAGGAATACTATGATCATGTGATTGTTGTATGATGAGTACATGGGGTTAACAATTATGGTTTGTTCCTCTACTAATCTAAATGCATTTTAATAATAGTGGAGTACATGATGACTTAGCACCATTGCATGTGTCCATCATAAATTTACATACCTTCCCAAACATCCTTTACCACATGTATTGGTAGTTCCCATGCATACCATTGATAATACTAAGCTTAATAACTGCCTAATCAGTGTCTTTTATTTTCCCCCTCGTTGTTCCTTATCAAGATCCTGAATGGTAGGGTTGTAAAAATGTTATATAAATTAAATGCTTCTGTTTTTTTCTGTCTTCAGGGGATAGTTGTGCTAGTCAGCACAGGAAGATGAGAATTACACTTGTAGTGTAATTTATTTGGCAAATAGTAGTGATATTGCAACATGTGTACTTAGGGTTGGGAGGATTTAAAATACCTTGTTACCATTTCTGGGAAGTAGAGAAAGCCTGTGGGGACCAAATTAAAGCTTTCTGATGATTTGTGTAGGCTTAATACAATCAGTGAAGTAAATAAGGCACTGAGTCATAACTAAATGGAATTCAGTTGTAGAGAGGCATAATGTTGTAGAAGAGTGATATATGTGAAGGTCAAATATAGAAGTGAATTCAAGGAAAACTTTATACTTTGAGAGGTGCATCGTCTCTGGTATTTTGAGTTTATTTCTGACATGATGGTTTAAAAGGTTATCTTTCTATGTTCTGCACTTTTTTATTTCAATATGGGCAAATATTAACTCTAAAAACTTGATCATTGGTTTCTTTGAATTTCCAGTATTTTCTTCAGTAACTCATAATATCATGTTATTTTCTCAGGAATTCATGGCTCATTTCAAGACATACTTGCCTTTTGGTCCCTGATAGCCTAACATAATATGATAATAAAATGGCTAAGCTCATTCCTTAAGCTGTATTTTCAAACATAAAAAAGACTGAAAAACATAGAAAAGACATAAAATGTCTATTATACATGAGGAATATGTTTCAAGGTAAAAAATAAATATGTTTTTTCAGAATTTTTTTTTTGGGAAAAAGAAACTGTTCTACAAATCAAAGTCAGATATGATCTTTGTATAGAAAATGTTTTTGAATAGAATGACTTTGAATAATCAGTAATAATTTTTGTACCTTACTTTTGAATTTACATTTATATAAAATCAAACAATATGTTGAGGTGGTCCTGTGTGCTTATTCATATTATTAAAACTGAGCACGGTGTAGGTAGCTCTGATGATAGAAAGTTACTAGGGGATAAAAAAAAGAAAAAGGTGACACATTCTTATTGGTCAAAGAGAAACTGACACATCAGCCTCATTCTGTCTGCTCCCAAATCCTGTTCTTATTCTGCTACATTAATTTGTCAATAATCTTTATGTTTGAAATTTTTGAGTTTAACTTTTTGTTGTTTTGAATTTCTAGGTTATTTTGCCCAGTTTAAAGGAGTTTTACCTGTATATTAACTCATCATATATATACATTTATATACGCACACCCATACAAATATATAGGCTTATATTAAACTATGTCTATATGTTATATACCATATATGCCATGCATGCCATCATATATATAAACGTGTATATGATATATACCATATATATTATATATATTATATCTCTATCTATCTATCTCAAAATAAGTTCACCAAGCACTTCCTTCTTGTGGTAATCCTTCCAAAGTTGATTCATGCTTTTCATGGGTAATTTTAACCCCCTATTTACTATATCTGTTACAGTGGAACCAGGCAGGCTTGTTGTTAAACCACCATTATTCATTATCAAAAATTTATGCCAGGGCTCCATGAGAGCACAGAATGAATCACTAGTTTACACTTCCTTTCCTTGGAAATTGCTTAAACCTTAAATATGAGAAGGGGAGACCAACTGGAAGAAAACTACGAATCACCAAGAACAATTCATTATTCTTTAAAAAATGAAAATGACAAGTGTTCATTTATTTGTAAGATACATTTAATGCACGAGTCAGTACACTGTATTAGGAGTTTATACAGATGAATGAGATAAATTAACCTCAAGCACCCAAGGAATTTATAATCTAGTAAGAGAGATATACAAAAAGAGCTAAAGAAGCAAATAAATATTCTTTTTTTTTAAAGAGTAGAATGGCATAAAGCAAAGCAAATGATACTGTGGTGATACTATGATAACAAATAACAGGTGGGCTGTGTGTGTGTGTGTGCAGTTTAAAACCAGGAGTTCATTTTTGATGGAGTGATTATGGAAAATACAAAAAGGAACATTTATGCTAAGATTTGAAGTTGCCAAGTAGCTAGCCATGCAGATAAGAGGAAATAGCATTCCAGGCAATTACATATGAGAAAACCATTTGGAGGCAGGGCTTGCTCCATGTGTTTGAGGGATTTGATTATCTTTTGAAGACTCAAGTTTTTATTCTGTTGCTTTGCAAATGTTTATTTCTATCAATGAAGTCATTATTTGCTGGGTAGCAATGTTATTCATGAGTTCATTACCCAAATCTGCTTCAGTTTTTCCCTTTGGAAATGGAGTGTGTTCTAAAGGAAATTCTGATGGTCCTGCAGGTCTCACTGACATCTGGGGCATGGGGATGTCATTCTTAAACCCTTTGGGATTTGAAATTCACCTGTCTGTAACTGATTTTGAATATAGGTATGGAAACATTTGGGCTTTTCATATAAGTGAAAAGGAAAAAGGAATGAGGTGAAACATTAAAAAAGAAAGAATTTTACTCAATTTTCCTGGTCTTTTAATACAGAGTAATGCACAGAGATACATTAATATCTGAAACTAGGAAAGAAACATCATTTTGTGGCTTTTATATTTGCTGTATACTCTTGACAAAAGAGCATCATTTGGAAAGCCCAAGAATGAGAAGTGGCATTTACTTATAGCTTATTATATCCCATGAGCTGTTAGAAGTGCTTCATTTTTTTCACCTAATCTTTATACTGCCTTATAAGCTATAAGGCAGTATAAGTTACTCTTACTAGCTTTTGACAGTTGAAGAAACTGAGGTGCAGTTAGGTGAGCTAACTGGTCACATCTGAGACCTTTAAAATAGTTCCTGGATTACTCTGGTTTCTGTTTAAGAATGCTAATTAGGAGTCCCAGACATATATCAGTGGGAAGAGGAGAGTGAGTTCAGGGTATTTATTTTCTGTCTCCTGTGTGAGGTCACCCTGAGCTGGGTGTTTACCTCAAACCAAAGTCACGCTTTTCTAAAGGCAGCCTGCTCTTTATCACTCTTATTCAGAACTCCACAAATTTCTCTCCTGTCTATCTATCCTTTGGGCCTAAGACTGGTTACTACCTCACTGCTACTACCTCTGAATTCTTGTACTACTCCTCGTTTTTCTGCTGCATCCCACCCATATCTGTGTAATTTATGTCTTTGAAAAATAAATCCTTCTCAAATTATGCTGTTTTGAGTTTGCCATTGTTTCCTGTTGGGATTTTAGCTCATATCAGTACTAACTACTACATTCAACTGCCTATGTATAAAAGCTCATCTTAGCTCACTCTATGTGAGTTGATGACTTGTTCAATCTAATCAGGAAGTGTTATCTGTTGGAATGTATTATTCAGACTAATGCATGCACATCATATTGCAAAACTTAGAAAGAACACCTCACACAGACCTTTATCTTCTGTCTTTTACAAGATGAAATCTTCATGTTTGTTGGTATTTTAGCAGCACAACAAAGGCTGACTTGATGTTAAAGATGCTGAGAGGCAGCATCCCTCCAGAAGGGCATGAGATCTGACCAGAAGCAGGACTGATCTCCAAATGGCCACCCCACAGCATAGTCGAGTGACTTCTCTTGGAGAGAACATAATTCTTTTTACTTAAAATAATATGACAAATGGAATGAACTTGATGAAAACTAATGTTCCAGGTGTGTATCTTAAATGTCTCTTTTTGAAAATCCTCTACTTTAAGGAAGTTGTTCACAACTTCTTGAATATTTTACTCTGTTTTCTATGGGGAGAATTTCCTTATATCTTTCTTTTATTCCATTCTTTGTAGGAGTGCTTTATTGTACAAACTAGACTCCTTATTAAGTTGCTACAGGAAAAAAATGAAAAAACACATTTTATTGTTGGACAAATTGCACAGCCAAGATTTTTTGGTTACCTAGTAACTTATAAAGAGTAATAAGAAGAAACTAGCAAGTTACAAAAGAACTTTTGCATTTTATCTCTTTATTTCCCAGACCCATGGTTTAGTAGATACTAATGAACAGCAAATGGCCAAACAGCCGGCAGCAGAGAAAGAGGAAACATAGAAAAGGTCCACAAAAGCATAACGAACATTGTAAGATCCTTTATTCCTTCCTTCATCCAACATTATTCAGCATCCCAGTACAAGATAGTGAGGTAGAATTAGTGAAGAATATAGATGTAACTTAGGAGCACTCTGCATCTTTAAAGATTTAAACCACTAAGGAAGAAGAAATATATGTGCACAGATAACATAATTACTAGGCAGTGGTTTCTTGAGGAACAAAATACAAAATTCAGTAGAAAAAGATGATTTACAGCCTAGGGATGGTGAGTTAAGGGAGAAGGTAAAGAAGAAATAAAGAGGAAGAATAGTAAGGCATGCTTTCTACTCTGAAAGGAGAAAAGATCTAATCAGAGAAGCAGCCATGTTCAAAAATACATCTTTGTGACTGTGAAAGATATGATCTGGACGTGGGGCTGGACTGAGAATGGAAGCATCAGGCCACAAGGAAAGAAACGTAACTTTTCTGTCAAGGTCTTTGTCTTGTTCCCAGCTTCAAGATCACACCTTTCCAAAACCAGTGGTAGAATAGTGAATTCAGCATGGAGAAAGTCATGATTCAGCAAGTAAAATTAAGCATGAATAAAGACATTAATAATGACATCAGCCTTCATATAGCAAAGTCTTAGTGTTTTTTTTTTTTTTTTTTTTTTTTGGTAATGCAGCAGAAGTACTGAAAATGATTTGAGCTCAAAGTGGCTGCTTCAAAAGCACAATGCCTCCGCTGTGTTTTAAGAGCAAGTGATATTTTTAAAATAATTATTCCACATCTACAGAAGAGTAATTGCTTTTCACATTAAAGAAAGAGATAAGCCCTCAAGTTTTATAATATAAAAGTGTTATGCATATGCATTGGCTAATGCTCTCAGAGGATTTTTACTACACATTTGGCATTGTGTGCTGTAACTCAGAGTGTCATGGCACTGTGCTGTTACATGAAAACATGGATTGTTTCCTAACCGAGGTGGACAGAAGTAGGGGAAGAATAATGATATCCTGTTTTGTGGTTCTTTTATATGCGTAGTCTGTGATTACTCTCTTTTTTTTTTCTTTAAGTGAGGTAGTTGTTTTAAATTAAAAATATTTTTTATTGGTCATATTATTAAAATAGCCGATGAAGCTTGTTTATTTGAATAAAAAATGCTCTGCAATCTGTGAAAATCAGCATTCATTGTTTGTTAATTATTGATTAATTTATTTTTCCATCTAAATAAATATTAGCGCTTTTAATTTGCAAAATGCTATAATTATTGCTGAAAGAGATATCAAGAGAAATCAATGCGGTTTCTAGCTTCAAGTAACTTATGTTTAGCAAGTAACAGACATAAATAACATTAACATATATATAAGAAATTTTGAAACAAAGTGTAATCAATTATAAAGTTCTCAGTAGCAGTAAAATGAAGTGTTATGGGATGTCTAGGAGTGCTGATCTTAGTTTTATATTTTTACTTTCTTCCTCACCCACAGCTAGAAATAATTGTTTGTTTCCTACATGTTCAGTGTGACCCCAGTATTTGGTACCAAATATAACAGTACATTTGACATCATCTCAGCTTTGTTGCCAACCTTGCTATGCTGCTAATGTATGTGCATTCATTCAATTTATTTGATAATATTTATTGAATGTCTACTCTGAGCCAGGAATTATTTTAGGAACTCATCGTATATTAGTGAAAACATAAATATCTTGCTCTCTTGGAGCGTATATTCTAGTTGAGGGAACAACAAATTATATATACAATTTCAGGTTGAAGAGTTGGTATGAAAAATTTTTAAAAATGAAGCAGCATAAGAGGGTTAGTGATGATGAAGTTAGGGGTATCATTTTAAGGAGAACAGTCAGGAAAAGAGCTCTCTAAGAAGATGATTTTGAGCAGAGAGCTGAAAGATGACAGGGAGCAGGTGATGTGGGCCCCTCGGGATGGCAGAGAGTGTGTACAAGTTCTGGTAGTAATATCAGCAACTCGAATTCGCCTGTCTTCTCAGTACCACGTTAATACCTGATTTCCATTAATTGTGGACCTATTTTATTTTTGTAACTACCTGTAAATTATCTGGCTGGTACCTGTGGTCTCTTACATCTTCAGGCCCTGCCTGGTTTTTGCAAATTTGTTTTGTAACTTGAAGCCCTTATTTGAACTTCAGCCCTAGGATTGATGCCAGCCACCTATTTCCACACATTATAGATGCAGCCTGTCTGACTTTCTATTGTGTGTAGAAATCCTGTCAGCAGGCTTGTGAAGAGAGTCAGTGTACTTGCTAGTTACCTAAGCTTAATCTCTTTACCATCAGCAGTTTGTATGGATTATTGCTATTATCTGTTACCATAATTTGAATAAACTGTTTTCATCCACTGTATTAAACTGTTCAAAATAGATTCTTCTCCTCTTCCACGATAGCAGTTTTAGGTGGATCCTTACCCCTCACCCCCAATAGAAGTACATTTTCAAGTTTTCCTTGCAGTTATATAGAAGGCCAATAGAATGTGAGTTGAAGTATGGACAAGTTACAAGTCATTTCCAACTTAAAGACAAGCTACTTGCCCTAGACAACACTTCTCCCCTTTCAATGAACTGGAATATTGCTGTGTCGGTGACCCAGCTCTCACCATGCTGCTAAGGACTATGCACTAGCAGGTTTCAGAGGAATGAGACGGAAGGAACCTGGCTCTCCTGTAGAGCAGAGCTACCCTGGGTGAACTGTTATATATTAGCATAACTCTCTATCTTATTTAAACCTACCCTCTTTGGGTTTTCCTTGTTCCAGTAGGTTCAACCTTAGCATAACAATTCTAAGTACCTCTGTAAACATCTTACTATATGAGGCAGATATTCTACTGCTCCTGCTACCCTGGTGAGGATACCCAACTTTGGGAGAACGAAATACTCCACTTCTTTTTTTTTAAATTAATTTATTTAAAAAAAAATTTTAATTTTATTTATTTATTTATTTATTTTTATACTCCACTTCTGTTTTTTTCCCACCACAGTTGTGTCTATCTTCCTTTTTGCTGCTGCTTTTTCTCCTCCTCTTCTTCCTCCTCCTCCAGCAGATGCAGTGAGGTATAATTTACATATTATTAAATCCATCTGTTTTAAATGACGATTCAGTTATCAGTAGTAAATTTACAGAGTTGTGCAACCATTACCAAAATCCAGTTTTTAGAACATTTCCATCACCAACAAAATCCCTCATGCACATTTGCAATCAATCAATCCCCATTCCCACATCAGCCCCAGCCAACCACAGATCTGTTTCTACAGATTTTTTGCTTCCAGGCATCTGATGTCAACGAAATTAGACAATATGTAGTCTTTTGTGTCTGACATCTTTCACTTAGAAGGAGTTTTAGATGTTCATACATGTTGTAGCATGTATGAAGAATATATTTCTTCCAATGATGAATAATTTTCCATTGTAGAAATATCACATTTGTTTTTCCACTCAAAAGTTAAGAGACTTTGGATTGTTTGCACTTTTTGATTATTATGAAAAATGCTACTATGGATATTTATGTATAAGTCATTGTAAGGTCATATATATTTTATTTTGAGTCATAATCTACTTGGGCTGCTGTAACAAAACACCACAGACTAGGTGACTTAAAGAACAGAAATTTATTTTTTCACAGTTCTGGGCAGCAGGATAAAACTTCTAGTAGTGTCGGTGTCTGATGATAACACTCTTGGGTTGCTGCTTTCTTCCTTTGTGCTCACATGTCCTATTCTTTGTGTGTGCATGGAGGGAGAGAAAAAGCAAGGTCTTTGGTGTCTCTTCGTTTAAGGACACTAATCCTTTCAGATCAGGCCCCACCCTTGTGGCCTCATTTAACTTTAATTATATTCTTAGAGGCTCCATCTCAAAAATTCAGTCACACTGTGGGTTGAGGGCTTCAACACTCAGATTTTGGAGGGATAGAAACATTCAGTTCATAACATTTTTCTTGGGTAGATATCTTGGAAGGGGAATGCTCAGTCATATGGTAAATTAATGTTTAACTTCCTAAGTAACTGTGCAACTGTTTTCCAAAATGTGTACAGTTTTACATTCCCTCCAGCAATGTATGAGGAGTCTAGTTTCTTCACATCCTTGTCAGTTTTGTGAAACATATAAAGTGGAATCTAATTAAGGTTTAAATTTCTGTTTCTCTAATGATTAATGATACTGAGTATATTTTCCTGTGCTTACTGGCCATCTGTATATTTTCTTTGATAAAGTGTTTATCCAAATCTTATTTGTATTTAATTAGATTTTATGACTTATTTAACTTTAAATATTCTTTATATATATACTTGATAAAAGTTCTTTATCAGATATATGGTTTGCAGATATTTTCTCCCAGTCTTTTTTCCCTCTCTTCTTAATGGTACTTTTTGAAGTGCAAATTTTAATTTGCTGAAGTTCAGTTTATCATTTTTTTTCTTTTAAGTAGCTTGCTTCTGACATCATATCTAAGAACTCTCTGAATAATTCAAGGTCACTATGATTTTTCCTGCTTTCTTCTTAAAATTTTATATATTTATTTCCTTATATTTAGGCCTAGGAGCAATTTTGTATTTGAGTGTGGTATGAGACAGTATTTTGGCATGTGAATATACAGTTTGCCTACTCTATTTCATAGAAAGATTATCCTTTCCTTCATTGAATATCCTTGGCCCCTTTGTTGAAAATCAGTTGACCGTAAACATATAGGTTTATTTCTGAACTTTCAGTCCTGTTCACTTGATCTATGTGCCTGTCCTTATGCCAGTAACATATTGTAGACTTACAATAAGTTTTGAAATCGAGTAAATTCTTTTTCCTCTTTTTTCAAACTTATATTTGACTATTGTGTCCTTCTCATTTTATATAAATATTAGGATCAGCTTTTAATTTCTTCAAAACAGCTTTCTGGGAAATCAACAAGGGTTGTATTAAATCTATAGGTCAATTTGAAAAAGGTTGCCATCTTAAGAATATTGAATCTTTTATTTCATGAGCGTAGAATGTATCTCCATTTTTTAGAATGTTATGATTTTAATATAATAATGTTTTATTATTTTAATAATATTTTTTGCTTTTCACTGTACAAGTCTTATGCTTTTAATTTCTTCCTTAAGATATTATTCAGTTTCATGATACTGTGAATGGAGTCATTTCCTGTATTTTATTTTCAGTTTGTTCTTCCTAATATATAAAAATAATTTATATACAAATATATATATATTTTGACCTGGTCACCTGTGGCCTTGAGGAACTCAGAAGTTTTTCATGTATTCCTTTGGATTTTCTACAAACAAGATTATGTTATGCAAATGAAAAGTTTTAATCCTCCCTTTCTAATATAGATGGCTTTTAAAATTTTTATTTATTTAAAAAATATCTATTTTCATGATTACACTGCTTAGAACCTCTAATACAATGTTGAATATAATTTTGAGGCAAGAAAACCCTTCCTGTTTCCAGTGTTAGATGGAGAACATTTTGTCATTCACATTTGAGTATGAGTTAACTGTTTATTTTCCATAGAGGTCTTTTATCACATTGAGGAAATTTATAGGATTTATGGGAGTTTATCAAGGCCCACGATGACTCTCTTATCCCCCAGATAGCCTTGTTAAATTTCTGGCTAGTCTTCTGGTCTGTTGCTTGATCCAACTTGTATTGCAGCCTCAGGTTTGTAAGGTATTGACCTTCCTTAATTGTTTGATACCTAGATTGTTATCATTTTCTCTACTGCCTGTGAGTATGATTCTTTTTCCCCACATACCACCCCGAATCAAATCCTCAACCTCCTGGCATGGAAACTTTTGGTTTTCATGTCCTTCCCTAGCTGCTAGAACTGCCTTTCCAGTGGAACTGAGGAGTGGGGTTGGGGGTGAGGCTAAAATGCCATGGACTTACTCTTCTTAAATAATGTTCAGTATTTTTTTTTTGAATAAGTAATTTTCAATTTGTTGTATGCCTTTGGTTAGATTTAAGAACCCTGAAAAAAATTTTTGGTCAACTTTGTCCAGTTTTATCATTGCTTTTAGGGGATATTTGCTGAGCTTCACACTTTGTCATTTATGAAGCTCCACATCATCCCTCCCCCTTCTATAGTAGGGATAGAGAACTTCAGATCATAAGATTAAGATTTTATAGAGGAAGTATCACCTTAGCTAAAAAATTAATGGTAGGGAGTATATGAAATTCATTTATTAGAGTATTTCAGAAGGAGAGAAGAGTATCAGAAAAGTGGACTCTGGGTAGGGAAAAACCAATAGTTTAGTTTGTGGAACCTTATCTATTTTAAGGACCAGAAAAGGTTGGCATAGTAAATTAAAATGAGCTGGTAATAGGTTTTGAATATCAAACTAATGTTTCTGAATTTAATATCTTAGGAAATAGCAAAGAATGAGAAGGTTTGAGTTATGGAATGATTGCATTTTTATGTATATCTACGTTAGGAAAGAAAACAGCATCCCACAATATATAAATGATAGACTAGAGGTCAAGAATCTGAAATCAGGGAAACAGTTGGAAATCTGTTGAAATTGTCCAAATGGGAGGTAATAAGTTCTCCGACTAGGATAGCTATAATGGGAAGGGGAAAAGTGAACTGCTATGAAGCTATGCTGCTGGAAGACTTGGACCTTACTATAATTCTGGGGCCAGTACAAGGAAAAAAATCAAAGAAGATTCCTAGCTTTTGGCCTTTGGAACTAGACAAGTAAAAAAATTAATAGAAATAAGGAACATAAAAGGTAAGACATATAGGGTAAGTGTAAACAGTAGCTAGCACTTACTGAATTCTTAGTATGTTAAGGCATAGTCATATGAGTTTTACATAAAATATTTTGTTACTCCTCACACAGGCCTTTGTATATATTAGAAAAATAAGGTGGTGAGGTTAGTCAACTTTAACCAAAATTAAATAACTAATAAGTGTCAGAGTTGGAATTTTAACCCCTGTCTGAATATATATTTCAGGATATAACTGAAAAGTGGCACTGGGGCTCTATAGAGAAAGGATGGAGCAATGGTTTAACATCACTTTGTCTGGAGGTGAAAGTTAAAGCTGATATGGGATGAGATTACCAAAGAGCAATAGAGGGGAGGAGAGAAACCAATTGATGTATCATTGCAAATACTTATATTTTGTGAGAAAAGGAAATAGAGAAAGAACAAGTTTGAAATTGAAAGAGGAACCAGTAGAGATCATTATCCCCGAGGAGAAAACCCTTCTTTGGAGGGTGGTTATCTTTTTTTTTTTTTTTTTTTTTTTTTTTTACCTTTGCTTTGGGTCCGTATCACAAGACCCCACATAAATTAAATTTATAGTTTGATCCACTTAAAAAAATCTTTTAAAATTTTATTTATTTTTTTATACAACAGGTTCTTATTAGTCATCCATTTTATACACATCAGTGTATACATGTCAATCCCAATCTCCCAATGGGGGGTGGTTACCTTAACTGTCATTAAATGTTGTTTGGATATGGGCTGTACCAAGTCCATGGATTCTAGAGATGAAGAACCCATGATTAAATTATACAGAGAAGTTTCTTTATAGTGTTTGTGGTATTAATGGAAGACCAGCACAAGCAGTAAGGAGCAAGTGGATGGGAAGGAGTGGACAACGCCAGTAGAGTCTTTATTCAGTGTTTGATGGTGAAGTTATATGTATATGAATAGCTAGGATTCAGTGAAACATTGAACGTGAACACATGGGGGTATTTTTGAATTGAGTAGAAAAAAATCTCAAGGGGGTGGGACAGAAATTTATAAAAGCAATTTGGCTTAGTAAGGTGTTAAAAAGAAAGATTTGGTAAATCTTGAACTTTGACCTAAGGAAACAGTCATTTTATTGATACGGAGAAGGAAAGTTGAGGAAATTCACGGGAAGTGGTTATAATCATCTCAATAATACTTAAGGCAGTGGAACATTGGGGAAGTGAAGTGGAGAGTGGAAAATGTTTGGAAATGCTGCTGGGGAATGCCAATTAGGGATGGTTGAAAATACTTCTGAGTCATAGTAAGAATCAAACCGAGATTTCATAGCAAGAATCTGTAAGAGATTATGTAAGACCACCCTTCATAATATTCTCCAGCAATATTCAGAATTTGTCAGCATAATGAAGGTCACCATTTTAGGTATAAATATTATTTTATCTATATTTATGGTTAGGGATTATCTTCAGAAATTTCTTAAAATTATAAGAAATCTTGTGAGTGAATGAGCCATTAGAAAGGGAAAATAATTTCCCTTGGAATGGATGTATTTTCCATGTTCTCCTTGTTTCTGTTCAGTCCACATGTGAATATTTGAGGAGATCTGATGTTTCTGTAAAAGAGAGTGGTAAGAAAGGGAATAGAAGTCAAGAGTTTATAGAATTCTGCTGTAATTCTGTTTTTCCCTTGGGATTTTCCAGAGTTTATTTGTTCACAGTGAACACCAATCTCTTTTAAAAGAGAAGATTTCCCTAATTATTTAAAGTGGTATAGTGGAAAGTGAGTCCAATCTGGAGTCTAAAGCATGAGTTTTGTTTCTGACTCTGACTCTTAAGCAGTTTCTATGAGTAAATATTCCTGAATTGCAAAATGGGGATAAATAATACCTAGATGACTTCACAGATGTATTGTGAGATTCCAGTAAGTGATGGATTGGAAAGTCTACATGATCTATTAAGTGATGGCATTTATTTTTAAATCCACAAAAATCAACAGTATGCAGGCCCATGCTAGCCTGGACCTGAAGTTTCTGGTTTTTCGAAAAATATTTTGTTAGTTTGAATATATAAAGTTCAGCACCATTAGGAAGCTTTTGAAGATGAAAAATTTGTTGTCTAGGTTAATATTTAAATAAGCTCTAAAGTGATCTGTGAGAAGCTAATACAGTTCTGAAGATTTTAGGCTGATTGTTTAAAGAAAAGTTACAAGTTTTTATAAAAACTTCAATTTAGTGAACATGCATTAGTTTATATACATTGAAGCAGTATGTTTAACTGTTATTATGTTGAGTAAAATACGTTATTTTCTTTATATGATTAGAATGTACTGTAATTGCATCTTAATGTAAATACATCATATATATATATATGTCCAGCTTATCCTTAATGTGAACTATACATCACAAGAATAAACAGGCACTCAAGAAAAAATAGATTTTTATCTTCTCTCGCCTGGGTAATGAAAGAGACTCCTCCAGCTTATATGAAACATGGCTATATTATTGACTTAGTTATTAAATTAAGAAAACTATATGTAAACATGGAGCTAAGTCCTGGAAATAGAAAGATCTCTATCTATGATCACCCTTGCTCTGAGGAGATTTTATTCCAGTGGAATAAGATATATGTGTATTTTAGTAGTCAGCGATGGTAGTGGCATGTCAGCGATGGTAGTGGCATGTGTTCATACCAAAATAGTTTGAAGAAGAACTTAATTCTGTTCGTGTAAGCAAGATTTTTTTCCTTCTGCTATGATTTTCCTGGAGTAATTAGCATAGTAAACGCTGTGGCACCACTAACACCCACATAGTCATATTCCTTCTGTTTGTGTAAAAGGTGGCACCACTGAGTTGGAACTCAATATTTTCCATGAATGCATTATTCAAAAATACTTTATCTATGAACATAACTGACATTTTATACCATAAAATTGAAGATTATAATTTTTGCCAATTGTTTCCAAACAAACTGTATAAAAGGATAAGGGAGAATAAATATTTTATAAAGAAAGGTTTGCTCAGAATTATATAACCTTCCCATTTTTATTATCTTTTATTTGTTTAGACCTAAAGACCCCACAAAATTCCACTATATATGGAATTTCACCATCTTATTAAAAAAGAGAGCCACATGGTATGGCATAAATTTGTGGCTAGCATTTGGAAAACAAGTTATTCTTGAGCCATGTACATCTATGACAAAGTCCCAGATTTAGTACATTTAATTAAAATTAATATTATGGCTCATATATTAAAATTTCTCAGATTCTACAAAGACACGGGCTCAGCTCCAATTCTTAAGGCTTAAGTGAGATCAAATCCTAGTTAAGTCACATTCTTTACTAGCCCTGAACCTATAGATGGTAACTCTCTGTATAAGCCTCAATCTCCCCATCTTTAAAATTAATAGGGTAATAATAGACATGGCCATTTAAAGTGTAGTATGTAAGAGGAAGCTTTTTATAAAAATTAGAAAAAAATCATAAAAGCAAATGGTGTATAATAGAAACCAATAGCTATGAAAGATCATCATTCATCATCATAATTCTGACTTGAACTACTGAAAAGAAATGAGCCCATGCACAAATGACCATAAAGTAATAATAGTAAGCTTTTTACCTCATAGTTAACAAGGTAGTTTTAGAGCTTTAACACTTCTGCTAAAGAGAGGCTTACCCTCTATATAGAAACAAATTCGTATTCATCATATTTCTGACTTGAACTACAGAAAATAAATGAACCCATGTACAAATGACCATAAAGTAATAATAAATTGTCAGTTTTTTTTTTCTCTAGTAGTTAACAGAGCAATGTTTCAGAGGTTTAGAGTTTCTCCTAAAGAGAGGCTTACTGTCTCTAGAGAAGCAAATTAATATTCACCTGACTGTATTAGGTTTTTCAAGGTATATTGACACCTAGATTGCTTTTAAATTGACTTTAATGACCAGAGATTGGGTCAGCCTATAACCCCTTCTCTCAACACACACATGTACACATATGGAACACATATCTAGTAAAGCTGCTTCCTGGATTTTTCTACATGAAGCAGCACTGACTGTGGTATTCTGAACTTCAGAATATATTTTAGATAAATTTTCTTTTCTCCTTAAAATTCTATATGGTAGCAGCAACATCAGCAAATCAGCAGAATCACCACATTAACTAACATTACATAAATAAAACCTTATTATATACCAGGTCTTAATTGACATTCTTCATATACATATTAACTCATTTAATCCTGACAGTGCTATGACGTAGGAGTAGAATTATCCAAACTTAACACAGGAAACAATGCACACCGAAGCAGAGTAAAGTAGCAAAATCTATACAATATTAAGTATAAAATAGGATTTAAACTCAGGCAATCTGACTGCAGAGTCCCAATCATAACAAAATTCTATAAACGACCTTCCCTGGCTTCAACCAAATATTTCTAAATGGAAATCTCATATTGCATTTCTTGCCAAAATATTTTAAGAATTTATTTTTGAGGTCTAGGTCAGCCATTGGAAAGTAGTGAGACAATAACTCATTTAAACTTTCCTTTCAGTGTCTCTTAGTAATTTTGAGAGTTTAAAACTCTCCAGAGGGCGCTTCCCTGGTGGCGCAGTGGTTGAGAGTCTGCCTGCCGATGCAGGGGACACGGGTTCGTGCCCCGGTCCGGGAAGATCCCACATGCCGCGGAGCAGCTAGGCCCATGAGCCATGGTCGCTGAGCCTGCGCATCCGGAGCCTGTGCTCCACAACGGGAGAGGCCACAGCAGTGAGAGGCCCGCATACAACAACAACAACAAAACAAAACAAAACAAAAAAAACTCTCCAGAAAATGGGCATAGAAGGAACCTATCTCAACAGAATAAAGGCCATATATGACAAACACAGAGCAAACATCATACTCAATGGTGAAAAACTGAAAGCATTTCCACTAAGATAGGAACAAGACAAGGATGTCCACTCTTTTTTTTTTTTTTTTTTTTTTTGTGGTACGCGGGCCTCTCACTGTTGTGGCCTCTCCTGTTGCAGAGCACAGGCTCAGCGGCCATGGCTCACGGGCCCAGCTGCTCCACGGCATGTGGGATCTTTCCAGACCGGGGCACGAACCCGTGTCCCCTGCATCGGCAAGCGGACTCTCAACCACTGCGCCACCAGGGAAGCCCCACTCTCGCCACTCTTATTCAACATAGTCGTGGAAGTCCTAGGCACGGCAGTCAGAGAAAAACAAGAAATAAAAGGAATACAAATTGGAAAAGAAGAAGTAAAACTGCAACTGTTTGCAGATAACATGATACTATACATAGAAAATCCTAAAGATGCCACCAGAAAACTACTAGAACTAATCAGTGAATTTGGTAAGGTTGCAGGTTACAAAATTAATGCTAGGAAATCTCTGGCATTCTTATATACTAACAGCAAATAATCAGAAAGAGAAATTAAGGAAACACTCCCATTCACCATTGCAACAAAAAGAGTAAAATACCTAGGAATAAACCTACCTAAGGAGGCGAAAGACTTGTACTCAGAAAACTATAAAACACTGATGAAAGAAATCAAAGATCACATAAACAGATGGAGAAATATACCATGTTCTTGGATTGGAAGAATCAATATTGTGAAAATGACTATACTACCCAAAGCAATCTACAGATTCAGTGCAATCCCTATAAAACTACCAGTGTTACTCTTCACAGGATTAAAAGAAAAAATTTTCCAATTCATATGGAAACAGAAAAGACCCCGAATAGCCAAAGCAGTCTTGAGAAAGAAAAATGGAGCTGGAGGGATCAAGCTCTCCCCGACTTCAAACTATGCTACTAAGCTATAGTAACCAAGACAGTATGGCACTGGCACAAAAACAGAAATACAGATCAATGGTAAAGGATAGAAAGCCTAGAGATAAACCCATGCATATATGGTCACATAATTTATGACAAAGGAGACAAGAACATACAATGGAGAAAAGACAGTCTCTTCAATAAGTGGTGCTGGGAGAACTGGACAGCTACATGTAAAAGGATGAAATTAGAACATTCCCTAACACCATACACAAAAATAAACTCAAATGGATTAAAGACCTAAATGTAAGACTAGACACTGTAAAACTCTTAGAGGAAAACATAGGAGAAGCATTCTTTGACATAAACCACAGCAAGATCTTTTTTGACCCACCTCCTAGAGTAATGAAAATAAAAACAGAAACAAATGGGACCTAATGAAACTTAAAAGCTTTTGCACAGCAAAGGAAACCATAAACAAGACGAAAGGACAACCCTCAGAATGGGAGAAAATATTTGGAAATGAAACAACGGACAAAGGATTAATTTCCAAAATATACAAACAGCTCATGGAGCTCAATATCAAAAAAACAATCCAATTAAAAAATGAGCAGAAGACCTAAATAAACATTTCACCAAAGAAGACATACAGATGGCCAAGAGGCACATGAAAAGATGTGCAACATCACTAATATTAGAGAAATGCAAATCAAAGCTACAGTAAGGTATCACCTCACACCGGTCAGAATGGCCCTTATCAAAAAATCTAGAAACCATAAATGCTGGAAAGGTGGTGGTGAAAAGGGAACCCTCCTGCACTGTTGGTGGGAATATAAATTGATACAACCACTATGGAGAACAGTATAGAGTTTCCTTTCAAAAAGAGACATGTACCAGAGTGTTCATTGCAGCACTATTTACAATAGCTAGGACATGGAAGCAACCTAAATGTCTATCAACAGATGAATGGATAAAGAAGATGTGGCACATATAAACAATGGAATATTACTCAGCCATAAAAAGAAACAAAATTGAGTTATTTGTAGTGAGGTGGATGGATCTAGAGTCTGTCATACAGAGTGAAGTCAGTCAGAAAGAGAAAAATACCGTATGCTAATGCATATATATGGAATCTAAAAAAATTAAAAAGGTGCTGCTGAACCTAGTGGTAGGGCAGGAATAAAGACATAGACACAGAGAATGCACTTGAGGACATAGGGCGGGGGAGGGGGAAGCTGGGGTGAAGTGAGAGAGTGCCATGGACATATATACACTACCAAATGTAAAATAGTTAGCTAATGGGAAGCAGCAGCATAGCACAGGGAGATCAGCTTGTTGCTTTGCGATGACCTAGAGGGGTGGGATAGGGAGGGTGGGTGGGAGGCTCAAGAGGGAGGGAATATGTGAATATATGTATGCATGTGGCTGATTCACTTTGTTGTACAACGGAAACTAACACAGTATTGTGAAGCAATTATACTCCAGTAAAGATCTATTTTAAAAAAAAACAACAAAAAACAGGACATTGTGACTCAGTTCTGTGTTTTCAACATAAGAAGAATAAAAAAGATGAAAATATCTCAGTACTCAAGAGAATGAAAAGACAAGACACAGACTGGGAGAAAATATTTGCAATATATCTGATGAAGGACTATTATCCAAAATTAACAAACTCAGCAATAAGAAAACAACCCCATCAAGAAATGGAACTTAATTGAAGGCCTTAACTGACATCTCTCCAAAGATATATGATGAAAAATAAGCATCAGCTCCACATCATGTGCCATCAAGGAAATGCAAATTAAAACCACAGTGAGATACCACTACAGGCCTATTAGAATGGCCAAAATCTGGAACACTGACACACCACATGCTAGGGAGAGTGTGGAGCCTCTCATTCATTACTGGTCGGAATGCAGAATGGTACAGCTGCTTAGGGAGACAAGTTGGGCAGTTTTTCAGAAAACTAAACATACTTTTATTATAGGATCCAGAAATCATGATCCTTGTTATTTACCCAGAGGAGATGAGCCCTTTTTATTCCCTATTAATCTTTCAATTAAATGGTAAATTTTTAATTTCATGATACCTTAGAAATAATTGTCTGATAGGATTGCGCTATCACAAAATCTTAGACCGGAGTGTCCTCAGAGATTATCTAATTTAAATTACTAGTTTCACACTTTAAGAAAATTAAGTCTAGAAGAATAAGTGTACTGAAATCATGTAGGTAACTAGAGGCCTAACCAGGGACTAGAATGGGGATCTTCAGACTATTATTGCCCCAAAGTGAGAAGGTGTTTAAGTTGGAATGAAGAAACAATGTTTCAATACATACTGAGAGATAATAATGCACAATGTTTAAGAAGCAGCCTTTATGGGAAGAAAGCTTGTATTAGAAAAAACCCAACACTTACTAACTTTATAAGCTTCACAGAATTTTTTGTCTCTGAATTTCTCATTGGTGAAATGGAAATAATAATATTACTTCAAGTTCTATTGTGAGGATTAAGTGAGGTAGTAAATGTAAAGCATTTATAACAATGCCTGGCACAAAGCAGTTTTCTTTTCCAATGTAATTTATATTTATTAGAGAACCTTTTGTAAAATACAAAATAATCAGGAATAAAACACATCATTGATAATCTTAATACCTAAAAAAACATATACTTGAAGACTTTTCCATTTTAATCTTTCATTCTATTTACTTTTTATTTCTCATTTGTGTTTTTTAAAGTCTATTTTGTACAGTTATGTTTAGAAATCTGACTTTTGCACACATGGAAGTCTAGATATCCTAGATTTCATTTGCGTAAAAACACCTAAAAATATTGCATAAAATTAAAATCAAACAAAAAACCTATCACTTGAATGCATAGGTGAGTTTTTAAGAAAATAAGAAATGCCGTTGAGTCAAGGAACTAAGGCATTTGACAAATGACTATAGTTCATGAGTTCTCAAGATGTCACTAGGCCTGGGGGCATCTTCCATCAGATCCTGACTGGCCTGGAGATTTGCTTTTGATGGTTTTGGCACGTGTGTGGAAAGGTTTGGGCCCATGCTGGTTTGGGAGTCAGTTCTCAACGGACATGTGACAATATGCCAAGAGCAAACAACAAACAACACAATACAAAACTCAGTTACACCCGCTTGGCCCCTGGCGCCAGGCCGGGCGGTGGGCAGGTAGCACGCCAGGCAGCTGTTGGCCAGAGGTCTTGGCGGCAGCGCTGCTGGGGCTGAGGGCGGCGCAGCGCTGGTTCCGGACGCGGTGGGGCAGGAGACGTGCCTCGCGGCCATGTCAGCAGGTGCTCACTGGTGGACCGCAGAGGAGAGGAACCGAGTTATGCTTGACCTGAAAGCAGCAGGATGGCTGGAATTAAGTGAGAGAGATTCCATCTACAAAGAGTTCTCTTTCAAAAATTTTAATCAGGCATTTGGCTTTATGTCCCGAGTTGCCCTGCAAGCAGAGAAGATGAATCATCACCTGGAGTGGTTCAATGGGTACAGCAACGTCCAGATAACTCTAACATCGCATGACTGTGGAGTGCTGACCAAAAGAATGTGAAACTGGCCAAGTGTATTGAAAAAGCAGCAGCTTCTGTGTGATTTCTTCCAAAGCGCAAGTAAAATCTTATATGCACATCTATCTCCAATGTATTTTGAAGGCAGTTTATCAATACATGAACAAATTAAGCTGTAAATTTAGTTCACCTTTTGAACAATCACGTTTTGTAAAATCAGTGCTTAAATAAGAATGATTTAAACTTGAAAAAAAAAAACTCAGTTACAAATATGCATCTTAGTATTTTGGAACTGATACCTCTTTTAATGAAGGAAGAAATTTCAGTGAAAAAGAAAAATTACAATGCCAAACAGAGAAATGAATCAAAAAGGAAAAAAAGTGTATAAAACACTATGAATGAAAGACATTGAAGACAAGTGCTTAGGTACAACCTACAAAATAAAATCAGTTACTTGCACAGTATTGCCATGAATCTACACACATTTTAAATATATTCAAATATTTTGTATTTCTCAATAAAGTCATTTTGAATTTGTTCTTCATTTCTTATGTTTCATTATGTCATTTTTTATATTGCTCTTTTATTTTTTGTTATTTTTTACAGCAAAATTGCCTTATGGCCTATTAGTTATGTAGCAAAAGTATTTGTGGTGAAAATGCTTGAGGGAATGATGTCTGTAGCATAGGTGCTTACGATGAAAATACCAGACTAAAAAAATTACAAAGCAAAATATAAAATAGGGATTCCCTGGTGGCACAGTGGTTGAGAGTCTGCCTGCCGATGCAGGGGACACGGGTTCATGCCCCGGTCTGGGAAGATCCCACATGCCGTGGAGCAGCTGGGTCCGTGAGCCGTGGCCGCTGAGCCTGCACGTCCAGAGCCTGTGCTCTGCAATGGGAGAGGCCACAACAGTGAGAGGCCCGCGTACCGCAAAATAATATATATATATAAAATAAATATAATGAATATGTTTAAATAAATAAGACACAGAATCAAAATAACTAGTAAAAGCATAAGACCCTCAAAGATTACCAGGCAGAATTCAGAAAAAAGAAAAGCAGAAAACAAAAAACAAAGAGAACTTCTAGAAATATGAAATATAATGATTGAGATAAAATTTCATTGGAAAGTTAGCAGAATAAGCACAGCTGAAGAGAAACTTACTAACTAGAGTACAGATCAGAAGAAATTCTGTGGAATCAGTCAGAAGGAGGCAAACATACTTTAAAAATGAGAGATTTGAAGAGACATGAGCGATTATAAGGATCAAAAAAGATATATGGCATATGTCTTCCCAAATCACTTTAAACCTTGTTTTATCTTCTAAATCATCTTTTCATACTTTATTTGTTACAGTTTTCTTTATTCTTATGCCATTAATTTTGTGATGGGAGGAGGTTATTGAAGAGGTAAATGCAACAAACTAGTGTCAGTCCTTTCACAGTTAGTCAGAAATACCAATTGGTATTTCTTGAATGTTTATCATAATCCTAGGGCTTACCAAATATTTAGTACTGAGGAAATTATACCAAAAAAAAAAAATGGGATAGCACAAATCCAGCAGTACCTTTGTACATGTTGATCTGTGTGAAATCAAACAGTAGAAAAGATTATTTTTTGTTTTTAACATGTACTTTATCAACCCATTGAATTTGTTTTTTCTCTTAGGTATGCTAATACAAAGGACAGTCCTGTATCCTCAGATATGCAACATTTATAGGCTTCAGAGTCTGGGGATCTTGATAAGGTCTAATCCCCTAGGATGTTAATAAGTATTACTGTAGTGTCAGGTGCTCCATCTTAGTATGTATAACACATAGGACCATTTCAAACCTTCTCAGTACATCTGTCTTCTTGTATATTGCTGTAAATCATCGCCACTGAACAACTTCAAAATGTTTCACATGTAACACCCCTAAGTATTTAATTAAGCACTGGGATTTGCAGAAAGGTGTCGAAAGTGAAGGGAAAAGAGGTGGAAATGGAATTGGATATAATATGCCACTTGCTGTAAGGCACAATTTCTTCTCAGGTAGCCAGAAAGCCTGTTACAGGTTTATAGTGATGTATAAAGAAGGTGATGAATAGAAAAGAACATAAGCCTAGTAGTGTGTATTTGGGGAAATGTGTTCTAGATGTATAAAAATTAGTTTTTTAAAATTCTAATAACTGAGTATTATATCACTAAAATACTGAAGGACATATTTTAAAAATGCATTTTCTGTTTTTTTTCTTCTTTAGTTGGAAGAACATTTGAGGTTGAATAATAAGAGTGTAGGTGTTTATTCACAATAGCACAATGAAAGTAATTATACCATTCTTCCTTCAGCATTTCCTAAATTTGAATGTAATGCTTGTAGGAAACCATTTGAAAAGTGGTGTTAAAAATTATTCCTGAGCTCAGCTGATTACAACGCAGTGGTACAGTGGTGTTTAGTTGGTGGTGTAAAACATTTCCAAACTTCTAATATTGTCCAAGTTCACATCATGAAATCTTGAGTCTAGACATCTGTCATTTTACGGAATAGGCTATAAGGAAATCAGTTAAATAGTATTTGGCCATTTTCTACTTCTCTGTTTATATGTGTTTAGAGTGAACAGAAATCTTTAAAAATGGCTATCCTGATGTCTGCATATCATATATTTCCATCTTTATGTTTCTTCCCATTTCTGTATGCGTTCTGTGTTGCACATATCATGAATTACTTAGATTTCCTAGAATCATCATCTTATAGCTCCATGTTTTTTCCGCTTACAAGTAGACTTCTTGTTCTCTCTGTGAGAACAATTTTCCCTCTTTTTCTGCCCCACCAAAACTTTCTCACTTTTTAATAATTGCTCACATGCCATTTTCTTGAGGAAACCTTTCCTATAATACCAAAGCTTTCCTTAACCTGGTGTGTTTTCCTATGGATTCTTCTCTTTGGTTCTTCCACAGCATCCTGTGCTAATGCTGGATCTATCACCCTGATTGTAATCAGTTCTTTTCTTGCTTCTAACCTACTGAACCCTGAACTTTTTTCGAGCAGGGGTTGTGTCTTATTTTTATTCTTAACAAAAAGTAGGTAATTTGTTACATTAATAGTTGGGCAGTTTCCTCTACTGAGGTATTTTATTCTGATGGAATTAAGCATTGATAAAAGAGTGAGGTGGGAAGAAAATACATTACAGAGGCTGGAAAAATTAGTAAGTTACACTGTACAAGTTTACTAAATTAGACTGTTTTAACTATAATTCATTTGGAGACAACATCGATGTGGGAAATTAAGGTATTTAGTGCATTGTAATTGTGAACTAAGTAGCAAAGCTCATGTCTGAAGGAGATATCATATTCCATGAAGGAGATACTTCTCTCTTTTATATTGTGAATAATAATAGGATAAATAAAAAGGGATCTTTTTTCTATCTCTTTTACTCTTTTCCCTATCTCTTCTTCTGTCTCTCTTAAGTAATGTGTTCTGTAATGTTCTCTAAAGTCCCCAAGATTTGAAGTACCTGGATAAAGGCTCTAGATAGTGTTCTAGATAATAAAGCAATATTTCAAATGAGTAAGGCACTCAGAACAGAGTCAATGTACTGCCAGAGGGAAGGGTAGAAAGTAACTCAAAGTTGTGATGCTTGGTGGTTAAAGTTTAATTTAGAATGTGATACAGTGCAAAGGCCCAGGATTTAGTGTTTGTTTACTGAGTGCTAGAATTGTTCTGTCAGGAAAAGAGGAAGCACTTTATTAGAATTGAGTTGTTTCACCTATAAATAAGGTATTGAGCTTTAATTATTTTGAATTATTTTTCTGATCAGAAATTCTGTGATTGTGAGACAGAAGTATCATTCGTAATTAAGTGTTTCAGATTTTAAGTAGAGGTTTTATTTCATTTGAGCTGTGACTGTAAATATTTTTTCAACATTAAGTAACTTTACTTTGCTGTCTGTTTACCTTTATTCACTTCCACATGATACGATAAATAATGAATAGATTTTGAGTGTCAAATCTGATTTCAGATCCAAAGATCTGTTGCCTAAATTGGTATATGTGTATTTCATTTAATTTCAAGAGAGAATGTTACAAAACCACTTTTCTAAGTGAATGTTTTGGTAACTTTTCAAGGACATTAGATATGCTTGATTTTGTGTTTAATTATTTTCTGCCCAAGAAAACACTTTATATTGCTCTGATCATCCACAAATAATATGTTTTGACATTTAAAAGACTGAAGAGTAACCAGATTTTAATATCATTAGAAATAACGAATGCTTTGTTCTATCTAAGATTTACTTCCTTGATGTTCAGAATTTCAAATACTTTCCATGTGTTCACTGTTGAAAAGGTCATTCAAGTTTGAAAATTGTGTACTTTAAAATGTAAACTTAGCCTTAAAATTTCCATCTTTCAACATCCTTGCTAGTACAATTAGTTGTTATTGGAATTAGACTATTATCACATACAACCAGAGAATACTTTTCCTCCATATTTCTTAAAGAATCAGTTTGCTGGTTTATTTTATTTATTTTTCCATTGAAACAGTTTCTAATTTTGTATTTTGGTTCCTTACCTAACCTTTTCTTCCCTTAGAAATTCAAAGACTGTCACTGCAACTTATACATTGAAAATAATTGATACACCTGCTAAGTAGATTTGGTTAATTAACAGTTTCACACTGTTCCTGAACGGCAGAGTGATTTCAGAATTCAGGATAATTCATCCTCTAGTATCTATAGCAAAGTAAAACTATGTACTGCCAAGACACAATAGGAAAGATAAAGAGTGGCTGAGGACACCAGAATTGATGAGAGGTGAAACACTAAAGCTCTCCTTTTAGGAGTTTTGTAAAAACAACTGAAATTCGTAAAATTGGACTACCTTTAAAATGGCAATTGGTACATGTTAGAACTCCTGGGAGAAACAGCAAAAAAAAAGAAAAAATCACAGAAAAAGATGGGAAGGAGGAAGGAGGAAACAATTTTTCATTTTATATTAGTTACCAGCAAATTTTATGCTAAACTGCATGTAGCGAATTTCTAAATTCTGTCTGGTTTATTTTTGTAACTTCTGTCTCTCTTCTCTTTTCCACTATCTTGAGCCAACTATTATTTATGATATGGTAGAGAGAAAATAAGAGAGATTAAGTTTTATGACTCAGAAAATCATTCAGTTATCAGTGATAAAGCCTGTATTATCCACAAGTTTAACGTTTTGGGGAGAGCAAATAATGATTTTTGGTGTAGCATATTTCTGATGTATTTACATATTCAATACATCAGAATCTCCACAGATTAAAGTTTAGGGCATAAGAGCCATATTCATTAAAAGGCAAAAAAACCTCTACAAATTGTCCTAAACCTAACTAAAGGTACTCTGAAAAACAAAATGATTATCTAAATATTTGCCAAGTCAACTGCATTCTTCTAATTTCTTTTTCTGATACAGGGGAATATTGGCATTGTCATTACATGAATTCACCATGAAGATGATCACTCTCACAAAAGATGAACAGTATGTCAGTTGAAACACAGAAACATGAGTTTACCTCTCATCTCTCTGCTTTTAGTACCATATACGGTATTATAAAAGGACAAAAGAGTCTTATGTTTTATTCATTCACTAAATATTTTTTAATTTGCATTTTTAATATTTTCTAAGGTGAGGGATAACAGGATTGTGGCAGAGCTGAACATTGTAACTTTATTGTACCTAGGGCACTCTTAAAACTCCCAAAGACCTATCTGCCACAAAGTACTGCATTTGCTTAACACTCCAGGTTATTAGCACATGTGCCCTGTTGCACTTGAAAAACCCATGTTTTATTTAAGTACAATGGAGACATCTCCTTTTGATGCTACAAAGGTAAGAAGGTAGAAGTAGAAACACAGTCTTCAGGAAGAAATACACACAAGCAAATGAAAGTAGTCAAAGCAGTGTTGGGGGTGTATATGGTGTGTGTGTGTGTGTGTGTGTGTGTGTGTGTGTGTATACATGTATTTGAAATAAGATGGAAGAATCTCAGTGGCAGGGGGATATCTCAGGGAAAACTTAAGACAAAAAATATACACTAATGAAAATATTTCTTGTTTTTTCAGACTTTCCAGACCATACTGAAACATCACTTATCTTGTATTTCATTAGAAACAACAATATCTAAAATTAAATTGTAATTCACGTGCATTACTTGCTGAGAGAAAGATGGATAGAGAGTGAGACAGAGAGAGAAGGATTGAGAGATTTAAGTTGATTCATTGGGTCAAACAGAAGTGTTGGCAGCGGCAGTAAAGAAGCTTTCCCCACATTGTATTGCCAGAGCTTCTCAGTTCTGACCCACAGTCAGTGCCAAGAGCTGCCAGGAATGCCAAGTGTGTGCTGATTTTGTGATGTAGAGAAATAGGGATTTGGGTGAGAATACTTAATTGTTTTGAACGACTGTGTTTGGTTGGAATGTGAGCCAAAGTCTTCAGACATAAAAAGAAATAGTGATGAAAATCCTCAGGCACAAACATACTTTCCATTTATTGCCTGAAAGTAAGCAGGACATTTGAGTCAGCAGCACTTTGAGTTGACTTCAGGCCTTTGTTTTCTAATTATTATGGCTAAAGGAAGGTAGCAACATTTTTGTGTGTGTACCCTTCAGACTAAAGATATGTTCTCAGCTGCCCTCAGACATGGGATGTTTGTTCACCACTGAGGTTTTATTTCTTTGTTATTTCTCCATCAAACTTAAGTATCAAAACTTCTTGCTTGTTATTTCCCATGAGCTTCTTAGATAGGATTTTAGGTGTTAGAAAGCCTTTTTGCTTTTTTTCTTAATAATTTAGAGTTTGTGAGTTTATTTTGTTTTGATTTGATTTTAATTGAATTAGGAGGAGACACTAGAAATTAAAAAAAAATTCTTGTACAAGTTTACTATATACCTTTAGAAAAGAAAATAACTTGAAACATTTAAAAATATTCTTACTTGTAAAAAAATCATACAAAAATAGTGTTTTAACTGATTTTTACTGTAGAACATTTCAAAAATTTCAACACAACTAACATTTTTGAAGTACATAGTCATTGAAAATGATCTTCAATATCTCTGTAATTTCAAGTGCATTATGTTACTACCAATTAATCTGTAGAAGAATCCATAATTTTCTTCAGTAAACAACAGTTTTAACCTATTTCATCTGGTTCTGCCACGTGAACATCAGTTTATCAGTATTATATTTGCATAATAACTTTATGAATACATCATATTAGAGAAGTTGATGAGCACCTTTTGTTTCTCAAAAAAACGGGTTGGTAAGATTGAATTAATGATTAGAGGATGATGTTAAAAATTGGCATCTGATTAATCATGGACTGGACATGTTGAGTATCTTGCATAGCTCTTGTATCTTATACTATCTAAGTAACAGAGTGTAGGATCATTTCATATTTTTGGGACTATTTAAAATTAGATTTTACCAGTTTTGACTGTTGGTACCATAGAGTTTGTGAGCCGGTTTAGTCCTGCTTGAATTACTATTTCGTTAAAGATTATTAATCACCAGCTGCCATCACACAGTGGCAGGTTTCCAAGATAGCACTCTGAGGACTCCTCTGTTCATCCCTCTGTCCCAGGGTGACATTAGTGTAGAAGCCTTTTTGGCTTCTTTGCAAAAGCACGTAATTGCCTCTAAAAATGTGTATGTTATCACCAAGTTTAAACTTAGAGGATGTTCAGGGGAAAATATCCTCAGATATTTCATCCAGAATAACTTAAGTCATTACCCAGTGATGCTATTTGTTAAAAATTACATGGATTCAGGGAAAAAAAAACGTTCCAGGTTCTTTGTACTTCAAAACCCTTTGTTCACCCTCTACACGCCCATCCCCCAGTGATACATTTCACCGGGGGTAGGGGATGTGGGAAGAGAAAGACGTCGGCCATTGAATCCTGTAAATTATTCGGTTGTACATTCTAGTGGTTTACATGTCGTCAGACTTCAGCATGCTGTGAATGGTGACACGTCAAAGGTTGCATTATTGGATAATAATGCTGCTTTGTAAAGTGTGGAAGCTCAGCTTCCAATGTTCCCTGCCAACACTGACAGATCCCACAACAGGTGCAAATTTGACTTCACACATGGCAATTGAGCAAGCCAAGCTTGAGTATTACCTGACTGTGCTTAAGTTTTCTCTTCTATTGCTGTCTGTGTTCTTAGAACTTCTCGGGATTTTTTGTTTTGTTTTATTTTTCACAGTGAAGAAAATTTGGAAAAGTTTATGAACTCAACTTCCAAAATTTTTCATAATTTCTCAGTCATCAAATATATGTTCTGAAAAATATCCTCATCATAATAACCAACTTATTTTCAGTTCTCATGAAAGTAAAATCATCTTTATTTGAATTTCAGATATATTTACATATAAAATATTCATTTTCAAATCCATATTTTTAATAATACATGAATATGAAGCTATTACCTTTAGTTTTTTCTCAAATAGTGTTTTTAAATAAGTAGTTTTCAAAATGTTTGAATTCACTAACAGAGAATAGACAAATATCTAAAATATAATCCCTTTGGAGAGTTAATTTTTTATCTTATATCTGCTGTTTCTTTAAAGATTGTGTTTTCTTCCAAGAATCCTATTATGACTGTTAACAGATTCAGTCAGATAAATAAAAGACGATGGGAATAAGTTATAAGCTGCAGAATAAATTAAGTAAAGGTATGGCTTGTTAGCTCAAAAGAAAACAAAGTCTATTTTTGGTTTTAATGAAATACAATACTTGGTCTTTTACTCACTCAACAATATTTTTCATTAACTTGTTGGAATTGTGTTGTGAGTATATTCATGTTATTACATGGGACCACATAACTTGTAGTTGAGATATTTTTGTGGAAATACGGGTTTAAGAGAATGTAAATTTCTTTTAGGAAGGAGATGAATTCAGTTGGATTTCTTGAATCTGTGGATTGGCATCTTTTTGCCATGTCTTGGAATTAATTCAAATTTTACCTGTGCCCCATTCTTGCTGTTTTCTACTTCTAGAATTTGGGTTAGATGTGTGATTTTGACATACTCACATGATCATATCAATACATATCTCTTAACTTCTCCTTTACATTTTACATCTCTCTACCTTATAGTATATTATCCCACAACACAAATTCCCTACCTATGTATGGTAATCCACTCTTCAACCCATCTATCAAATTTTTTATTTCAAATACTGTATTTTTCATTTGTAATAGTTTTTATTCTTTTTTTATATCTATGAGTCTTTAATTATATTATCAAACCTTTTATTTCTTAAAATATAAATATTACTTTTCTATTCTGTTTCTCATAATTTTAATTTCTGGATTTTTCACATCATGACTCCTATCTTTGTTTCAGCTAGCTGTCACGCATGCTGCCTTATTTTCATACGTCACTCATGGTGCCTTATTTCCATACGTTTTCCATACTTCTTTTTTTAATGTTAGCTGCTCATTTTTCTTAAACTTTTACCTATGAAAATTCCTTGACACCAGAGATATAAATTGAGAAAAACTTTGCTTTTTGTCAGCGATCTGGAATTTCTAATGAAAATTGACCTCATTAAATTAAATTCTTACCTTGAGATTTTTTTTTCTGGAACCCAGAGAGTAGGGAACCTAGACTCTTTTATGAGTTCTGGCTTATGAGTTTGAATTCTCAGGAAAATTTTTTCTTTTCCTCTGCTTTGAGCCATTTTTAGAGAAGGAAAGATGGTAAATGTATTTCTAGTTCACCTGTATACTGAGGATGCAAACTTTTGGTGTTCCAAAATGAAGGGTCCACAAGAACCAACACTCAAGTTTAGTGGCTTAGCAGTCGTCTCCAAGGTAAAAGACAACTTCTTGGTTTCATATACCTCTATGATCCTCTCCTTCAGTCCCTTGCCTTAGCGTTGCTTACTTTCTTGCCAACTCAAGTATATTCAAGATTTAAGAAATAGATGTTTTATCTAGTATTTAATATATTTTTAAAGTAGGACAATCAGTCTGGGCATCTAATCTGTCATGTTGCAATAAATGAAAATTTAAGTGGATTGCTTTAGTGACTGAGGAAAAATGAGATAGAAGGACCAAGGACATTGAACTCCCATAGACCTTTAGAACCCTGATAATTTAACTTATTTGCTGCTTTTGGGGAGGGAAATCGGCCCTGACAGCTCACTTCCAGCTGAAATACCAGCTTTTATTCTAATATTAGTAGAGGAATTGTTTAATGATGTTAGTTCAGATTATTTTCCTTCCTAGTATATGTTACAGTTGTTTCCAAGTTTACCAAGAGTCTGTATTTTCTAAAGAGACCAGTATCTGGTAATATCATGATATTAGTTCCAGCTAAGGTGATGTGGTGAATAGAGGTTATTAGAAACATATAAATGCAAATTGGAAATTTAGAAAACTCACAATCGACATTGCTGCTTTTCATTGGAAGGTGTGTTTCAGAGCTCATAGATGAAAATTCTCAAAAGTTTTGTTTTTTATTATGATCTCTTGGCATGCATAGCTCACATATTTTATTGTAATGCCCAGTGTTACATCAATTTTAGATTTGTTGCAGCTTGACTGAATTCATATTTATTTTCTATTTGATGAAAGTTTATGGAATAGATAGATGATTTGTTTAAAATAAATCTTTAAAATGTGGAGCCTGGACACATGCTGTTGTTTCTCACATTTTAGCATTTACCATGCTAACTCAGTGTAGAAGCTAGAGTCAGAGAACAGCTGAAACATGAAGCCTGGATTTGATTACTCTTTTTACTGCATACTTGCCATGTAACTTTGGGCTTACTGTACCACTAGTACTTCAGTTCCATGATTTGTAAAATGGTACTAACGCTAGTAATAGGGAATAAAATAATGAATGTATGTAAAGCAGTTAACAACAATTAAATGTTAGCTGTTCTTGCAACACCTTTGATACTTTTATTAACTAAGTTCTCAATGAATAGCAAGGATCTTATAAGCGATAACTAAATTCAAGAGCATAAAGCAAAATAATTGCACGGTGCTCAAAAATAGGGAAGTAAGAGTAAAAGAGAATAAAAATTGCTTGAAATTTACAATACAATGATAAACAGATAGGACTTATAAAGTAAATAAAAGATATACAATGAAATTTAGAATCTATCTGAAAGGGATATTTGTTATTCTTTTTTTTTTTTTTTTTTGTGGTACGCGGGAGCACAGCTCCGGAAGCGCAGGCTCAGCGGCCATGGCTCACGGGACCAGCCGCTCCGCGGCATGTGGGATCTTCCCGGACCGGGGCACGAACCCGTGTCCCCTGCATCGGCAGGCGGACTCTCAACCACTGCGCCGCCAGGGAAGCCCCGGATATTTGTTACTCTTAAACCATCTTCTTGGTTGCAGAGAAGTTTAATATTTGCATTTGAAACATCTAATATCCTTAACAAATAGCACATCTTCAATACTTTATAATTTTTAGTTTTATTTGTTACGTTTTCCTATAAGTAAAATATTTATTACAAAATAATTTTCTGATTTCCAAATATTTCTTTATCATTAGATTTAAGATCACCATAAACAAAATTTACAGTCATAGTTGATAACTATGCATAATTTATTCCACTTTCTAGTCCAGGTAACTTTTTATGGCTCCAGTAGTAGTATTTTATGATTATATTTTCAATTTGTAAACCAGAAGGTAATGAAACTCTTCCCTATTAATTTTCTAAGAATCACTTAATTTTAAAATGTGTCAATAACTGGTGCTCTCTAGAAAGATTTTATGTGCTTTAATAGTGGAATCTATTTTCATCTCCACTGTTTAACCAAAATAGCATCTCTAAAATATGGATTAGGGCTATTATTACTTTTCAGAGAATATATTTAAGATTTTTTTTAGTTAGTTTAAAAACAATTAAGGTTAATAGAATTGATTTATTATTTCTTGCTTAGGGTACTTTGATCGCTTTTCCATAGGGTATTTAAATAGTGTGACAGAAATGCTATAAACCTGAAAGTCATAGAGATCTAGGTTTAAGTTCAGTTCTGCCACTTTAACCTGAGAGATTTTTTTGAATGAGCAATTTAATATCTATTAAGTTCTGTTTTCTCCTATACAACATGGAGATAAACACATAGAGCTCTGATAACAAGTATCACACAAAGATGATATAAAATGAAATTATGTATGTAAAACACCTGGAACACTGTCTGATAATAGTTTTCATAATAATAATTATATGTGCTTGGATTTGGCAATTAGTAGTCATTAAAATACATGTGTGTGTGTATGTAAGCTTGAGACCTTTCTGAATCCTGTGCTTTCTAAAACAAACACTTCTGCTGAGACAACATATAAAACACACTTAGACACAGATGTTTGTACTAGTATCTGCAAATGGCATATGAAATATATATGTATTTAAGTGCATTAATTGTATTTAACCCTTAAATAATATTAGCTATTTCTAAGAATGTTTTCCTTTTAATAAAGTGTTACCCAAAGTGTACTATCAGAACACTGGGTCACATGCTCTGTTTAAAGAATAAAGGAGGTACCACACCAAATAAAGTAATGTTGCCTATAGTTTGTTGCCTATGCAACCTTACAAGATTCAAAGTTTCTTGTAAAATGTTCTAAAAATTCCAGTTTTAAAGAAACCTTTTAACATTTACTTCAAACACAAGGCTACCAAGATTTTTTTTTTAATTGAGCCATTTTTTTCAGATGTGTTTATCAACATTCTGCTGAAGGAATGTTTCACTGAATAAGCTGTGTGATACGGTGCTATTCAATTGCATAAAAAATTAATGTTAACCCAGAGACCAAACTGATATATGACACTAGAGATCTAGTTTGGAAAAAATTACATAGAGGCTGAAGTCCCAGATATGCCTAAAGTGAAGGGATCTCTGCTTGGATTACAGAATGTAATAAAAGAAAGTCTGATGTTTAGGTAATTAAATTTTGCGGGGCGAGATCTCATAATGACAGCTAAAAATAAAATATGGAAAGTCAAGGAGTGAAGCACAACAAGTATCATTTTGAGAATAAAAAGAGTTAGGATTTAACTGGTAAATCTCTTAGTCTCCTTTTAGCTAAAGGAGGGAATTAGACATACGGCCTCTATCAGATTCTTTCAAGTACTTACACTTATAATTCTAATATAAAAGATGAGAATGAAGTGTATTTTCCTCCAATATTTACATATTACATAATACTTTTCCTATTTATAACTCACTGTAATAAGTGCTATTAAATTTGACTGTAGTAAATGCTATTACATTATTATTTCAGTTTTTAAAACAAAGAGTGTATGTACCTAGAGAAGAAGGAAGGAAGGAAGGAGTAAAGAAAAGAAGAAAGAAGGGAGGGAGGGAGGAAGGGAAGGAAGGAAAAAACTTGTCCAAAACTTTGTAGCTAGAAAATTGTCAGCTGAGTACTAATTTTGTGCTCCTTCTTCTTTTCCCATTTATTGCCATCAGTTTCTTTGGTGGATCAGAGACATGAGGGAGTGCCTGGTATGGTGGAGAGAACAAACCTGACACTCTTAATTTCAGTATTTCACTTTTTAAAAAATATATGTGTCATATATATAAAAACTATGTAAGAGGAAATTGTTATTATAATAAAAGGGATATGAAATCCTTTTATTACATTATCAAATTAAAAAAACAGCTTTTATTGTTTAACTATAATAAATGACTTGATTTCAAGATATTTCAAATTGCGTGAAACTTGAACAAAATTGAGGACTTCATCTGATGAGATAGTTGTAATAAGAAATTGTCTTTTTTAATGGCATAGTGTATTTTTATCAAAACTCGTGTATTATAATATGGATATTAATGAATTCCTATATATACTTGCTTTAAAGAAAGCAGGTACTATGGTATTTATAATAGTTGTGGTGCTAGGCATAATTTGATACCTGTGATGTGCTCACATACCTAAACATCCACATACATGTATTCAGTTCACTGGCTTACAAATTTATTAAGAAACTTACTTCACATTGAAAGCAAAGATATTAGTTATTGGGAGAGCCAGAAATCTAGACCTAGATCTTGGTTGATATTATTCTAACTATTAAAAATATTATAAAGTACAGTGTTTTGCTTATATATGAGGGTAGTATTGGCGTTGAGAATAACCTGCACAGATGTTTATCTTATACAATGTTGACTTTATTGAAAAGAGATTTGACTTTCTGTAAGTTTTATAGCCATAATTTAAATGGATACATGTTTACACATATAAACAAATAAATAGTATAATTCTACTAGAGCCTGGTTCTAATGGAAATAAAGATGCACACAGAAATATGTGTATTTTATATATATGTCTATTACATGCATATAGATATCTATTTTATGTATATATACACACATACAACATTCACATTAATTTTCCTAATTGATATCTGTATGCTTTCCCCAAAGTAATAAGTAAATAGAATCTCACTAAAATAAACAATATGAAATATTTGGAACAAAACCTCAAGCTCCTCAAGAAATTGTTTCTGGATTATGAAGCAAATAGAAATTGTGGAGAAGAAGCTTTCATTTTTATCCTGCTCTTATATTTGCCAGCTTTTGGCGTTATGGCTATTAACTTTTATAGACGTCACACATTTTTATGGTAACTGTTCAGCTTTCTGTTTGTTGAGGAACTAGTCTCAATGTTTCTTGAACAAAATGCACGAGCAGATTACCACGTGCCTTCAATATCTTTAAAGGACTTTTTCCTGTTTAATAATTTATGATTGATTTTTTTTGAAAATCAAATTTCAAATGCTTATTGGTACTAGAAGAAAAATAACATGTTCACTTTTTTTTTCATGGTCATCCTTAAGATAGTATATTACCATTGCTATACTTCAAATAATCCCACTCAAATTTATCAGAAGGTAAATGAATGTTTCTGTATTTATAGAAGTCAAATACTCCATCATATCAGAAAACTTGGGTATTTATGATTCATGTGCAATGGATAGTTTACATAATTATTTTACCCCTTTTGCTTTTCTCATTATAGAATAACTTTAAGCCAAATATTTTGATGGCTTTCTTACACTACTTTTTATTAAAGAAATTTAAGTTTGTATATTTATGTAAACATTTGATGTATATCTCTGAAAGGTATAGTTTCTATTAAAACATAATTACAATAACATCACAATAAAGAATATATTCTTAATATGATCAAACATTCAGTCAGTATTTAAACTTCTAATCTTCCCATAAGCGCTATATTTTACAAATAAATGCTTTATATGTAAGTTTTAAGCATTTGTTTGAATAAAGATCCATATAAAATCCCCATATTTGGATCAGTTGATATGTCTCTTAAACCTCTTTAATCTTTAAATTCTAAATCTCTTAGAGATTTTCCATTAGATGTATTTACTGGTGGAACTGAATAGTTTTTCCTGTACAGTTGCCTACAGCATGTATCACTCTGATTGCATAACTGTGGTGGTGTTTGTCATGTTTCCCTGTTTTCTGTATTACCTGTATATTGATAGTTAAATCCATCAGATGAAAAGTGGTCAGATTTAGATTGTGTTTGTTTGATTTTCTTTTTTTTTTTTTAACATCTTTACTGGAATACGACTGCTTTACAATGTTGTGTTAGTTTCTGCTGTATAACAAAGTGAATCAGCTATACATATACATATATCCCCATATCTCCTCCCTCTTGCATCTCCCTCCCACCCTCCCTATCCCACCCCTCTAGGTGGTCACAAAGCACGGAGCTGATCTCCCTGTCCTATGCGGCTGCTTCCCACTAGCTATTTTACATTTGGTAGTGTATATATGTCCATGCCACTCTCTCACTTTGTCCCAGCTTACCCTTCCCCCTCCCCGTGTCCCTCAAGTCCATTCTCTACGTCTGAGTCTTTATTCCTGTGATTTCTTGACAATATTAGTTCATGTAGGGAATTGGTTCCCTTGTCTCTTTTGATTCTTCTTAATGGTAGTTTACTGATGTATACTTTACATATTGTACACAAATATTGTATATAGCTTAATGAATTATGATTAATCTATACACCCTAGTAAGTAGTATCAATATCAGGATATATAACATACTTAGTACTCGAGAAAATTTTCTCGTGACCCTTTCCAGTCAAGGTTCCTATCCGCCATTTTTCACACAGAGGCAAACACTACTCTTACTTTTTTCCATCACAGATTAGTTTTGTCTGTCCTTGAACTTTGTATCTATTCTTTTGCATCTGGCTTCTTTGCTTCATTATGTTTTTGACATTTATCCATGATGTTAAGTGAATCAATAGTATGTTTCTTTTTATAGCTGAGTGCTATTTCATTTTATGAATAGATCACAGGATGTTTATCCTAGCTTCCATTGATGGATATTTATGTTACTTCTAGTTTGGGGCTATTATTAATAAAGCTCTGTGAACTTCTTTGAAGAAGTCCTTGTGGAAAAATGTATTCATTTCTCTTAGAGTGGAATACCCTAGCATAGAATTGCTGAATCAGAGGGTAGAAACTGCAAAAGAGTTTTGCATAGTGCTTGTATGCTAAACTCCCACTAACTTTGCATAAGAGGTCCAGTTGTACCACATCCTGAGGTAACTTGTTATTGTCAGTCTTTTTCATTGTAACATTTGGATGGGTGTGGTATCTCACTGAAGTTTTAATTTGTGATTCACCCGTAGCTAATAATGAACCCTTTTTAATATGCTAACTGGCTATTCAGATATTTTGTTTCGAAGTGCCTCTTCATATCTTTAGACCAATCTTTTAAAAATTGAGTTATTTTCTTTCTTTTATTGATTTATAGGTGTTTTCAAAAATATATTATGGTTGTGATTCCTTTGCCAGTTGTTGTATTGTTGAATATTTCACATTTTTATTATGTCTTTACTGAGCACTAGTTTTTAATTTTGATAGAATTCAACTTAATCTTTTTTCTTCTAAAATGATTATTACCATTTGTAACTTGTCTAATAAATATTTGCCCATTCTACATCACTAATATATTTATCTATGTTTTCTTCTAGAAGTATAATAGTTTCAACTTTTATAACCTTAGCTTTTAAATTTAGATCTATAATCCACTGTATTAGTCTGTGTTCTCCAGAGAAATAAAAACAGAGATATATATGTACATAGATAGACATAGAGATATGTGTCGCTATACACCAATAGGATATGTGTAAATCATATATATATATGTCTCAATAGGGTATATATAAATCATTTAATCATATATATCAATATTATAATATATAAATTAGTATATATCTATGATAGGTATCAGTATTTATATCTCTATATATACCATATATCTCTCTATATATATCATATATCTATATGTGAAGCGATTTACTATAAGGAATTGGTTCAGGTGGTTATGGAGACTTAGATGTTCCTCTATATTTTGGAGACCCAGGAAAACTGGTGGTGTAGTTTCTGTCCAAGTCTGTAGGCCTGAGAACAAGGAGAACTGATTGTGTAAGTTCATGCCAAGTCCAAAGACCTGAGGATTAGAGAATCTATGGTGTAAGTCCCAGTCTGAGGGCAGAAGAAGGATATTCCAGTTTAAACAGTCTGTGAATGCAAATTCTCCATTCCTCCGCCTTTTTGTTCTGTTTAGGCCCTCAAGGGATGGGATGATGCCTGCCCACATTGAGGAAGGTAATTTGCTTTAGTCTACAATTCAAATACTGATCTCACCCAGAAACACTCACAGACATACCTAGAAATAATGTTTAACAAACTATCTGGGCACTCCATGACCCAATCAAGTTGACAGATAAAATTAGCTCTCAGCCGTATCTTGAGTTAATTTTTTTGTGTGGTGACTGGTAGGGCTAACCTGTTCAATATTTTAAATTATTTTTCATGATTATCTGAATATGAATATTTTCCTTATAAGGAATGATCATATGTGGGTACAGAGATAAAAATGAAGTGTCGACTAGATTTCTAAAAATAAAATATGTAAACCTATATAATATAAAATATATGATATTAGAACATACATATAAGAAATATACCTGTTACATTATTTTTAGAGATAAATATCATTTATGTGTAGAACTGAGTGCTGTAGAATAAATGAAATTATTGTGATGTTCATAGGTCTACTATTTAACATGCTCAATTTACTTTAAGTGATTTATTTCATAAGCTTTTATGACATTGATACTAAGGTAGAAGTAATATATAAACATAGGAAGCAAATGGAATAAACAGAGAAGAACTATATACATTTTTCTTAAAACTTCATTAAGCCTAAGAATTCATATTTTACTGCTTTGTTGAATCTGTGCTATGTGAGCTATAGTGAGTATACCTCCCTGATATTATCTCATGTTACATAATTTTGTCATTGAAGTGGAAGAGGATTTGAGTGAAATAGTCTTAATGCTGCACCTTGGAGACGTATAAGACAAAGAACAGTGTTTTTGAGAGTATATTCACTCTTATATTTTCTCTGCAGTCCCAGTTCTTATTTTTGGCCTCATTTTCATATATGTCATTTTGCAAAGCTATCTGTTGGTTTCATTAACCAAATACCTGCTTAGATAAAATCCAACCAGGGATAAAAACAGTTTGTTTAATCTTCAGCAGTAGTTGTTTTATTACACAGAATGTCTCTAGTGTTTTATTAAAAGAACAGCAGTGGTGTTTGGTATGTGTGAAGAAGAACATGTTTGCAAAGTATGATTTCTCTTCCCCCACAGATTCCGTGGTAGACCATCGTGATTTTCTGTCTTTATAAACTGTTCACTGATCTGGCAAAGAAAATTGCCTTAACATGAATAAATAAGTATTCGTTCATTAGCTGTGCTTAATTAACACAAATAAAACTGATGAACCCAATGTTGAGTGTGCTGTTGCAAGCTTTCTATTTTATAAGCACCCCTCAGCATTTATGATTTATTAAATTTATTCAGCAAACATTGATCGAGTACCACCTGTTGGTCAGAGACTTTGCTAAGTGCTGTGGATCAAAAAATTCTTAGAGGAGTTTACCATCAGGAAAATAGATGACTAAATAAATAGTTGAATGACAGGTACATTGACAAAGGTTATGGGCAGTTGTAGGCTAGACAGATTGGTTAGACTGGAGCAGAGAGACCCATTGAGAATAATGAATAATGAATTTGAAGAGATCATGGGAATGGCAGAAGTTAGAAGAGTTTAGATGTTTTGTTTTTAAGAAGGTAGACATTCGGTTTTAAAAAATTTTTAATTTAATTTAATTTATTTTTTACACAGCAGGTTCTTGTTAGTTATCTATTTGATACATATTAGTGTATATATGTCAATCCCAATCTTCCAATTCATCACATCCCCACCACCACCACCCTGCCCCACTTTCCCCCCTTGGTGTCCATACGTTTGTTCTCTACATCTGTGTCTCTACTTCTGCCCTGCAAACCAGTTCATCTGTACCATTTTTCTAAGTTCCACATATATGCGTTAATATACAATATTTGTTTTTCTTTTTCTGACTTACTTCACTCTGTGTAACAGTTTCTAGGTCCATCCACATGTCTACAAATGACCCAATTTCGTTCCTTTTTATGGCTGAGTAATATTCCATTGTATATATCTACCACATCTTCTTTATCCATTTATCTGTTGATGGGCATTTAGGTTGCTTCCATGACCTGGCTATTGTAAATAGTGCTGCAATGAACATTGGGGTGCATGTGTCTTTTTGAATTATGGTTTTCATCGGGTATATGCCCAGTAGTGGGATTGCTGAGTCATATGGTAATTCTGTTTTTAGTTTTTTAAGGAACCTCCATACTGTTCTCCATAGTGGCTCTATCAATTTACATTCCCACCAACAGTGTAAGAGGGTTCCCTTTTCTCCACACCCTCTCCAGCATTTGTTGTTCGTAGAATTTCTGATGATGCCCATTCTAACTGGTGTGAGGTGATACCTCATTGTAGTTTTGATTTGCATTTCTCTAATAATTAGTGATGTTGAGCAGCTTTTCATGTGCTTCTTGGCCATCTGTATGTCTTCTGTGGAGAAATGTCTATTTAGGTCTTCTGCCCAATTTTTTTTTTTTCTGCCCATTTTTTGATTGGGTTGTTTGTTTTTTTAATATTGAACTGCATGAGCTATTTATATATTTTGGAGATTAATCCTTTGTTGATTCATTTGCAAATATTTTCTCCCATTCTGCGGGTTGTCTTTTCATCTTGTTTGTAGTTTCCTTTGCTTTGCCAAAGCTTTCAAGTTTCATTAGGTCCCATTTGTTTATTTTTGTTTTTATTTCCATTACTCTAGGAGGTGGATCAAAAAAGATCTTGCTGTGATTTATGTCAAAGCGTGTTATTCCTATATTTTCCTCTAAGAGTTTTATAGTGTCTGGCCTTACATTTAGGTCTCTAATCCATTTCGAGTTTATTTTTGTGTATGGTGTTAGGGAGTGTTCTAATTTCATTCTTTTACATGTAGCTGTCCAGTTTTCCCAGCACCACTTATTGAAGAGACTGTCTTTTCTCTGTTGTATATCCTTGCCTCCTTTGTCATAGATTAGTTGACCATAGGTACATGGGTTTACCTCTGGGCTTTCTATCCTGTTCCATTGATCTATATTTCTGTGTTTGTGCCTAGAAGAGTTTAGATTTAATGTTATAACATTACACATATTGGATATGAATTGAAGGAGCAAGAAGGGAGGTCTCTTTATGATGTTTCATATTTGTAGTTTGAGCCTGGCAGTTAGGTGTGGTAGAGCTATCCTATACTTTATTATATTTCTATAATGTTATAGCCAAATGCTTCAGATAATAGAGTTCTGATTCCTGGCAAGAATCAAGTTTTGGCCATGAGAATGGAATGATACCGTAATTTTATTTGATGATTTCATGGATCTGTAAGGTAGTGTATTGTTTGTTTGTTTGTTTTAGTTTTTTTAATTATTGGCACATAAAAATACGGAATATTTTCTTCTATGAGGTTCCACTTTCATCTTCCATGTGGAAATTGCTCCATGTGACAGGGTCCTCAGTGGGTTCAAATTATATTAGATGATAATAACAAATACAGATAAATGGAATTGTGGTTGCATTAAAAACTATTTTGATACTGGAGAGGGGGCAGTGTTGATTTGAAAGCAGCACTGTGATAGTGGGTATCTGTGGGTGGAAGATAAAATCCTAATTTCCTTTAGGGCTTTGGGGAAACTTTGGCAGCTTTCACTTTAAAGAGAGAGTCATTGAGGAGACGATATTTTGGTGTATCTAATATACTTTCTTCCTCATAATTCCAGTTTCAGTTAAGGCAAAATGTTTAATTACTTCAGTTATTAAGGAGATAAGATCATTGGTGTAACTGCTGGTTTTAATGGAACAGAAGTTTCAGAGATTCCAGAGAAGGAAATGGCAGGAAAAGCACAAGTGGGAGTAGAAGTATTGGGAGAATTAAGTGCTGAGATAGGAGTCTAGGAAAGGACATATTAATGGAGGTGAGAGTGGACTTGCCAGAAGGAAGTGCACATCTATGGCAGGAAATAGAGACCGGGAGATTTGACTTCAGAGTTGTGAAACCCAACAACTTCTGGATTTAAGACTGTGAGGTAAATGATCCAGAAATACAAACCTCCATTTTAAGACAACTGTATATGTTGCCAAAATGTAAATACAATAACTACCTAAGTATAAGGTCTCTATGCTCTCCCAAATAAAAAATATAATTGTTTACTTAAGCATATTTTTTACTTGAGATGGAAAAATTTTGGATGCACTTGCACATACAGTCACATATTTTTATCCTGTGTAATTACAAGTGAATATATCACAAAGTATGCTAGACTCCTGAATCACTGGTTTCCACTTTTGTTCTTTGGCTGTTTGTACCCCATTTACCTGAGCATATTTACTTTAAACCCCATGAAAATAAGTATTTTTTATTATTGTATTAAACTATATTCTACTTTTCGATCAAATATATTAGGATAAACTAAAAATTGAATTTAAACTTCCATTCATTTTAATGAGTAGAATTTGCTGGAAAGGAAGTGCACATACACATATACAAACATATATGCAGACACAGACACTGTAGTTCAGAATCAAAGGTTCTAATGAAAGGAATGGTCTAAATGAGTAAGCATTTATTTTGCTTTGAGGCTAAAAGAGCGATTATTTTTGCTTCAGGTTTTTTTTTTTGCTTCCTTTTCAAGTGGCTTAGGGACCTGGGTGGGCTTGTATAATGTATAGATAAAAAAGAAAATGCCTGTCTACTCTCTGACACAAGGCCCTTTCACCAAAGAAAGTTGTGAACGTTAATTAAATGTGATATGCTCAGCTCCTCCAAACACAAATGCTGTCTGGGCCAGACCTAATGGGGCTTCAGCTATGCCTTTACCAGCGTAGCTAATTGAATTCCCTGTGCAAGCCTTTTTCTATCTTTGCTGTTTGCTCAGCAGACACACTCATTTTCTTTGAACACTTCTTTCTGATGAATATGGTGCCAAAGTTAGAAATATGGTTATCCATATTTTAATGAGATGAAATATTTTAATAGAGGAATTAAAAGCATTCATCACTAACTACTGAACAATCATCTAACAGGAATAAGGACTATCCTGTTTAAACTCTGATTCAAATCATGAGTAGATCTACTCTCAATGAATATCATTTATTTAATCGATTATACTCCCATGAACACAGATCATGATATGCTTTACTGTTGTGTTTAATAACATTTTGACCATATATAGTTTATTTAACTCTGGGTTTAATATTTTATAGTAATAATAAAGGCTAAAGCTTCTTTTTCATGTAAAAAGGTGGAAGAAAATAAATTACTAGCCTAATAACTAAATGGTATCATAAACAGTCACAATATATTAGCATACTCCATAGCTATTTGGAGACAAAATTTACAGAATTAGAATCTTAGTTTTCTTTCTTCTACCACTATGTTTTACGTGTCTGAACAAAGATACACATCTACAAGTTATTTCAATTTACCACAGCATACATGGATCTTCAGATACAAATTTCAACTAATTATATTCAGAACAAAAAGAAAACGCTCTGAATGACAATGAGGGAGACTCCTTTATCAAAGCCTGTGTCAAGAGAAGACTATCAGCTTTTTCTCAATAATAAGTAAAAATATATTATCCCATGTAACTAAACCAAGAAAAAATAGAGCTCTCTTGCTCCTTTTTTCTTTCTTTTTTTTCCTTCAGCTGTAGATAAAGTTAATTCTGGTATTAAAATGAGGCATGCCTAATTTTAAACATTTTACCCCTCCAAATTGTAATTTAGTCAAGTAAATACACAGTGATATAATTTAAGCTGGTACATGTAAAGTAGAAACATATACTTTTAAAGTATTAAGAAGATCTTGAACGTCTATTCAACAGTTTTATAGCATGTTATATTCATATCTTAGTGGAGGAGAGAAATAATAGAAAATGTTAATTAGGAAAAAACAGCATCATCAAATTCCACTTGTATTTCAGCAGCAACAAGAAAAAATACAAGTGAAGAGATTAAAGGAAAAAAAGTTAAGTGACAGCCCAGACTGTAGGAAGACACACAAACAAATAAATACAACAAGAATCCAAAAATATGATTCACACAGGTTGTGTGATAGCCTATAGATGAAACAGCTAAGCAGTGCCCTGGAGCCTTCCCTTACCACCAACTTTCAGATGTCCCTGAATAATCAGTTTTTCTTTTCTAAAATATGGGTCTGAATTAAAAGCAATCTTTTCTCGTACTATTTGAAACAAATAGTACAACAATTTATTACTAGAATACTGTAGCAGATTTCCTGACATTTTTGATTTGATAATTAGAAATTCAGTACTATGACATTTCAATTTTTACCTGCTCTATATTACTTTGCTTCAAAATATATATTTTCATAAATTATTTATCCTTTTAGGACTTGTATATAGCAACTTTGATCTGTATCCCTATATGATTTATGTCATCTTCTGAAAACAATTACTCTAATTGCTAAAAGAAAGTGTTCTTTAAAACATAAGTCCCCACATTAATAAAACTTCCAGAAACAGCACAGTTTTAGCATGTGATTTATTGATTTTCATTGCATGGGAGAGCTCACAGGAAATTGTCTTCCATAGAAGGTGACAGAGTAATTGTACGTTTAGCGTGATATGTGGTATTAGGACTACTTTCTATGATTAGGTTGTGATGATTTTAAAATTTTAGTGCATTTTTAAACATTTCTGTAATTGTTAAACATATGTTGTTACACAAACCAATTTAACTATTTCCTGTCACTGGCTTAGAATGATTAGGAAAGGTTTTGTTGTGGTAGGGAGAATGAAGTTGCTAGTGTGTACTTTTTCAGGTAGTATTAGTAGTTTTGTGAGTTAGTCATAGTTTCTTTACACTTGCAAGAAATATATGGAGAACAATGGATAGCAGTGTCTCAACAATTTGGAACACTATCTGGTAATGACATTAAAAACACTCAAGTTGTTTCTGTACAACTTTCTCTTTAATTTTTGGTAGCATGTGGCTCTGCCCTAACAAATCATAATCTCATGTGGATGCAGAAATAAAAATGTATATGCTGTAAAGAACATAGGGCATTAATTTAATACTAAAGTTATGTATGAAACAAAATTATTATGTGTTATGAAAATAAAATAATATGGCATTTCAAAGCTTTTACATCAAAATGAGTATTATTACTTTAAAGTCACTACCTTGGAAGTAGTTTTGATTTAGTTATTGCCATTTACATGTTTTCTAAAAGCAATACTTGATAGTAACATTGATATCCTGTATTTAAAGGAGAGAGAAATGAGAGAAGGGTATACTGGGGAAGGATGTTATTATGTAAGAAACCCATTGGTTGCTAAACAGAGCCTCGTATGGTAACAATTGCATCACTTTGGTGGGGAATCAAAACAAACTGGTCTCCAGCTTTTCAGATGTAAAATTTAGAATATTTCAAAAAGAATAAAAGAATACTCAAAAAATAGTTTCATTTAAGTGGACCAACTCACATTAATAAACTTGGAAGAGACTGATTTATAAATAAAAATCATAATGTATTATTCCTATATAGTTACCAAAATACTTGTATCTCTCATCTAGATGTACCCTTCCTGATCAGTAGTTAAGAAAACCAAATGAACAATGACAAAGCATTTGGGGGCAAAGAAAAAAAAAAACAACGATTATCTGAATGGATAATACATTGAGGTTGAGGTTTGAAAGGATAAATTCATTTCTCTTCTACAGCTACTGCTTTCCAGTACACAAAATACTCATAGACTCCAGATCCATTAACACTCCTGGGAAATGCTGGCTAGTACTTGTCAAATTTAAATCTTGTTTCTGTAATCAGCATATAGATCAGTTTTCTTCAGTTATTCACTTTCTTGCTTATAAACAGATTCTGACACTGACATTGGTATTAGACTGTTACCTTCATTGAGCCTCTTCTGTGTTCCCAAATTTTGTAACAGCATATTTACATGAAAGCCCTTGGGTTATTCTTCTAGACGGTAGAGAACATCCATGAAGAGATGATTATTCATACTTTCATGCTGAAAATTCTAAACGTTTCTTATTGTGGAAACCATGTATGCAGTACTTTTTTTTTAATCTATCAAAATAATTTTATTTTATTTAAAAAAAATTTTATTGGAGTATAGTTGCTATACAATGTTGTGTTAGTTTCTACTGTACAGCAAAGTGAATCAGCTATACGTATACATATATCCCCTTTTTTTTTTTGCATTTCCTTCCCATTTAGGTCACCACAGAGCACTGAGTAGGATTCCCTGCACTATACAGTATCTTCTCCTTAGTTATCTATTTTATACATAGTATCAGTAGTGTTTATATGTCAATCCCAATCTCCCATTTCATCCCACCTCCCCCCTTCCCCCTTGGTATCCGTAGGTTTGTTCTCAATGTCTGTGCCTCTGTTTCTGCTTTGTAAATAGGATCGTCTATATAAATTTTTTCAGATTCCACATATATGCATTATATATAATATTGGTTTTTCTCTTTCTGACATTTCACTCTGTATTACAGTCTCTAGGTCCATCAAAGTCTCTGCAAATGACCCAGTTTCGTTTCTTTTTATGGCTGAGTAATATTCCATTGTATATATGTACCACATCTTCTTTATCCATTCCTCTGTTGATGGACATTTAGGTTGTTTCCATGTCCTGGCTATTGTAAATAGTGCTGCAATGAACACTGGGGTGCATGTGTCTTTTTGAATTATGGTTTTCTCAGGGTATATGCCCAGTAGTGGGATTCCTGGGTTGTTTAGTAGTTCTATTTTTAGTTTTTTAAGGAACCTCCATACTGTTCTCCATAGTGGCTGTATCAATTTACATTCCCACCAACAGTGAAAGAGGGTTCCCTTTTCTCCACACCCTCTCCAGCATTTATTGTTTGTAGGTTTTGTGATGATGGTCATTCTGACCTGTGTGAGGTGATACATCACTGTAGTTTTGATTTGCATTTCTCTGATAGTTAGTGATGTTGAGCACTTTTTCATGTTTTTTTGGCTATCAGTATGTGTTCTTTGGAGAAATGTCTATTTAGGTCTTCCACCCATTTTTTTGATTTGGTTGTTTATTTTATTTTTTTTGATATTGATCTGCATGAGCTGTTTGTATATTTTGGAGATTAATCCTTTGTCTGTTGATTCATTTGCAAATATTTTCTCCCATTCTGAGGGTTGTCTTTTCATCTTGTTTATGGTTTGCTTTGCTGTGCAAAAGCTTTTAAGTTTAATTAGGTCCCATTTGTTTATTTTTGTTTTTATTCTCATTACTCTAGGAGGTGGGTTAAAAAAGATTTTACTGCAATTTATGTCAAAGAGTGCCCTGCCTATGTTCTCCCCTAAGAGTTTTATAGTGGCCTTATATTTAGGTCTTTAAGCCATTTTGAATTTATTTTTTTGTATGGTGTTAGGGAGTGCTCTAGTTTCATTCTTTTACATGTAGCTGTCCAGTTTTCCCAGAACCACTTGTTTTTTTTATATGTTTATTGGAGTATAATTGTTTTACAATGTTGTGTTAGTTTCTGTTGTACAACAAAGTGAAACAGCTATATGTATATATATATCCCCATATCCGCTTCCTCTTGAGCCTCCCTCCCACCCTCCCTATCCCAACCCTCTAGGTGGTCACAAAGCATCAAGCTGATCTCCCTGTGCTATGCAGCAGCTTCCCACTAGCCTCCATTTTACATTTGGTAGTGTATATATGTCGGTGTTACTCTCTCACTTCGTCCCAACTTCCCCTTACCCCCCCTGTGTCCTCAAGTCAGTCTCTATGTCTGTATCTTTATTCCTGCCCTGCCACTAGGTTCATCGGTACCATTTTTTTAGATTCCATATATATGTGTTAGCATACAGTATTTATTTTTCTCTTTCTGACTTCACTCTGTATGACAGACTCTAGGTCCATCCACCTCACTACAAATAACTCAATTTCATTCCTTTTTATGGCTGAGTCATATTCCATTGTATATATGTGCCACATCTTCTTTATCCATTCATCTGTCAGTGGACATTTAGGTTGCTTCCATGTCCTAGCTATCGTTAATAGTACTGAAGTGAACATTGTGATACATGTATTGTTTTGAATTATGGTTTTCTCAGGGTATATACCCAGTAGTGGGATTGCTGGGTGGTATGGTAGTTCTATGTTTAGATTTTAAAGGAACCTCCATACTGTTCTCCATAGTGGCTGTATCAATTTACATTCCCACCAACAGTGTAGGAGGGTTCCCTTTCCTCCACATTTAATAAACCCTTTCCAGCATTTATTGTTTGTAGATTTTTTGATGATGGCCATTCTAACAGGTGTGAGGTGATACCTCATTGTGGTTTTGATTTACCCAGCACCACTTATTGAAGAGGCTGTCTTTGCTCCATTGTCTATTCTGGCCTCCTTTGTCATAGATTAGGTGACCATAGGTGTGTGGATTTATCTCTGGGCTTTCTATCCTGTTCCATTGATCTATATTTCTGTTTTTGTGCTAGTATGATATTGTCTTGATTACTGTAGCCCTGTAGTATGATCTGAAGTCAGGGAGCCTGATTCCTCCAGCTCCGTTTTTTTTTTTTTTTTTTCCTCAAGATTTCTTTTGCTATTCGAGGTCATTTGTGTTTCCATACAAATTGTAAAATTTATTGTTCTTGTTCTGTGAAAAATGCCATTGGTCATTTGATAGGAATTACATTGAATCTGTAGATTGCTTTGGGTAGTATAGTCATTTTCACTATATTGGTTTTTCCAATCCAAGAACATGGTATATCTCTCCATCTGTTTGTGTCATCTTTGGTTTCTTTCATCAGTGTCTTACAGTTTTCTGTGTACAGGTCTTTTGCCTCCTTAAGTAGGTTTATTCCTAGGTATTTTATTCTTTCTGTTGCAGTACTTTAAAAAAAATTGTCTTGTGCTAATCATAATAGTGTGTGTGGAAGAAAATACCAAAGTTTGGTGTAAAACAAACTTAAGAAAAGATCAGTTTTATTCAGAAAAAATGCTACCAACCAGTAATTACCTACCATTATAGGCAGATCTATAGAACAGCAACAGATTCTTCAAATTGCTACGCCTGACATATTAAGCCTAGCTATAGATAATAAGACTTTCAGCTAGACTAGATTGCAAAGAGCTGGTTCCTGTTCAGAAATTGGCCAGAATGAAGACTCAGAGAATTTCAAGTTTGCTTTTACTTTGGTTTATGTAAACCAAACAAGAAGCAATGCAAAGATAAATGATACCTGTGTAAGTGAACACAGCTTTTCCATGCCTCCTTAGTTCCTCACAGAGAGGGAACCAAAATTTGGTAGTCAATGCAGCCATTGAAAAAGTCTCCTGATTTTGTTACTATTAGAACAGAGGAGGGACCATATCTTCACTTAACTATTTACTTATTACTTTATTAGGTGATTCCTTACTTTACCATAGATACCTATTCATTCATTCTATTTCTTCCTGCACCACATTATATATATACCACCTTTAATTATATATATACAAACATATTTTCCTTGCATGTACCTAATAAGCTTCTTTGCCTTTTTATGAAGAGTGGGATTTTCTTCTGTTGAATTAGATTTAAGTGAGAATATATGCTACATAAAACAAAGGATGATTTCACTGTTGCATTTATGAAAAAATAATTTGAATATTCTCTTCATTAGAACAAACCTGTGCCTTAAAATTAGTCATTTTACTATTAGAAATTATAGATGTTTTTGAGGCCATTTTGGCTAACCTTTTCAGAGGTTACTAATTATTTTAATTTGTAACTTCTGAGATAATAATATTTGTATTTCAACTATTGTATGAGGTTGTCAAGTGGATGAATCTTTGAAATAGCTGTGGGCAGAGTATATATCATTATCAGCTAACATGACAGCATGGAGGCGTTATTCACATTACTAACAACACAAGCAGAAAGGAAGAATGGAACACATTTTTTTGTTTTGTTTTGTTTTTAGCTGTTCTTCCTATTTCCTTTGTGATATGTTTAAGTATTAAAAATGGCAATAGAGATGCTCTGAGGAAATTTTGAAACATGATGGAAATTATAAAAAATTATAATTATGACAGATTATAAATTTATTTTAAAATCACCCTGCTTAAAAAAGTCTCAGTGGACTTAGAGAAAATATTATAGCTAGTGTATTCCTTTTTCCTAATTTTAAACTCCCTACATTTCTAATGCCACCTTGGTGCCAATAACTAATCTACTTTTATAAATGAAAGTATTTTTTTAAATGCAACTACTTTGTCTTAAGTTTCAGTTCAGAGTTTTTCCTGTTAAAGTAATTCTTGGCGTGGGCTTTGGGATGACAATGAGCTAAGAACCTGGTTTCTGCATGAACAATTATTTATGGCAATATAAACTACATAAATATTCTGAAATGGGGCTGGGATTTTTTTTCCAGTTAAACACCCATGTATATTTGTCCCTTCAACTTCCAAATCAAACCAGCTAGATTAACCAACTTCGGAATATTTTAAAATTTAATTCCAGACATTTAACTTCTGTTGTTATCATTAACTGGATAATAATTCTCTTGTCTTAATATTGATATAGTTTTAATTTCTCAACTGAAATAATGTTAATTACACAAGTAAATTATTATGAAAAATAAAGGGCAGAAAATATTATTTAGCATAATCAGTTAAATGGGGTTTTCTTTAGCTCATGACCAAGGCTAAACACATATGGGGATTTCTTTGGTTCATGACCAAGGCTAAATGCATATTTCTTATTCTTTATAGCTTTAGTCAAGTAAGCTTAGTTTGGGATAACTAAAAACATTATATACTGTAGCATCACATTTTGCCCTTTATATATTACCCATTTTCATACAAAGAAAAGCAGAAATGTTTGAGGTATACCAAATCCTTTTTAGTTGGGGAAGTCCAGAGTGGGTCTTTTTCTTAGTTGAAAATGAATATGCTTATTTTTCTACTTTATTCTCCCATAAAAATCTCAGTGAGGCCCCAAGCCTGTCTCAACCTCACACATATTTCTTTTCTCTAAAAGGAAGTGAATAATGATGCAGTAATGTAAGAGGTAGCCAAATTGAAAACAGGCTATTGCATCCAATTTTCTTATTAAAGATTTTCAAAGAAACCTCTGCAAGTGGTAAATATTGAATCCTGTGCATTGAAATTACTGGGTCTCTAAGTAAAATTTAAGGATATATTTACTGTTTCAAGCAGAGAATAATTTTGTTATGATGATTCTCCAAAATGACTAAGATGATTGTCACAAAGCAATCTCTGTATCTGTTAGTTAGCTATGTTAGGTTATAACTTGAGGTTGAATACAATAAGAAAAATCCAAGATGTATTTTTAATATATATGCACATAAAACATAACAGTAAAAATTGGATATGTGCTAATCACATTCAAGCAAAAAATAAAATGAAATAACTTTGAGCTGTTCCTACCACTTAGTGATATTCCTAGTTTCTCTAGATACTACTTTGTAAAGCCAGGGAAAAAGAATAAGAAAAGTCAGTGACAAGTATTAAAGTATAACTCTTAATCCTAGAAGTTTGTCAGTGGAACATGATTGCAAGGCATTTTTGCTGCCAAGAAGCATGGCATAAAGCACAAGAGTGCACAACTAGGCAAAAATAGGGAAGGGATGAATTTAGGAATATCTGGAAAATATAAATCAGTGGTTTGCTAAGTTATGCCCCCAAATGACTTTTAAATCCTGATTAATGAATAATATTTGGAATTACCTGGACTGCTTATTATATAGCAAGTTCATTGCTATAGAATAATATATATTCTATTGCCTAATAAACAGTCTATTGTTGGGACTTCCCTGGTGGCACAGTGGTTAAGAAACCGCCTGCCAATGCAGGGGACATGGGTTTGAGCCCTGGTCTGGGAAGATCCCACATGCCATGGAGCAACTAAGCCCATGCAGCACAACTACTGAGCCCGCCCTCTAGAGCCCGCGAGCAACAACTACTGCGCCTGCACACCACAACTACTGAAGGCCATGTGCCTAGAGCCTGTGCTCCACAACAAGAGAAGCCATGGCAATGAGAAGCCCGAGTGCCGCAACTAGAGAAAGCCTGTGCACAGCAACGAAGACCCAAAGCAGCCAAAAATCAAAATAAATACATAAATAAAATTAATTTAAAAAATTCTATTGTTTGCTAATGTGTTAAAGTATAGAATTGGGAAATTTAAAAATATCTCCTTATTGTGAAGTTAAGACTTACCTACTAACAAAAATTCACTTGCTATTTATAGTTCACAAGATACTGTGCTATTGAGCTCATTGAATACAATGAATGTAAAGTAGACCAACATAGTGATGTTGATTAGCTTCATGCAATTCATGTGCTAGGTGCTGAAGCCTAGCTCTTCAGGCACTACTCATACACAAAGCCTTGCTCTTTGGCCTTAATACAAGAGAAGCGAATAGAGACTTTAAAAAAATCCCAGTCTCTTGACTGACAAAAATATGAAATGACAGGAGTAATTTCAAATAGCTCCTAGAAAATTAACCATAATATTTATTAATAGCATCATCTTTGCTAATAAGGAGCAGGGCATCAATAAGTACCGGGCAAACAAAATGGACTTCAGAGTTCAGATCAACTATGCAAGTAGATCAAGGTCATATGAAATTATGAAAGGTTAGAGATAACTTTTAAAAGCTTAAGTATACTGGCTGGTAAGTAACTGAGAAGTTCACAGAAAATTTTCTTTTGGCTCTGAAGATTATTCTTGAAGGAGGACTACGCATATGTAATAAGTTGATTATCAGTATAATTACTAAAAGCCATTACCTAGTGTGTAGGCAAAGTTACTGCCTCATATTTTATTTACCATCTTTGTTGGAAAAAGGCACTTCACAAAGGTGTCCTGTTTTGCTTGTGTTTGTTTCTGTTTTGTGTGTGTGTGTGTGTGTTTTGCCTTTTTAAAAATTATTTTTATTTTGGGAAAATACACATAACATAAAATTTACCCTCTTAACCATATTTAAATATATAATTCAGTGGTATTAAGTATATTCATTTTGTTGTACAACCATCAACACCACCCAATTCCAAAATTCTTTTCCTTTTGCAATATTGAAACTCTATACTCATTAAATATCTACTCATTCCCTTCTTTCCCCTGCCCCTGGTAACCACATTCTACTTTCTGTCTCTATGATTTTGACTACTGAAATTACTCATATAAATGAAATCATAAAGTATTTGTCTTTTTATGACTCGCTTATTTTACTTGGTATAATGTCCTCAAGATTCATGCACATAGTAGCATATGTCAGAATTTTCTTCCTTTGTAAGGCTGAGTAATAGTCCATTCCGTGTTTTAGGTACTATGAATAAATGCTACCATGAAAGTGTGTGTATGGATATCTCTTTGAGACCCTGTCTCCATGTCTTTTGGATATATACCCAGAAGTGAAATTGCTGGATCACATGGTAATACTGTTTTAATTTTTGAAGAACCACATACTGATTTCTGTAGAGGCTGTTCCATTATACATTCTCACCAACAGTGCACAAGAGTTGCAATTTCTCCACGTCCTCACCAACACTTCTTATATTTTGTTTTTGTTGGTTTTTTTCTTAGTATTAGTCATCCTAACAGTGTGAGCTGGTATTTCATTGTAGTTTAGATTTGCATTTCACTGACAACTAGTGATATTGAAAATTTATTTTCATGGGCTTGTTGGCCATATGTATATCATCTTTGGAGAAATGTCTATTTGAGTTCTTTACCATTTTTAAGTTAGGTAGGTGTTTTCCTGTTGTTGAGTTTTATTCTTTATATATTCTGGTGTTAATCTCTTATCAGATATATGAGTTGCGAATATTTTCTCCCATTTTTGGGGTTGCCTTTTTACTTTGGTTTTTATTCTGTATCTTTTTTTTTTTTAAACATCTTTATTGGGGTATAATTATTTTACAATGGTGTGTTAGTTTCTGCTTTATAACAAAGTGAATCAGTTATACATATACATATGTTCCCATATGTCTTCCCTCTTGCGTCTCCCTCCCTCCCACTCTCCTATCCCACCCCTCCAGGCTGTCACAAAGCACCGAGCTAATATCCCTGTGCCTTGCGGCTGCTTCCCCCTAGCTATCTACCTTACTATGTTTGTTAATGTGTATATGTTCATGACTCTCTCTCGCCCTGTCAAAGCTCACCCTTCCCCCTCCCCATATCCTCAAGTCCGTTCTCCAGTAGGTCTGCGTCTTTATTCCTGTCTTTCCCCTAGGTTCTTCATGACATTTTTTTTCCCTTAAATTCCATATATATGTGTTAGCATACGGTATTTGTCTTTTTCTTTCTGACTTACTTCACTCTGTATGACAGACTCTAGGTCTATCCATCTCATTACAAATAGCTCAATTTCATTTCTTTTTAAGGCTGAGTAATATTCCATTGTATATATGTGCCACATCTTCTTTATCCATTCATCTGTCAATGGACACTTAGGTTGTTTCCATCTCCGGGCTATTGTAAATATAGCTGCAATGAACATTTTGGTACATGACTCCTTTTGAATTTTGGTTTTCTCAGGGTATATGCCCAGTAGTGGGATTGCTGGGTCATATGGTAATTCTATTTGTAGTTTTTTAAGGAACCTCCATACTGTTCTCCATAGTGGCTGAACCAATTCACATTCCCACCAGCAGTGCAAGAGTGTTCCCTTTTCTTCACACCCTCTCCAGCATTTATTGTTTCTAGATTTTTTGATGATGGCCATTCTGACTGGTGTGAGATGATATCTCATTGTAGTTTTGATTTGCATTTCTCTAATGATTAATGATGTTGAGCATTCTTTAATGTGTTTGTTGGCATTCTGTATATCTTCTTTGGAGAAATGCCTGTTTAGGTCTTCTGCCCATTTTTGGATTGGGTTGTTTGTTTTTTTGTTATTGAGCTGCATGAGCTGCCTATAAATTTTGGAGATTAATCCTTTGTCAGTTGCTTCATGTGCAAATATTTTCTCCCATTCTGAGGGTTGTCTTTTGGTCTTGATTATGGTTTCCTTTGCTGTACAAAAGCTTTGAAGTTTCATTAGGTCCCATTTGTTTATTTTTGTTTTTATTTCCATTACTCTAGGAGGTGGGTCAGAAAGGATCTTGCTGTGATTTATGTCATAGAGTGTTCTGCCTATGTTTTCCTCTAAGAGTTTGATAGTTTCTGGCCTTACATTTAGGTCTTTAATCCATTTTGAGCTTATTTTTGTGTATGGTGTTAGGGAGTGATCTAATCTCATACTTTTACATGTACCTGTCCAGTTTTCCCAGCACCATTTATTGAAGAGGCTGTCCTTTCTCCACTGTACATTCCTGCCACCTTTATCAAAGATAAGGTGTCCATATGTGCGTGGGTTTATCTCTGGGCTTTCTATCCTGTTCCATTGATCTATCTTTCTGTTTTTGTGCCAGTACCATACTGTCTTGATTACTGTAGCTTTGTAGTATAGTCTGAAGTCAGGGAGCCTGATTCCTCCAGCTCCTTTTTTCGTTCTCAAGATTGCTTTGACTATTCGGGGTCTTTTGTGTTTCCATACAAATTGCGAAATTTTTTGTTCTAGTTCTGTGAAAAATGCCAGTGGTAGTTTGATAGGGATTGCATTGAATCTGTAGATTGCTTTGGGTAGTAGAGTCATTTTCACAATGTTGATTCTTCCCATCCAAGAACATGGTATATCTCTCCATCTATTTATATCATCTTTAATTTCTTTCATCAGTGTCTTATAATTTTCTGCATACAGGTCTTTCGTCTCCTTAGGTAGGTTTATTCCTAGATATTTTATTCTTTTTGTTGCAATGGTAAATGGGAGTGTTTTCTTGATTTCACTTTCAGATTTTTCATCATTAGTGTATAGGAATGCCAGAGATTTCTGTGCATTAATTTTGTATCCTGCTACTTTACCAAATTCGTTGATTAGCTCTAGTAGTTTTCTGGAAGCATCTTTAGGATTCTCTATGTATAGTATCATGTCATCTGCAAACAGTGACAGCTTTACTTCTGCTTTTCCGATTTGGATTCCTTTCATTTCCTTTTCTTCTCTGATTGCTGTGCGTAAAACTTCCAAAACTATGCTGAGTAAGAGTGGTGAGAGTGGGGAACCTTGTCTTGTTCCTGATCTTAGTGGAAATGCTTTCAGTTTTTCACCATTGAGGATGATGTTTGCTGTGGGCTTGTCATATATGGCCTTTATTATGTTGAGGAAAGTTCCCTCTATGCCTACTTTCTGCAGGGTTTTTATCATAAATCGGTGTTGAATTTTGTTGAAAGCTTTCTCTGCATCTATTGAGATGATCATATGGTTTTTCTCCTTCAATTTGTTAATATGGTTTATCACATTGATAGATTTGCATATATTGAAGAATCCTTGCATTCCTGGAATAAACCCCACTTGATCATGGTGTATGATCCTTTTAATGTGCTGTTGGATTCTGTTTGCTAGTATTTTGTTGAGGATTTTTGCATCTATGTTCATCAGTGATATTGGCCTGTAGTTTTCTTTCTTTGTGACATCCTTGTCTGGTTTTGGTATCAAGGTGATGGTGGCCTCGTAGAAGGAATTTGGGAGTGTTCCTCCCTCTGCTATATTTTGGAAGAGTTCGAGAAGGATAGGTGTTAGCTCTTCTCTAAACGTTTGATAGAATTCACCTGTGAAGCCATCTGGTCCTGGGCTTTTGTTTGCTGGAAGATTTTTAATCACAGTTTCAATTTCAGTGCTTGTGATTGGTCTGTTCATATTTTCTATTTCTTCCTGATTCAGTCTTGGCAGGTTGTGCATTTCTAAGAATTTGTCCATTTCTTCCAGATTGTCCATTTTATTGGCATAGAGTTGCTTGTAGTAATCTCTCATGATTTTATTTCTGCAGTGTCAGTTGTTACTTCTCCTTTTTCATTTCTAATTCTATTGATTTGAGTCTTCTCCCTTTTTTTCTTGATGAGTCTGGCTAGTGGTTTATCTATTTTGTTTATCTTCTCAAAAACCAGCTTTTAGTTTTATTGATCTTTGCTATCGTTTCCTTCATTTCTTTTTCATTTATTTCTGATCTGATTTTTATGATTTCTTTCCTTCTGCTAGCTTTGGGGTTTTTTTGTTCTTCTTTCTCTAATTGCTTGAAGTGCAAGGTTAGGTTGTTTATTCGAGATGTTTCCTGCTTCTTAAGGTGGGCTTGTATTGCTATAAACTTCCCCCTTAGAACTGCTTTTGCTGCATCCCATAGGTTTTGGGTCGTTGTGTCTCCATTGTCATTTGTTTCTAGGTATTTTTTTATTTCCTCTTTGATTTCTTCAGTGATCACTTCATTATTAAGTAGTGTATTGTTTAGCCTCCATGTGTTTGTATTTTTTACAGATCTTTTCCTGTAATTGATATCTAGTCTCATGGCGTTGTGGTCAGAAAAGATACTTGATACAATTTCAATTTTCTTAAATTTACCAAGGCTTGATTTGTGACCCAAGATATGATCTATCCTGGAGAATGTTCCATGAGCACTTGAGAAAAATGTGTATTCTGTTGTTTTTGGATGGAGTGTCCTATAAATATCAGTTAAGTCCATCTTGTTTAATGTATCATTTAAAGCTTGTGTTTCCTTATTTATTTTCATTTTGGATGATCTGTCCATGGGTGAAAGTGGGGTGTTAAAGTCCCCTACTATGAATGTGTTACTGTCGATCTCCCCTTTTATGGCTGTTAGTATTTGCCTTATGTATTGAGGTGCTCCTGTGTTGGGTGCATAAATATTTACAATTGTTATATCTTCTTCTTGGATCGATCCCTTGATCATTATGTAGTGTCCTTCTTTGTCTCTTTTAATAGTCCTCATTTTAAAGTCTATTTTGTCTGATATGAGAATTGCTACTCCAGCTTTCTTTTGGTTTCCATTTGCATGGAATATCTTTTTCCATCCCCTTACTTTCAGTCTGTATGTGTCTCTAGGTCTGAAGTGGGTCTCTTGTAGACAGCATATATAAGGGTATTGTTTTTGTATCCATTCAGCCAATCTGTGTCTTTTGGTGGGAGCATTCGGTCCATTTACATTTAAGGTAATTATCGATATGTATGTTCCTATTCCCATTTTCTATATTGTTTTGGGTTCGTTATTGTAGGTCTTTTCCTTCTCTTGTGTTTCTTGCCTAGAGAAGTTCCTTTAGCATTTGTTGTAAAGCTGGTTTGGTGGTGCTGAACTCTCTCAGCTTTTGTTTGTCTGTAAAGGTTTTAATTTCTCCATCAAATCTGAATGAGATCCTTGCTGGGTAGAGTAGTCTTGGTTGCAGGTTTTTCTCCTTCATCACTTTCAGTATGTCCTGCCACGCCCTTCTGGCTTGTAGGGTTTCTGCTGAGAGATCAGCTGTTAACCTTATGGGGATTCCCTTGTGTGTTATTTGTTGTTTTTCCCTTGCTGCTTTTAATATGCTTTCTTTGTATTTAATTTTTGACAGTTTGATTAATATGTGTCTTGTCGTATTTCTCCTTGTATTTATCCTGTATGGGACTCTCTGTGCTTCCTGGACTTGATTAACTATTTCCTTTCCCATATTAGGGAAGTTTTCAACTATAATCTCTTCAAATATTTTCTCAGTCCCTTTCTTTTTCTCTTCTTCTTCTGGAACCCCTATAATTCGAATGTTGGTGCGTTTAATGTTGTCCCAGAGGTCTCTGAGACTGTCCTCAGTTCTTTTCATTCTTTTTTCTTTATTCTGCTCTGCAGTAGTTATTTCCACTATTTTATCTTCCAGGTCATTTATCCATTCTTCTGCCTCAGTTATTCTGCTATTGATCCCATCTAGAGTACTTTTAATTTCATTTATTGCATTGTTCATCGTTGTTTGTTTCATCTTTATTTCTTCTAGGTCCTTGTTAACTGTTTCTTGCATTTTGTCCATTCTACTTCCAAGATTTCGGATCATCCTTACTATCATTATTCTGAATTCTTTTTCAGGTAGACTGCCTATTTCCTCTTCATTTGTTAGGTCTGGTGCATTTTTATCTTGCTCCTTCATCTGCTGTGTGTTTTTCTGTCTTCTCATTTTGCTTATCTTACTGTGTTTGGTGTCTCCTTTTTGCAGGCTGCACGTTCGTAGTTCCCGTTGTTTTTGATGTCTGTGTCCAGTGGCTAAGGTTGTTTCAGTGGGTTGTGCAGGCTTCCTGGTGGAGGGGACTAGTGCCTGTGTTGTGGTGGATGAGGCTGGATCTTGTCTCTGTAGTGGGCAGGTTCACGTCTGGTGGTGTGTTTTGGGGTGTCTGTGGCCTTATTATGATTTTAGGCAGCCTCTCTGCTAATGGGTGGGGTTGTGTTCCTGTCTTGCTAGTTGTTTGGCATAGGTTGTCCAGCACTGTGGCTTGCTGGTCGTTAGGTGAAGCTGGGTGCTGGTGTTAAGATGGAGGTCTCTGGGAGATTTCCGCCGTTTAATATTATGTGGAGCTGGGAGGTCTCTTGTTGACCAGTGTCCTGAAGTTGGCTCTCCTACCTCAGAGGCAGAGCCCTGACTCCTGGCTGGAGCACCAAGAGCCTTTCATCCACACGGCTCAGAATAAAAGGGAGAAAAAGTAGAGAGAATTAGTAGAAGTACGAGGAAAGAAAGAAGGAAAGGAGGAAAGGAAGGAAGGAAGAAAGAAGCGAAGAAGGAAAGAAAGGAGGGAGGGAGGGAGGGAGGGAGGAAGGATAGAAGGAAGGAGGGAAAGAAGGAAAAAAGACAGAAAGAAGATACAGTAAAAATAAAATAAAGTATAATATAGTTATTGAATTAAAAAATATTTAGAAAAAAAAAAGGGACGGATAGAACCTTAGGACAAATGTTGGAAGCAAAGCTATACAGAGAAAATCTTACACAGAAGCATACACATACACCTTCACAAAAAGAGGTAAAGGGGGAAAAAAATCATAAATCTTGCTCTCAGAGACCACCTCCTCAATTTGGGGTGATTCGTTGTCTAAAGGAGGGAAGGAAGGAAGGAAAGAAAGAAAGAAAGAATGAAGGTAAAGTATTATAAAGTTATTACAATTAAAATTAAGAAAAAAATTTTTTTAAAAAAACCATGGACGGATAGAGCCCTAGGACAAATGGTGGAAGCAAGAGTATACAGACAAGATCTCACACAGAAGCATACACGTACACATTCACAAAAAGAGGAAAAGGGAAAAAAATCATAGATCTCGCTCCTAAATTCCACCTCTTCAATTTGGGATCATTCCTTGTCTATTCAGGTATTCCACAGATGCAGGGTATATCAAGTTGATTGTTGAGCTTTAATCCGCTGCTTCTGAGGCTGCTGGGAGAGATTTCCCTTTCTCTTCTTTGTTCTCACAGCTCACAGGAGCTCAGCTTTGGATTTGGCCCTGCCTCTGCGTGTAGGTCGCTGGAGGGCGTCTGTTTTTTGCTCAGACAGGACGGGGTTAAAGGAGCCGCTGATTCGGGGGCTCCGGCTCACTCAGGCCAGGGGTCGGGGGGGGAAGGAGGGGCACTGCGTGCGGGGCTGGCCTGCGGCGTCAGAGGCGGCGTGACGTTGCGGCAGAGGCCGGCGTGACGTTGCACCAGCCTGAGGCCCGCCGTGCGTTCTCCCGGGGAAGTTGTCCCTGGATCCCGGGAACCTGGCAGTGGCGGGCTGCACAGGCTCCGCGGAAGAGGGGTGTGGAGAGTGACCTGTGCTCGCACACAGGCCCCTTGGTGGCGGCAGCAGCAGCCTTAGCGTCTCCCGCCCGTCTCTGGGGTCCGCGCTTTTAGCCGCGGCTCGCGCTCTTCTCTGGGGTCCGCGCTTTTAGCCGCGGCTTGCGCCTGTCTCTGGGGTTCCTTTAAGCAGCGCTCTTAAACCCCTCTCCTCGCGCACCAGGAAACAAAGAGGGAAGAAAAAGTCTCTTGCCTCTTCGGCAGGTGCAGGCTTTTCCCCGAACTCCCTCCCGGCTAGTCGTGGTGCACTAACCCCTTCAGGCTATGTTCAAGCCGCCAACCCCAGTCCTCTCCCTGCGCTCAGTCCAAAACCGAAACCCGATCCTCAACTCGTAGCCCCGCCCGCCCCGGCGGGTGAGCAGACAAGCCTCTCGGGCTGGTGAGTGCCGGTCGGCACCGATCCTCTGTGCGGGAATCTCCCCGCTTTGCCCTCCGCACCCGTCGCTGTGCACTCCTCCGCGGTCCCGTAGCTCCCCGCTCTGCCTCCCGCAGTCTCTGCCCTCGGAGGGGCTTCCTAGTGTGTGGAAACTTTTCCTCCTTCACAGCTCCCTCCCACTGGTGCAGGTGCCATCCTTTTGTCTCTGTTTTTTCTTTTTTTCTTTTGCCCTACCCAGGTACGTGGGGAGTTTCTTGCCTTTTGGGAGGTCTGAGGTCTTCTGCCAGCCTTCAGTAGGTGTTCTGTAGGAGTTGTTCCACGTGTAGATGTATTTCTGTAGTATCCGTGGGGAGGAAGGCGATCTCCGCGTCTTACTCTTCCGCCATCTTCAAGGTCCCCCCTATTCTGTATCTTTTGATGCACAATTTTTTGTTTTTTAATTTTCATGAAGTTTGTTTTGGCTATTTTTTCTTTTGTTGCCTGTGCCTTTGGTGACATAGCTAAGAAATCATTGCTGAATCCAATGTTGCAAAGCTTTTCCCCTATGTTTTCTTCTAAAAGTTTTATAAGTTTAGGTCTTACATTTAGGTCTGATACATTTTGAGTTATTTTTATATGGCATAATGTAAAGGTCCAATGTCATTTTTTGTATGTATTTATTGAGTTTTCCAAGTACCAATTATTGAAAATTCTGTTTTTTCCCCATTGAATAGTCTCAGCCCCCTTGTCAAAGATAATTTGACCATATAATTGAAGATTTATTCCTACACTCTATATTCTATTTCCTTGCTATACATGTCTGTCTTTATGTCAGTGCCACATTATTTTGATTACTGTTGCTTTATCCTAAGAAAGGGTGTTGAATTTTGTCCAGTGTTTTGCCTGCATCTATAGAGATGATCATATGTTTTTTCCCTTTATTTTATTAATGTAGTATATTACACTGATTGATTTTCATGTCTTGTACCATCCTTGTATTCCAGGAACATATTCCACTTGACCATAGCATATAATCCTTTCAGTATGCTGCTGAGTTTGGTGTGCTGTTATTTTCTTGAGAATTTTTACACCAATGTCCCTAGGAATATTGATCTGTAGTTTTCTTTTCCTGTAGTATCTTTGTCTGGCTTTTATATTAGGGTAATGCTGGCTTCATAGAATGGATTAGGAGGTGTTGCCTCCTTTTTAATTGTTTTGAAAAGTTTGAGAGGTGTTTGTGTTTGTTCTTTAAATATCTGCTAGAATTCGCCATTGAAGACATCAGGTCGAGGACTTTTATTTTTCAGTATTTTTTTTTTTACTACTGATTCAGTCTCCTTACTAGTTATAGGTTTATTCTGAATTTCTGTTCGTTTGTGTGTATGTGATTTAGTCTTTGTATGTTTACTATTTTGAAAATTTTATACATTTCACCTAGGTATACAGTTTGCTGGTATAAACTTTTTCATAGCACTCTCTTATGATCCTTTGTATTTTTGTAAAATTAGTAGTAATGTCCCCACTTTCATTTTTGATTTTGGTAAGCTGACTCTTCTCTCTTTTTTCTTAGTCAGTCTAGATAAAGGTTTGTCAATTCTGTTGATCTTTTTGCACAACCATGTTTTGGTTTCATAGATCTTCTCCATTGTTTTCATATTTTCATTTGGTTTCTCTCTGCTCTAATATTTATTTTTGCATACTTTGCTAGCTTGGGGTTAGTTTGTCCTCCTTTTTCTAGTTCCTTAAATTGTAAAAATGAGTTGTAGATTTGAGATCTTTCTTCTCTTTTAATATAAGATTTTATAACTATAAATTTCCCCATCAGCACTGATTTTGCTGTGTGCCGTAAGTTGATATGTCGTGCTTTCACCTTCATTTGTCTGAGTATTTTCTAATTTCCCTTGTAACTTATTCTTTGATCCATGGATGCTTAAGAGTGTGTTATTTAATATCCACAATTTTGTGATTTTTTTTTCACTTTTCCAACTTCATCCTTTTGTGGTTGTGGAAGATACTTTGTATGATATGTATCTTTTAAAATCTATTGAGACAGTTTGCTGGTTAACATATGGTTTGTCCTGGAAAATTTCTCATGAGAAGAATGTGTATTACATTGTTGTTTGGAAGAGTATTCTGTGTTTATTTTTTAAATCTAGTTGGTTTATCTTGTCTTAAAGCCTCTATTTCCCTACTTATTGTCTATCTGGTTATTCTACCCATTATTGAGAGTGGAGTATTGACATCTCCAACTATATTTATAGAGTTGTCTCTTTCTCCTTTCACTTCTGCCACTTTTGCTTCATATATTTTGATGGTCTGTTATTAGGTGCATAAAAGTTTTTGTTATCTTTCCTTGCTGTATTGAACCACTCATAAAATGTGCTTCTGTTCTTCTTATAGGTCTATTTTGATCGAAGGTCTATTTTGTCTGATATTAGTATACCCATCCCTGCTCTTTTTGTTACTCTTTGAATGGAATATTATTTCATCCTTTTATTCCAACCTATTTGTGTCTTTGGATCTAAAGTGAGTTTCTTGTAGACAGCATATAGTTGTTTTTTCAATCCATTCTTCCAATGTCTGTCTTTTGATTGGAGAGTTTAATCCATTAATAAAGTAATTACTGATAAGGAGGAACACCTGGTATTTTGCTAATTTTTTTCTGTATGTCTTACAGCTTTTTTGTCCTCCATTTCTTGTTAACATTTTCTTTTTCAGTTAGTTGATTTTTTGTGCAGTGCAATGTTTCAATTCCTTTCTTAATATTTTTGTATATATTCTATAGGTATTTTTTTGGTGATTACTATGGGGATTTCATTTAACATCCTAAAGTTATTATAATGTGAATTCACTCCTCCTTAATTTCAATACCATATCAGAACTCTGCTCCTTTAGCAACTCCATCTCCACCCCTTTCAGTTGTTAATGTCACATAATTATATATTTATACGTTTGTATTCAAAAGCATAAACTAAGAATTGTTTTTTTTAAATGTAGTCATCTCTTAAATCACGTAAATATTTGGAGTTATAGTGACTGTATTTATGTTACTGTGATCTTTTTTTCTTTCTTCATACAGCTTTGAGTTATGTCCTTTAATTCCAACCTGCAGGACTCCTTTTATCATTTTCAGTCTACCAGGTCTAGTGATAACAAACTCCCTCAGCTGTTGTTTATCTGTGAATGCCATAATTTCTCCATCAGTTTTGCTATATCAGTGCACTGCCTTCTGGCCTCCAAAGTTTCTAATGAGTAATCTGTTTATAATCTGATTGAGGATTCCTTATATGTGACATGTTGCTTCACTTTTGCTGCTTTCAAGGTTCTCTCTTTGTCTTTGGGTTTAGACAGTTAGATTATGAAGTGTCTCACTTTTTTTTTTTTTTTTTTCGTTTTTCTACTTGGGTATCCATTTTCCAAGTTTCCTGGTTCTCATCAAATAAGGGAAAATTTCTGCCATTATTTCTTCAGATATTCTCTTTGCTCCTTCCTTTATCTCTTCTCCTCCTGAGAAGCCCACAGTGTGTGTGTTCATCTCCTTGATGGTGTCCAGGAAGTACCTTAGGCTCTGTTCACTTTTCTTCAATTTTTTAACTTTCTGTTTCTGAGATCCATTTATTTCCATTGTTGTACCTTCAAGTTCACAGATTCTTTCTTCTTTCTGTTCAAATCTACCTTTGAATCCCTCTAGTGAATTTTTTCATTTCAGTTATTGTACTTTTAACTTCCAAAATGTCTTTTTGATTTCATTCTTATATTTTCTATCTCTTCATTGATATTTCTATTTTGTTCGCACATCACTTTTTTTTAAAACTTTCTCTACATCTTACTTTAGTAATCTGAGCATCTTTAAAACCTTATTTTAAAGTTTTTGTCTATTAGATCTGCCATCAGATCTTTCTCAGGGGTCGTTTCTGTTTCTTGTGGGTTTTTTTCCTTTGAATGGGACACACTTTACTGTTTCTTTGTGTGTTTTGTGACTTTGTTATTGTTGGAAACTGGATATTTAAATCTAAAAATATGATATCAGGAAATCAGATTCTTGATTTCCTATGGTTTGCTGTTTGTTTAGTTTTGATTGCTGTAGGCTGGTTCTGTGCTGAGGATCAGCCTGAGGTATAAACTGTAGGTCTCTTCAAATCTTTCTGAGCCTGAACCTTTCCCTTTTTGAATGCATGATAACTTCTTAACTTCCCCCGTATATGCTTTTGAATGTCCTGCTCTTTAATGTCAACTTCTAGAAGGGGAAAGGGTGGAGGTGGGGGGATGAAAGGCAGAAAACAGTGCTGGCCCTTTAAATACATTGGAATTCACTTCAACCAGTGGAAGAGGAGTTGGCTACAATGAGAGACAGTTCAAAAACAATATCTGTGCCAACAAACACATGAAAGGATGCTCAACATCACCAATTATTAGAGAAATGCAAATCAAAACTGCAGTGAGGTGTCACCTCACACCAGTCAGAATGGCCATCATCAAAAAATTTACAAACAATAAATGCTGGAGAGGGTGTGGAGAAAGGGAACCCTCCTACACTGGCTGGTGTGAGTGTAAATGGATACAGCCACTAAGGAGGACAGTATGGATGTTCCTTAAAAAAATTAAAAATAGAACTACCATACGACCCAGCAATCCCACTACTGGTCATATACCCAGAGAAAACCATAACTCAAAAAGAGTCATGTACCACAATGTTCATTGCAGCTGTATTTACAATAGCCAGGACATGGAAGCCACCTAAGTGTCCACTGACAGGTGAATGGATAAAGAAGATGTGGCACATATGTACAATGGAATATTACTCAGCCATAAAAAGAAATGAAATTGAATTATTTGTAGTGAGGTAGATGGACCTAGAGTCTGTCATACAGAGTGAAGTAAGTCAGAAAGAGAAAAAGAAATACCATATGCTAACCCATATATATGGAATCTTAAAAAAAAAAAAGGTTCTGAAGAAATAGGAGCAGGACAGGAATAAAGATGCAGACATAGAGAATGGACTTAAGGACATGGGGAGGGGGAAGGGTAAGCTCAGACGAAGTGAGAGAGTGGCATTGACATATATATGCTACCAAATGTAAAATAGATAGCTAGTGGGAAACGGCTGCATAGCACAGGGAGATCAGCTCAGTGCTTTGTGAACACCTAGAGAGGTGGGATAGGGAGGGTGGGAGGGAGATACAAGAGGGAGGGGATATGGGGATATATGTATATGTATAGCTGATTCACTTTGTTATAAAGCAGAAACTAACACAACAATGTAAAGCAATTATACTCCAATAAAGATGTTAAAAAGAAAAGATCTGTCTGCCTCTGTCTCTGCACCTGTGATCAGAAGACGCAATCAGTGATCAGAACATAGATGCCTGCTCTTTGAAGGATGGGTCTTTATTGCCCACCCTGGGTTCCTCAAACTACATTCAAACTATTCTAGGAGGAAATGCTGCCTGCTGTGGGACTGGGGGCTGGGAGCTGGGTAGCCACTGCTGAGTTAAGAGCTGAAATTCACTTACCATCCAAGCCTCTCCCTGGAAGTTTCAGTCCTTCAGTGTACCACAGAGTTCCAATATAGATACCTTGGACAGATTCTGTCAGTGTAATTGTCTGGGTAGAAGATGGGGTCCTAGTGCTGCCTACTTGACCATCTTCCCAGAATCCTCTTAATTCTTGGGTTTTTAACATTATTGAATTTTTAAAAAAGACTCTTGCTGATCATTAAGAATGATGCAGCATTGGTTAAGAGTGGCACTAGACCAACATAAATTATTTGCTTTGTGATTATAAATCAATGATTCCAATAATATAAAAATTTAAGACAGTTGTAGTGTAACAATAAAAATTTCATATTTATAGACTGCAAATCTCTATTAATTTTTGTCATCCATTATAAAAGAATCAATTCAGCTTGATTCATCCTTTCTCTGAAATCTTTGTTTCACTTATGCTTAGAAGATACACATTGTTTAAATTTAAAGACAGTGAGTGCATTTATTATTTTCTGTTCACATACAACACAAGAATAAATAAATGGCCATGACCATCTTATATTCTAAAGAGGTGCTCCATAAATGCTGTTTCAATGCATACCTCTTTTTTGGTCTACAATGTGTGTACTTACAAAATTTTATTAACTGGGTAGAGATCCCAATGTATGAGAAGTATAGAAAAAATATGCTGCTGAGATGAAAAAATTAAAAAGGATTGGAATGAACTTTTTAAGTTCCTTATTAAAATGAACCCCATTTTCTTGTTAAAAATTACATTTGACCAATAGCTGATCAACTTAAAATGTTGATTACCTTTCAAAAACAAACAACAAGATATAGTTAAAATATATTTATTCCACTTCCTAAACTTTAAGAATAATGTACTCTTTTTCAATGATTATGGCCTCTTGTTCATGTACTCTCCATGTCACTAGAAATTAGGAACTTTCAGCATATTGTACCACAGGTGTCATCAAACTGAAAAAGCAGTAATGCTCTCCTTATCCTTTCCAGGTCGTTAAATGTGGTCAGTAATAAAGCTTAAGTGAAACAGTTTGTTACGGTGGAAGCTTCTGGTACTCCTCTATAGAATTCATGAGGTCAGATTCCACAGTGTCAAGGGAAATCAACCTAATGCAGCAATTTAATTAAAATTAATTGAGTATGATTCTGTCTCTTAACTATGAGATTGATGTAGGGTTATTTTCAACATTTTCTTTGCTTAAGGTGAAACTACACTCCCAGACTTTTCTTTTCCTTAGTCTTTTTTTCAGAATGGGTAATTTTTAGTAGATAATAATGGTTCATAGAACTTATCAATGTAAAAGACCTTTGAGGTCATTTAATCTTCTCCATGATGAGGTAGGATTATTCTTTTGTTCCATTTTTATGTTTCTCATATCCTTCCTGGATGTAGTGCTTAATAAAGAGTCTAACTAAGCTGAAAAGGAATCATATATTGAAGCCTCTATGAGTATTTGTTTAAATCATATACACTTACCTTAAGAACATAGTGTAATCCTGCTGACAAACTTGTGTGAGACAAGTTTGGTAGATTTTAGTTCAGAAATTTAGATTCATGTTCATGTTACAGATCATGCAATCAGCCTGATTGGCATATATCTGATTAAATGGGGATGCATATAGACATGGTATACCGTTAGCATGAGTGAATACACTGTCATTTGGAAATATTCGTCCCCTTATAAAATCAGCTTTACTATTCCAGTAAGTCAAATAGCTTCCATTTTGGCTTACTCTACTGTGTTTGCTTATGCATAAATATTGTAGTCCTCCTGCCAGGTAGTCAGTATTTGTAATTAAAATATTCACTAGTTGTGGCAACATTGAGCATAAAGAGGTAGACATGGTGGTGACCAAATAGGAATATACTGGGCCTTATTACAAGGGACATATTTTAGTGTCATAATATACCATGATAGTTTTTTGGGCATAACTAAAAAAGATTTACAAATTCCTTTTAAGTGCATGCCTCTTCAGTCCTCTGATATAATTTATTGCATATATAGAGATAATCCTTATAGAGATTAAAATTTACATCTCTTAAACTTTGTGCTATCTTTCAAAATGCCTTGGGAAAAATTTCCCTTGTATATACAAGAATGAAATTAACTCTTTTTGTTCACATTTATGTCCTTGAGTATTCTGTTCATTTTTATATTATAAACCTGGAAGAATGGTAAATTTAATTGATCAGGAAACATGTATATTGAATAAAATTTCTCTAGTGTTACTCTATATATTATACATATACTGCCAGATAGAGTAGTAATACAATTACCAAAGACTCTGGAATATAACCAGTCTATCTACTAGAAAGCTTTGTGTATTATAAAACTCTGTGAACCTAGACACTGTCAGCATGGCAAAGTACCTGAGCAGGAATCATATGGAGAGCTGAAGCAAGGCAAATGCAGGCAAAAAGATATCTTTTTAAACAAACTTGTGGATAAAAAGCTTCAACAGCATGACATATCTCTGACATGCTGGGAAACAGCAGCTGACAGAGCAAACCAACATGTAACAGTTGGATTCAGGGGTGAAGGTATAGGACCATAAACCAAATGAGGCCTGTGAACAGCCGCCTGGGTTGCAAATCAAAACCATTATATACCTATTCCTTGTGGGGTCAACTGTTGAAACTAACAGTGCCCTTTCCTTTAGACTTTCATGAATGGAAGCAGCCATTGACGGGTGACCAGACAATGGGAAATATCATTTTATTTCTGAAAGAGAAGCTATCCGTCATCTGGGAAACTGTTGACTTTATCCATTGTCCATTTCCATTTTGTATCCAAAATCTTATTCTGAGCCACCTTCCAATATGTATTGTAAAATAACTGAGCTGCAGTTGAGTGTCATAATTTCTTGTACTCAAATCAATGATAGAGAACTTCCAAATATTTTCTGTATTATGAGTAACTGAGCTATTCCTTAATTCTGGCTATTGTAAAACAATGCAAATAACATAAAAGGTTTCACAAGGCTGTATACTGAAAGAACAATAAATCATTAGCACCACAGGAGAGAGTTTTAATAGTCTTTGATTAATCTGTAATCTACCACTATGGCAATATTCTTTGTTAATGGAATTTTCAATTAGATTGTTATTCGAAACACAATTCGTTTCACATTTATTAAATATTCTGCATATCGTTATGTTGTCATTAGGTAGTGTTTAGCAAACTGATCATTAAAGAAGCAAATGAGGATCACAGATTTATCATTTTTAGGAGCTTGCAGTGCCTTTAAAACATTTGTTAAGAGTTGCTAAGATTCCATCATTTTCTGTATTCTAATGACTTTTGTCTTTTCCTTACATTTTTTCTTCTTACTTTACCTCCTTGTTGATGAATACTTGGCAAGAGATTAACTATTTAGAGCTCATTTGTATGCTTATGAACAGTATCCAAACACTGCTTGCATGATACTACCTACCTCATAAGGTTTTCTGTAAGGATTAAGTGCAGAGTAAGAGTTCAATTAATCTTAGTTATTTTATTATTGCTAACAATAACTACATATAGGGTAAAGTTTCAGTAAGTGTTGTTTTAATGTCAAAAATACTAATTTAATATGTAACACTTATATAGTAATTAAAAAGTGCCAGGCACTGTTCTAAATGTTTTGCACGTTTTAATTCACTGATTTTTAAAATCATCCTTTGAGGCAAACAGTATTGTTATTTCTGTTTTTCAAATAAGAAACCTACAGCACAGAGAGGTCGGTGAAGTGGTTGGCTCAAGGTCAGCTTGTGTTTTGGACCCAAGGGAATTCAACTCCAAAGTTAATACACTGTTAATCAGTGTATTTTACTACCTTTCTGTCAGCAATCTCAAATGAAGTAGTATATTCTTAAATGTTGATTTGTAAGATGGGTGTTTGTAATTCTGAATATGTATATATCAAATAGAAATAATACATATTAGCTAGCACCCAATCAAGCTTTTTTAGACTTATAATTTATCAAATCTATTATATGAGAAAATAAATTCAGAGGTCCATTTACAGCCCTAAAAATATTCTTTTTTATCATGATGTTGGTCTGGCAGTTGAAATAATGACTATTTCCAAACACCTGCTTTCTAGTTCCAAATATATGGTGTTTTCTCCTATGGTCTTTAACAGAGTCTTTAGCAAGGAAAGATAGAAGGTAAGGAAGGTATTTGTCAGAAATGTCCCCAGAGGACTTAGTTGATGGAAGTTTTGTATCAAGGTAGACTAGGAACTGGAGCAAGGAAAATGAAAGGAGAAGGTACAATGGTCTGAATAATGAGAAGCAAAGAGACGGGTGTGGGAGAGAAGTGTGGGAATACCTTCCCTTTACCTTCAGTCCTTTGGTATAGGTTTCCTTTCCTGAGCTACATCATTTGTCCAATTTTTTAAAAACAGCTTTTGATAGTAGCTGTCATATCTCTCTTGGGTCTTTCCTTTTCTTGCATTTACCAACTGTTCTCAGATCTTAGGGTTTTTAGATACCCTCTCCATACTGATGGGTCTTGTAGTGATCATTGTTGAAAGTATATGATGGATCCACGGAAATTCCCTGTACTATTCTCTCTCATTTGTATGTGTTTGAAATTTTCCATGATAAGCTAAACACAAAAATCAGTCAAAACAAAAGAACAAAAGTGAATTTGATCTTTGGCAATAGAAATAATACCGAAGTGTTAAGGTAATAAACAATAAAAATCTCACCTATTTCATAGTGCTGGTTGGGCTATTTTGGAATATTTAATTCTAAGTAGCAGTTTAAGACAAAATATGAAGTGATTGAATAAATCTCAGTCACCAGAGTCTGCTAATTGGGTATGAAAAAAAGATTAATGGGGATGGTGTAACTCAGTCTTTTCATTTCATATTTGTTCTATGAGTGTAACCATGTAGTCAGTGTTGAATTTTTAATAAACTGATGGGTCTCTTTTGAATAGAACTGAGATTCAGGTACCAATACAGGTAGTGTAAATTTTGATAATAGAATTTAAATGAATGCGTTCTCAGACAATGCAAACATTTATTGAACATTTGCTATGTATCAGGTACTATTTTGGGCCCTTTACGCATTTTATTTTCCACGTGCTATTTTGCTCAGTACTAAGAAGAACACCACAAAGTAGTTGTTTCTAGTGGTGTATTTTCAAGTGTGAAAATTGAGGATCATTGGACAAAAATCACTTGTCAAGGGCATAATGTGAGTAACTGGTAGAGTAGGCATACCTATTGTGGTCTCTGCGACCTTAAACCCAGACTTGTTTTTGATCTTCCCTAATGCCTTCGAGTAGAGAATATGTGTCCCCTGGAAATTGAGCAGGAATAAATGGGGTCAATTTTAAACGTACCTCCAGTTCCTGGCTATCTAATTTTACAGCTCTTCACTGTAAACCATGGAGAGATCTATTTCCTTTCTTCAACAAGGAAGGACATACTTTCATACATCTTTTTTCCAGCCTTGAAATTTAAAATCAATGTACTGATTCAGCCAGCACTTTCCTTTCACCCTTTATCGGGTCTCTTTTTCCTTTAGTTTTAATCTCTAATTCCACAGGGTACACCCCTTTAGCTTGTAACAAAATTTCAAGCATGCTCTTTTGTTTCTTAGAGGGCTATTCTTTTTGTTGCTAAATAGCAGAAGAGCATTTTTCTCTTAGCCACCAGTTTCATTCGGTATGCAGAATCTTTCCCCTCTGTCCTCTTCTATCACCCTGATATTTTCCATCTTACTTAATCAGATCTTCTCTGATCCTCAACCATATTATAACTAGTATTTCACATTATTTTTAATACTTCAATATATGTTATCTGATTTTCTGAAAAGAAAAAGTATGTCATTAATGAAGACAGGTATCTTCATTAGTATAAACTGTTCACTATTGAATGGTTTGGATTTTTTTAATTTTTATGAGCTGGTACTTGATTTTCATTTTATACTATACTCAGTTTATTTAGATCTTTTAATTATCTCTGAATAGTATGTGAAAACTGTCATCATTTAGCTTAGGAAAAATAACCTTATAATGAAGTTACTTGCAGCAATATCAGTGACTAGTGCCACTAATAGAAGATAAGTAAAATGGAATGGCAAAGGTTAGAAATAGAATTGATTTCTTTCTTCTGATCTTTAATTACAAGTATTAAAATTTTCTAGGTGTTAAATTGACTGCAAAAGAATGAATTGGCTGTCTATTGACCTAAAAAAACATAATTTTAAAGCAGATACTTGTTGCCCTGGAGAGGGAAGGGTCACTGTATTTGATATGTACATGCTTTCTGTGACTGACTCAATTCACCTTTCCTAGCACGGAGAAGAAGGGTCATGACTGGGCCTTACTTGTGGGTACCAAATATCAGAGGACAAAAAGAGCTCTGTATTGGAGATTTAGAAAGTTCTAGAATCAGGACAGGATGTAGCCATTGGTCCAGTAAGATGTCAAACAGAGTATTTCAGGAGAATTATTTAGCACAGGATGGATTCTGGTCCAATATTAACATTAAAGTAAATATGTAGATACAACTTATGTTATAGAATATAACAAATTAGTTTTAACAGTTCAGCTTTAACACTCATACATTTAACATGTATGTATTCAGAAATCCATTGTTCTGTGAGCCATAGGAACACAAATATGAATCAAATCAATTGAGGATTCAGCCCTTAAAATTGGGCAGATGTAGTATGATGTGTGTATGAATAATTAAACATGAGGTAGAACACAATACATTTCAAAAAAGAAGTCCAGAAAATAACACAACAAGAGGTTAGGAAGAGTAGGAGATTTTGATCTGCTGGTGTGGTTAAGGGAAGCTTTAGGGGGAAATAGTAACTAAATTGAATCTCAAAAAGTAAAACTTTGAATATTATGTTTTCATTGGTAAAGGCATCTAAGTAGATGATCAGCATTAATAAAATAGTATTTTTTTTAAAAAAACAGAGTTATCGCAGGGTTAGAGATGTATTCATGGAAAACTGTTATGACAAGGAGAACCTTGAAGTAAAGTTGGTAATGAACATACACAGTGTAGTCTCAGTACTCCAGACAAGAATAATGACAGGTGTGAACTAATGGTGAAGCATATGCATTTGTAGCACAAAGAGAATGTCAAGAAGAAAACACTAAGGTTTCTATGCCAAAGATATTTAGGTGAAGATAACCATCAGGCAATTGGAAATGTGTCTTGAACACGTCAGAAGGTAGATTTCTAGGAGTTCAGTTACTTATTTCTTGGAGGAATGGTGTAGAAAGAAAAGAAAATTAAGGTAAATTTTTTAAAAAACAGCTACATTTAAAGACCAAGAGAAAGAAGCTAGAACATGCAATACAGGAAAGGTCATAGAAGTTGGAAATGATCTAGGAGAAAGTAGCATCATGGAAACCTGAGAGAAGAAGGATTTCAAATAAAAGAGGTGTTGTTCCTGTACATTAGGAGGATCTGTTGCAGACCACAAAGGCTACCTGTTATATGATTTGTTTTATAGATGATATAGAAAAGACAAAACTATTGGGAAAGAGAACAGATCAGTGATTGCTAGAAACTGGGAGTGGAGGGTAATAATTCAAGACAAAGGAGCAACATGAGGTAATTTTTCGGATTAATGAAACTGTTCTTTATTAAGATTGTGCTGGTAGATACATCATTCTACATATTTGTCAAAACCCATAGAACTTGACAACACAGAGAGTTATTTTTAATGATTGTAAATTTTAAAAAAATAAAATGTAGGAAAAAGTGAGAAATAAGTCATTGGTTTGTTGATTAAAAAGAGTAGATTCACAATGTGGAGGATTGAGAGTATAAGGTTTATGCTTAAGAAGAAGGAAAAGAAAGTGATTTAAGGAGGTTTATGGATTAATTAAAGGAATATTTTGTTTGAAGAGAGGAAACTTCAAACAAAGAGGTTAAGAAAAGAGCATGAATATTCAAAGAAGATAAATAATGAATATAGAAAGCCTTTGAAGCCATAGTAGGTAATGGAAAAAGAATAGGAGTTGCTTTTGTTCTTATGAAAGGGAAAAAATAAAGAATTAATGTAGATACAGAGAATCATTTTAAGGGAGCATCACTTCATGTTGAAGCACTAGAATTTGAGATGGAGGTATGGCAAAAACTCATTTAACCAGGTCCAGTTCACCTTTCTTGTTACTAGTGTCTGAATATTCAGTTTTTTACCCTCCCAAATGCTATGCTCATAGCACCGAAGTGTGAATGTTGATTAGTCTAAACCAGTGCTTTCAAAGGGTGATACTCAGACCAGGAACATCACTCTTACTTGGGAATTTGTGAGAAATACAAATTCTGCTCCAGACATACTAAATGAAAAACTCTAAAGACAACATATAAATGGCTAACAGGAATATGAAAAAAAATGTTAAGCATCACTAATCATCAGTGCAATGCAAATAAAACCTCTATGAGAAATCACCTCACACCTGTCAGGATGGCTGTTATCAAAAAAATAAACAATGTTGGTGAGGATATGGAGAATTTATGCAAAATAGTGCAGCCACTATGGAAAATAGTATAGAGTTCCTCAAAAAATTAAAAATAGAACTACCAGATGATCTAGCAATCCCACTTTATTATATTAGCACTACCATGTTCATTGCAGCAATATTCACAGTAGCCAAGATGTGTAAAGAACTTCAAGGTCCACTGACAGTTGAATAAAGACAATGTAGTATACATACATATAGTGGAATATTATTCACTCTTAAGAAAGAAGAAAATTCTGCAATATGTGACAATATTGATGAACCTTGAGGACATTATGCTAAGTAAAATAAATCAGTCACAGAAAGACAAATACCGCATGATTCAACTTATATAAGGTATCTAAAATAATCAAATTCATAGAATCAAGATTGTCAAAATGTCCATACTACCCAAACCAACCTACAGATTAAAAGAAATCCCTATCAAAATACCAATGGCATTATTCACAGAACTGGAACAAATAAGCCTAAAATTTGTCTGGAACCACAAAGGAACCCGAATAGCCAAAGCAATATTAAGAAAGAAGAAAAAAGGATGGAAGTATCACACTCCCTGATTTCAAACTATATTAAAAAGCTATAGTGATCAAAACTATATGTTACTGGCACAAAAACAGACATATAGATCAATGGAACAGAATATAGAGCTCAGAAATAAAATCACGCTTATATGGTCAATTAATTTATGACAAAGGAGCCAAGAATATACAGTGGGGAAAAGACAGTCTCTTCAATAAATGGTGTTGGGAAAACTGGACAGCTACATTCAAAAGAATGAAACTGGACCACTTTCTTACACCATATGCAAAAATTAACTCAAAATGGATTAAAGACTTTAAATCTTTAATAAGACTGTAAAACGTGAAACTATAAAGCTCCTAGAAGAAAGCATAAGCAGTAAATGCTTTGACATCAGTGTTAGCAATATTTTTTTGGATCTGTCTCCTCAGGCAAGGGAAACAAAAGCAAAAATAAACAAGTGGGTCTACACCAAATAAAAAAGCTTTTTGCACAGTGAAGGAAACTATCAACAGAATGACAAGACAACCTACTGAATGGGAGAAGATTTTTGGAAATGATATTTCTGATAAGGGGTTAATATTCAGAATATAAAAGAACTCAAACAACTCAACATAAAAATAAAACAACAATCCAATTAAAAAATGGGGAGAGGACTTCAATAGACATTTTTCTAAGGAAGACATACATATGGCCAACAGATACATGAAAAGAAACTCAACATCACTAATCATCAAGGAAGTGCAAATCAAAACCACAATGAATTATCACCTCACACCTGTAAGAATAGCTATTATCAAAAAGACAACAAAAAACAAGTGTTGGTGAGGATGTGCAGAAAAGGGAACCCTCTTGTACTGTTGGTGGGAATGTAAATAAGTGCAGCCACTATGGAGAATAGTGTAGAGGTTTCTCAAAAATTAAGAATAGAACTACCATCTGATCTAGGCATTCTATTTCTGGGTATTTACCCAAGGAAAATAAAAACAGTAATTTGAGAAAATATATGCACCCCTGTGTTCATTGCAGCATTATTTACAGTAGCCAAGATATGGAAGCAACCTAAGTGCCCATTGATATACGAATAGGTAAAGAAGATGTGATGTATATATGCAATGGAATATTACTCAGTTATAATAAAGAATGAAATTTTGCCATTTGTGATAACATGGATGGATCTAGAAGATATTATGTTAAGTGAAATAAGTCAAAGATGAATGCCTTATGATTTCACTTATATGTGGAGTCCAATAAATAAAACTAACAAAACAAAACAGAAATAGGCTCATAGATACGAGAACAAACTGGTGGTCTCCAGAGGGGAGTGGGGTAGGGGTTTGGGTGCAATAGGTGAATAGGATTAAGAAGTACACAGTTGTAGTTAAAATAAGTCACGGGGATGTAATGTACAGCATAGGGAATATAGTCAATAATATTGTATTAACTTTGGTGAAAGATGGTTACAAGACTTGTCATGATGATCCATTTATAATGTACATAAACGTTGAATCACTATGTTGTACATATGAAACTAATATGATACTGTTTGTCAACTATACTTCAATAACAAAAAAGAAAAAGAAAAATGTAATATAGTATTTATGTAAATTTTTAAAACATGAAAAACAACTATATATTTTATGATTATATACACGAAAGTATAAAATTTCATATCTAATTTCAGAGATGGGTTACATTTTGGGTCTAGAGTGGTTATGTTTGGTTACTTAGTGGGAAGATGGTAATAATAAAAGTGAAAATCATATGTGGCTGTTGGAAGTGTTTTTTATTATTACTTAAACATAATCTCAATATATTGGACATCAACCTATATAACCCAATTTTAATAATAGTAAGTATAAGTTTGTGTAAATGAGAATGTGACACTTTTTCCCTGCCCCATCCCACTCTCTCTTTTTTGCTCTGTCTTACATAGCAAGGACATTGTGTTAGCATTCTCTTGAATTTAATGGAACTGTAGTTGTGAATTACAATGATCAAATTATATTACAACGGACAGATGGCATTTCCAATTATATGTGTTTTTCATGAACGGAAGTTACTTAAAATTGTGAGCCAGGATCTAACTACAAATGTCTGTGAACATGACATGTTATACTGCTACATGTCTCTGAACGTATTTCTAAAGCAGTTTTATCTCCTCTAAAGTAGGTGACATATTACAGAGCCAGAGAAGTCATGATAACATAATGTTTGTGGTTGTCATAAGATTTTTAGGTATAAGGGATATTCCAAATCAAACATAGTTTGGAAAGTTAATACATATCAGAAGATCAATCTTGGGCTGTGCTCATTTATTTTAAGTCCTACAATAGTTTATGTAGCGTGGTAGTTTTCTGAAACGAATGTCCTAAGCTTTATAATCACCACTGATATCCTCAAAGTGCATATAAGTAAACACAGTGATGTATCCAATTGCTGAAATGTCAATAATATAATTAACCCATATAAGTCTTACTTATTTCATTTATAAAGTGGTGAATTTATTCTATGGAAGCTTACTTGAGACAGCTATTAAGTGGTTTAATAAATAATAATTGCCAACACTTAATTTTCCAAATCTAAATGTTTTATTAGTGTACAAAGATTCTACTTATATTTATCAAGACATTGTGATAGACATTGTGTCTATCTGGGCAGACACTGTGCAGACATTGTGCTGAACTGGATAGTGGCTGGTGAGGGAAAGGGCTTCAGTAATCAGTTGCAAAGATGCATAACATAGGGTTGATCTTCTCAAGGGGTTTACTGTGACACATACCTACAAGTGAAAGGTGCTAGGAAATAAATATGGTAGAAAACTGGGGGTAACTTGCTGGAAAAATCAGGGAAGGGTGAAGTGATATATAGCTAGTAATATAGACAAAAAATGTGTAATACTCAATCTCATGTAAGCTTTTAAAATGCCTCAATATTTTAAACAGATGTAATCTTTTTTATAGTAATGGCTTAGTTTGGTTTTGTTTATATGCAGATATTTTCTTAGAGTTCACAGTTTCTTTAAGTGCCTATCGACTATGATGTGGATATATGCAAGTTTATGATCATATAGTTTTAATTTCCCAGGATGGTTCCAAATTCAGTGTGAGATGGGAGCAAGGATCTAGAATTCACTGACTTTAGAATCCCACCTTCCTTATTCTCCCACCTACTCCCACCATCCTCACTCAGGCAGTCCTTGGAACTACAAGTTCTACCCAATATATTTAAATAACACTAAGCTAGCCAAAACCTTCAGAGAACTGAGGCCTATTTTGTACCATATATGGCAAGGAACTTTAAGTAGATTTGAAAGTTGTTATCTTTACTACCATTTCAATGCTACCATCACTTCTTCATGATGATTCAATTATCTTATAATAATTAGTGATAATTAGGTATGAAAAAAGGCATTTACAGTCTGTAGAAAAATGATAGGCTAAATAACCCTGTCAAGTTTCCCTTCCATCTTGATGAAGTCTCTTTTGCCATTGCTTAAACACTGAGATTAACATTTTTAACCATTTAGTGAGCTGGAGGGAATTTCATTCCTGCCTCAATCCAAGCATTCATACGTCACAAACAACTTAAAATTAAATTAGCCTCTTAAAGAAAGCACGTGAATGCAAGTATTACATAATCATGGCATCAATATCTAGAAATACATCTTGATTGGCGATGGTAAAAGATACAAATAAAATAAAATAATAATAGTAACTTTGTTTAAAATGGCATTTCTGTGTTTCTATGTGGGAATTACTTTCTTATTTCTTTGGATGTTAAACCTAAAGCTCTTCACATCAGCAGACATTATTACAATCTCTAATATTATCAAATGTCAGGTATATCAGACATAGAAGGCAGTCTTTTGGGTTCTGTTGCCTTAACAACAAATCTCGGTCTTGATAATCCTTATCCAGTTGAATTCTTGGCTCTGAGACTTCAGTAAAACTCTTGCCAAATTCAAATCAGCCACCTCTCCTATAGCTATAAAACAAATTGATCATTCACTGAAGCATTCATCAAGTTGTATTTCAAGAGAAATACATAACTTGATTTTTGTTATCCTACCCAGTTTGGATACAAACCATAATCATTTTATATTGAACTTATTTTATACTCTGAAATCATTTATGTAAAAATATTAGTGATATATTATTTCTAAGATTACTAATTTGTGATGTGAATACTATATTTTTATGTCTTTCAAAGGATTTTATATTTCAGTGACAAGCCTGTTTAAATTGAACAATAGATCAGAAACATCTTGCTTCTTTAAATAACGGAGTTATGCTTCGGTATTTTCAAAAAGTTTGGGTCAGTTAGCCTAGATTTTGAATTATTTGGAACTTTTTTTGAATTTCCTTTCCTCCCTTTTGTTATTATAAGTTAAGTTTCACTCTAAGTTGTTTTTTTTTCCCAGATAAGGCCGAGATCTGATAAGCTGTGAGCAAGTCAAATATTATCCACATGGCCTCAAATCCTCAAATCTTCCACCTCCCTGGAGTTACAATGTTCTTTGAGATTTAAACAAAATGGACCCAACCATTCACTGCATGTTTCCACAAACCTACAGAAATTCCTTGCAGGGCTAAGGCTGGGGGACTGGGATTTCCTCTTCCTCTAATCATTTATGGTTCATGTCAGTTGCTTTTTGAAGTACATCAACTCCCTGGGTCTAGCCTTGACTACTGTTCTTACTATAAATATATAATATATATATATATATACACATATGTACCAATTTATTGATCCATATCCTTAAAATTAATGCACTTTATTATATATAAATTATAAATCAAGAACAAAATCACCAAAAAAAAGGGACCACTATATTTCTTAGTTCTCTCATTAATTTTTTTTTAACTTGATGTTTCCAGTAAAAAACCTGAGGTTCCTGTTTTAATCATATTCTTCCAAATTATGGACTTAATATATGGCTTACTTAAAGTTTACTAGGTTTTGGCCTTGTCTGGAAAACGAAGAATAATTGGAGTGAAATCTGGTTTTATGAGGATGACAACAGAGATAAGGAAGGTCCAAAAAAATTTCAAATAATATCCAAATCATTGGTTTATAAAAAATTACCTGAACCTCATTCTCTTCTACACGAAAAGGCTGTCCTCCTGTGTTTCCTTCTATCTAGGTGGGGTTAAGTAGTGACTCAGTAAAATGAAGTATCGACTACTTTCCATCCTCATTTTCTAAGATCTGATTAATTAGTATTGAATAGAAATAATTTTTTAACCGAAATCGTCCTTACAGGATCCTTTTCCATTTTTTATCTTAAATCTCATATTAGTCAATAATTGTACTATTTCTCTGAACCTATAAATACATTTGTTTATAAGTAACTTTGTAGGGTTTTGCTACTTTATCAGACAGGAAACAAATGATACATATATACAGATAACCAATGAGAATTGAATGAAAGTACTCTTTACAGACGTATGGTCAAGGGGAACCCCAGGGCCAGCAACAGTAGGGCACTGTCACTGAACTTAGTCCTGAGGGGAGGAAGCAAGGGGTGAGAGTGGTTGCTGGAACCTGGAATGAACCACAACCTTGGTCAGAAATATGTGGCCAGAGCTAAACTGCTGTACTCGTTGCGCTGTATCCAGTAACCACTTATATTGTTTCCCTGATAATACTGTATTCCAAGGAGGGTACAATGACTTTTTAAAGGTAACTTTAATGTATGAAAATCTCTAGATTGAAGCACAAAATCTTTATTTTAATAACCACACACGTGTTTTACGTAAGAAAATTACATTTGGAGTGACTGTGTTTGTCATGGGAAACATTTTATTCTAAGCTATTTTTGGTTCCCATCATCACACACACCAGTGCCAGAAAGCTATTGTTGCTGTAAAAGTATCAGTTTCCAGGGTTCTTGACTTTAATACCTTTTTTATACATAGGGTCTTTATATACCCTATATTATATATTTTGGCAAAGATTATGTGTATATCAAGAAAATACATTTACTGTCTATAATTTTGTAGAAATGCTGATACTCTTTTAATAATATAAAGTGAAATCTTCTGAGGAGAGAACTGTCGTTTCAGTTTCTATAAAGAAAATAAACCAGAGACAAATAAAATTCACCCAAAATGATACCACTCATCATTTTGTTAGATGGCTTTTAACTTTTAAATACTAGTCACTATTCCAACTCTAATATGAATCACCTTGTCATTTTTGAAACAGAGTTAAGCTATGGAAATCAAGAATTTCTCCTTGTTTTTCCTTCAAAACAATGAAATTAAAACAAAAACCCCGTGTAAGAAAAAATTAGACAAATAATTGTCAAAGGATTCGGGTGTAAGGAAAGACTTCCTTGTGAGTTTTATTTCATTGGTTTTTAGTATTCTGTTACTAAAATACAGTAGCAACTTGCCATTTAAATGTGTTTTGCTCTGTTGTCAAAATATTAAGCATCATAAAATACCTTTTAATTTATCTTTCATATCATCTATTTCATAAAATAACCATAATGTTCTTTCAAGTGAAGATTATGGGAAAGTAAATGTTCTTACTTTTAAAATATTTTTTTCTATTTCTGTATCATTTACCAGTCTATCAGCATCATTTTCCACTAGATCACATTCCCTTAAGTAAAATCTACTACTTAATTAATAAAAATATAAGTTTCTCAATGCTTCTTTGACCTTCTTAGTCAAAACATATTAATTTAGATTTTTAAAAATATTATTACAGTTTTAAACCAGCATTGGGTATGCACTGATAATAAAATCAGGATAGCATTTGGGAGAAAGTGTCCAGAGGAACAGTTGGGAAGATGAAAATTTTGGTATTTTAGGACTAGATTGTGTGACCTACAGAAATGTGGAATGTATAGAAATATATGGAGTATATTATATACTGAGTATACAGAAAGGTAGTCTCTTCTGTCTCTAAAACTAAAATATTCCACTTCTCTCTCAGATTGTTTTTCATTTGACTTAAAAATGGAAACAACTTTCAGTAATAGTTATCCCAGCTGTAAACGTAGAGAATTTCACTCAGTTGCATTCAATGACCTTTCCTGATTTACAGTTCTGTGTTTCTTGATTTTATAAATAAACTTAAAATTTATACAAGTTCTGTGGCACCATATTCCATATTTATACTTTAAAGAATATTTGAAGTCAACTGTCTTTCCCAAAATCTAAGAAGTATAGTAATTCTATTTTAAAAATCCCTGTAGATATAAACTTTCATATATCTGTGATTTTCATTTGCTTGCTTTATTTCTATTCTTTTTAATTTTCTATTTTGTTGGAAAATGAGTTTCTTTTTATGTGCTGAAAATAATTTTTAATAAAAATATTTTCCTGTGTAATAACTTGTAACTGCATTGCAGTTTGCTGCATATTATACCATTCACTCCTTTATTTAATCTTTATCACAGTCATGTGAGATGAGCAGGAAATGATTATATTCCCATTTTAAGTTTTAAAAAACTGGGCCTCAGTCATTAGGGACATAATGTTAAAAACTGAGTTAATTACATATAAAACCAAGGACTTAGAGCTAGGTCTAGTTGGATTCTTACAGACTCATGCTTAATAAAACAGAATATGATACTTGACAAATTTTTTCTTTCAGTTTAATTCAACTTAAATAAAATTACTAAATGCTTACTAGGTTAAAGTACTGTGATGAGTAAAACAGTTGTATAAGATAGATTAAAATAAGAGATAGGAAAATACATGATGTTACAAGTTATGAGAACATTACTAACCTGTAAGAAAACAGTTTTAATAGAGAGTAGTGATAGAAACCAGAATTCAGGAATTAAGGAATAAGGGAGATGTGAGGGTGTTGAAGCATCTGGGTGAGGACTGTCCTCTGGAGAGGTTTAGGTTGGGTAAAGATGATGAAGGGACTGAGAATGCATGCACAACCGAAGGGCAACATACAAATGAAGGGTGAATTGAACACATTTGCCAAAAAACATGTAAGAACAAGGCAAAAGTGATTGAGAATTAACAGAGTTGAGAGCCTAAGAAAATCAGTAAAGGGGTTAGCCTGGGAAAATATTCAACTCAAGGAAATATGAAAGAAGCAAAACATTCTTTCAGTAACAATAAAAGCTCAGAGTCTTCATTTTGGAAGATGTTCATTTCTTAGCAAGTGATAGAACTTTTGTTTTCCCTGCAGTTTGATAATCCTGAAGTATGGAAAAGAGATTGAGGGAGAATGGGATCAAGTCCTTAAAATGTGAATTTTAAAATTGCCAGAAATCAGTAATAAGAATTTTTGATGGAGTGAGTCAATACAATCTTTCCATATTTTCAAACAACAAGTGGCAGCCCATGAACAGTACACACATATGCAAAGGGTTGCTTGATTATTAGGGCTTGGAAAGACTTGAAAAGCATGAAATACCAAGCTGGACAAAGCTAGTTTCAAGAAGAAGGGTTACTTTACATTTATCGTGCGGTGGGAAAAGAGCTGGAAACACCTGGTTAGAATCTTTGTGCTTGTGGAAATGGCCCTTTTTAGAAAAGAGAGGTGACAGGAGCTAAACCAAGGAAGCAGGCAAACCAGTGGTGCCAGCATCAGCCAGGGCCTTAGAGCTCTTCCAGTGAGCGAACTTAATACTCCTGAGCCTGCTCTCTGCCATGCCTCCAAAGAGAGAAGGGAGAAAGTCACCATGGCCACAGCCACCAGAGGCAGCAGGGAGACAAAAGGCTTGTCTCTCCCTCCTCGCTCAGTGTCAAACAGCTAAACATGGGCAGAACTGGGACTGAATCTGGCAGCCTGGCTCTAGATTCTGTGCTCTTAATACTGTAATTTTTGCCTTGGTGGAGATCATATGCATTTGTTTTATAAGTACAGTATTAGTTTTTAAAAATCGTAAAGGGTGGCTTGAGAACTATTTTCATTATATTCTAGTTTTTTGCATTGTTTATATATTACTTATCTGTTTTTTTTCTCATAAATGAAGACATAAGTTCAAGTTGGCATCTTGCTTTGAACTGGTACAATCCTGTTCGTAAACTCAAATGGTTACCAGAATGTGTGGAAATTGTGCATATCTTATTTTGATTGACTGTTTTCTTAATTTAGAAGTGAGATTCTTCAGTTTTATTTTTATGATACCAGAAATCCAGCAGATTCTCTCAACTCTGTCAGACATTCAGTTAATCACCAATGTTTAATCTACACTTTATCAGATAACCAGATCTAATGCTTAATTTAGCTGACTAAATGCTTTGATACTTTGCATCTCAGTCTTCTAATTCAGATATTTTTAACATGTAAAATTAAAAAATAAGATACAGAGAAGATGTGCATTTATCCTTAACCTTTTCATTATTATTTTGCTTGTTATTCTTTTTTCTTGAAATAAAAGTAAAATAAAGAAAAAAACCAACAAAAAGTTACCATAAAACATAAGAAAACTAACCACTCTTTAAAAATATACAACTTCTTCATTAGAATAAAAATGAAAGAAGTTAATATTTTATCTGGTTAGTTTATACAGTGCTTACAAATTTACAAGATTTTGAAGAGTTCTAAAATGAATTAATTGTGCTAATTATGGGAAGCATAATGGGTCACAATGTGGAAAAAAGAAAAGATAAAGTGATGTCTGAATAATGGATGCAAATCTCTTAGATTTGGATAGACTACAGTTGTGTTGTTTGTTTACATACTATAACTATGACTTTTGGCACATAACTTCCTTTTTTCTTACATTTTTGGAAAGCAACCAGTACCACTAGGTCACTTTTCTTTCACGTAAAATATTAGATTAGAGGAATTGGATTAGTATTAATATCCTATTTCTTACACAGAAGAACAGATGTCTCAAACACTGATGCTTTTGTTACTACATTTTCAAAACCCTTTGGCTATATTTATTGATATTCTTCAAACAAGGTTCTGTGTTATGTGTTAAGTTGATTCTTCTTATTTATAATAATATGGAATAATGAAATAGTCATCCATTTTTCCTGAATATCTTTGATATCTTGACATTACATATAAAAATGAGGACATTTTCCTTCAGATGAGATGAACAAAATCTATTCTTCAGTGATTTTATTTTTTTGAAATCAATACATTGAATAAAAGTGAATACTAACCAAACAAAATATATGAAATCATGACACTGGAAATCTGATGGACTTTGCTTTTCAATTGGTTTAATGTATGTTATATTTTACTTATAGTTTGGTTGTTTAAACTTTGGAATCTATGTTTTTCATAGCTGAAGATTCAGATATGGTGGGCCAGGTTCCAAGCCTAATTCAGATAACCCTGTTTCATACAATTGCTGATTTCATTTCTAAGACTTGTTATTTAACTGTATTAGGGTTCTCCAGAGAAACAGAACCAATAATATATGTGCCATATATGTGTGTGTGTGTGTGTGATACTATACAATCTGCAGAACCAAGAAAGCCAGTGGTGTAGCTCACAGGCCTGGGAACCCGAGAGCTGATGGTAGATACTAGTCTGAGTCTTAAAGCCTGAGAACAGGGCACAGAGGGCAGGAGAAGGTAAATGTCTCAGCTCAACCAGCCAGGCAGTGAGAGTGGATCTTCCCTTTCTCCACCTTTTTTGTTGTATTCAGGTCCTCAACAAATAGGATGATGTCCATCCACACTGGAGAGGGCAAACAGCTTTACTCAGTCTATAGATTCAGTGGCTGCTCTCTTCCAGAAACACCCTCACAGACACATCCAGAAATAATGCCTAACCAGATATTTGGGTACCCCATGATCCAGTCAAGTTGACATATAAAATTAACTTTCTAGTAGACAACTGGGAAAAAATATAATCAAACACAGTTTTTTTTTTTTAAAGTGTGTGGTCAACTAGTTTTGATAAATGTATACACCTATGTATAACTACTATCCTAATCGAGATATATAATATTTTCATCCCTCAAAAATGTTCCCTTATACTTCTTTGTGGTTTTTCCTTAAATTTTTTTCTTCCAGTTTTATTAAGATATATTTGACATACAGCACAGTATAAGTTTAAGGCATACAACATAATGATTTGATTTACATACATCATTGATTGTCAGTAATTTTAGTGAATGTTCATCATCTCATACAGATACAAAATTAAAGAAATAGGAAAAAACAATTTTTTTGTGATGAGAACTCAGGATTTTCTCTCTTTTAACAACTTTCATATGTAACATACAGCCGTGTTAATTATATTTATCATGTGTAGTACATCCCTAGTACTTATTTATCTTATAACTTGAAGTTTGTATCTTTTGAGCCTTCATAAAAGTTAATTTCTTTCCCTTTTTTGAAAACAAGAAATTCCACTTTCCTTCACTTTTGCTCCTGTAAACTCCACTATAATCCAAGGTGTGGACACCTGCTGCAGCCCCAGTTTCCACTTACTTCAGAGCCTTGGAGCATAATATGGGGGATGATAGGACATGAGCTTTACTTGCACTTTTCAGTTAGTGCAAATTATTTAAAATACCATGAATCTGGTGTCACATTTTAGTTTGTTGATGAATAAAAGATGAATATATATTATTGCCTAAGTAGGCATAATTTTGTGTACAGAAAATTTCACCAAAAAACCTTGATTCAAAATATTTCTAAGTTTAACAGATATTAATTTTTCTTTTTTAATAACTCCATCTTCATACAAAATATTACTTTGTTTAATTTGTATTAGTAAAGAGAGAGTTGCCTGATTTTTGGAAGACAGACATTTATCCTTTATCTTACACAAACTATCATTCATGTAACCTCACCCAATTTTGATGCAGAAGCACATATCTACATTGCTGTAAACACCTGGGGAACACTGTTAAAATAAATCAAATCTGTCCATTTGCAATGATACATCAACAGACTAGAAAAGTAATATAGAAGAGTATGATTCAAGAATGAAAAAAAAGTTGTCAAAATTAAGTAACATTTTAAGTCTGTAATTAAAAGTAACATTAAAGAGTATGTCTCCTCCATAATAAATGAGATATTCTACCATGTGAAGCTGAGCCTCTTGCTGCCTCACAGCAGGGTGCAACAAAAAGAAAATCACCCCTAGATTTTACTTGACACTATTCTAATAGACTTCTCTCTCCTGAGTATGAACAAGGAATTTAATATAGTTTATGGGTCAGCACTTGGAACATTCCTTTTCTCGGATGTCTTGTATCTTTTGCTTATGACGCTTGTCGAATGAAGTGTTTGTGAACATCTCCTACTTTTGAATACTTACAGTGGCATGAGCTTTAAAAAAGCTTTAAATATTTGTTTTTGACATATATATTCTTCTGAACAGTTTGTTTTCAGTTTTGTCTTCCATTGACTCACTTTACCTGAGTTTCTAATTCTGTCTGCCTGTAAAATGCTTTCTTATCTTTTTATTTTTTAACTTCCTCCTTGGGAACGAAAAACTGTTATCAAGATCACCAGTCATCTCCATATAACCCTACTTATTTTTATTTATTTATTTATACTTCATTCATCTATACTTTATTTTCTTTTTTTGGAGTATAATTGCTTTACGATGGTGTGATAGTTTCTGCTGTATAACAAAGTGAATCAGCTATATGTATACATATATCCCCATATCCCCTCCCTCTTGCATCTCCCTCCCACCCTCCCTATCCCACCCTTCTAGGTGGTCACAAAGCACGGAGCTGATCTCCCTGTCCTATGCGGCTGCTTCCCACTAGCTATTTTACATTTGGTAGTGTATATATGTCCATGCCACTCTCTCACTTTGTCCCAGCTTACCCTTCGCCCTCCCCGTGTCATCAAGTCCATTCTCTTCATCTGCATCTTTATTCCCGTCCTGTCCCTAGGTTCTTCAGAACCATCTTTTTTTTTTTTTAGATTTCATGTATATGTGTTAGCATATGGTATTTGTTTTTCTCTTTCTGACTTACTTCACACTGTATGACAGTCTCTAGGTCCATCCATCTCACTACAAATAATTTCGTTTCTTTTTATGTCTGAGTAATATTCCCTTGTATATATGTGCCACATCTTCTTTATCCATTCACCTGTCAGTGGACACTTAGGTGGCTTCCATGTCCTGGTTATTGTAAATAGAGCTGCAATGAACATTGTGGTACATGACTCTTTTTGAATTATGGTTTTCTCAGGCTATGTGCCCAGTAGTGGGATTGCTGGGTCGTATAGTAGTTCTATTTTTAGTTTTTTAAGGACCCTTCATACTGTTCTCCAAGGTGGCTGTATCACTTTACATTCCCACCAACAGTGCAAGAGGGTTCCCTTTTCTCCATACCCTCTCCAGCATTTATTGTTTGTAGATTTTTTGATGATGGCCATTCTGACTGGTTTGAGGTGATACCTCATTGTAGTTTTGATTTGCATTTCTCTAATGATTAGTGATGTTGAGCATCCTTTCATGTGTTTGTTGGCAATCTGTATATCTTCTTTGGAGAAATGTCTGTTTAGGTCTTCTGCCCATTTTTGGATTGGGTTGTTTGTTTTTTTGATTTTGAACTGCATGAGCTGCTTGTAAATTATGGAGATTAATCCTTTGTCAGTTGCTTCTTTTGCAAATATTTTCTTCCATTCTGAGGGTTGTCTTTTCATCTTGTTTATGTTTTTCTTTGCTGTGCAAAAGCTTTTAAGCATATAACCCAATTTAAAACTGCTTCAAAACTTTTGCCCTAATTAGTTGCTGAATATAATATAATGTAATATACTGTAATATCGTATAATATATTGTAATATCATATGATATATTTTCTTATCTGTTTATTATCTGCCCCCGCACACCTAGAATATAAGCAGTTTTCATGGGAAAATAGCAGCTTTGCTCTGTTTATCATGTATTCCCATCTCCAAGAACGCAATGCCTGGCACATGTTAGGTCTTCAATAAATACTTATTGAGTGAACCAATCAAACAATTAATCATCATTAGGAATTATAACAAGCAGTGTGGCTGTGCTGGTACCTGTGTATTATTAAAGAGTAAAAATCAAAATTTCTTTTGAACAAGTCTTTGCTATTTGGCCTAGTATTTTTCGGTGGTCTGGGAAGTGATGGTGTCCATTCTCAGAAATAGAGTGGAAAGGCAAGGAAAAGGAAGCTGTTATCTACTGGATATGAACGTCTACTACGTGGCAAGTACTGGACTGTCACTTTCATGTATATTTCCTCATTTCCTTCTAACTACAATCTTGTCAGATAGATGTTGCTATTATCTTCATGTTGCAGATGAAGAAAGAGGCAAAAAGAGAGATGAAATAGCTTGTCCAGGTTCACCCAAACATGAATTAAGCATGAGGATCCCATGCTGTTTTACAATTTCTTTACTGCTAGATATTAAGTGCTATAAATTCACAGAAAATTAAAGGAACTGAGCTGATAAATGTCAGTTTCCAAAGTAAAATACATGTTCATCTTAAAATATGTGTGTTGTTTTTATTGTCTAAGGATATCAAAATGTCTCTAAAGTAAATAAAACAACAGAAAGCGATTTTATTGTTTTCTTTTCCATGTATACTCACAAGAGGCTTATAACCATTACTCATAGGACTGTATGAGTAGCTGTAGAGTAGCTGTCTGCCTTGGGGAGCCAGGTAAAATGCAGGATGCATCACAATAGTGCACATTTTGTGCCTTGAATCACTTTGAAAAGTGTCTCAGAAAACCTGAAGAGTCAGTCCTCTTCTATCTCCACAAGAATTTTATATGTATTTATGAAAATGATTCTGTACCCTAGTAAATCTTTTTCGGTGTGGACTAATTTGTATCTCTTCATAGTCATACCCTGCACGATCTGTATATAATGCATTGAACTTAGAGGTGTGACCTTAAATTTAACTTTTTTAAAAAAACCAGGAGGTCAATAAAATTTAAACTGCATAACACCTATGTATACAAAAAAAAAAAAAATGCAGGATGTCCTGCTAAATTTGAATTTCAGATGACACACAAATAGTATTTTATCCTAATTGTGTCTCCAGTATTGTATGGGAGATACTTATTCTTAAAAAAAGTATTTATAGTTTATTTGAAATTCAAAGTTAGTTGTGCCTCTGCGTTATTTGCTAAATCCGGCAAAACTGCATGTGGCCAAGTGCTCCCTAACCCTCCCCATACTTGTCCCATCGCTCTGCCAGATGGGTTTTGTTGAAGAAGTAAGGACAGAGAAAAGAAGGGAAACTTTGAAAAATCTTTCAAATGATAAAAGCCAAACGACTGCTCCTGTGGTTTTTCAGAGTGAGGGGCTGGAACTACTGTAGAACACGGTTCAGGATACACTATAGTTACCTCCAGACCCTTCTGAGCCCCACCCTCTGTCTTTTATGCGTTCTCTCTGATGGTCAGAACTTGAACAACTGTGGACAAATTCCTTACATTCTCTAGCCTCAGTTTCCCCATCTGAGAAGCATAGTATTCTTAAGTGTTAGAAAGAAAACAGGTGATGTGATGTGACTGACTTTTGTAGATACGGTGGTTGGTCAAGACCTCCCTGAGGCTTTCTAACAGAAACTGGAATGATTAGGTGAAAACAGTCTATTGAGAGGGAGGGAGGGAGGGAGGGAGGGAGGGAGATGTGGGGAGAGAGAGAGGAAGAGAATGTTTGTATCTGCAACTACAGATAAGATAGAGAAGATAGGGCCAGGTGGCACAGCACATACAGAACGTTTAATGGGGACAGAGGATTCCATACTGACCTGTTTTTCGTTTGTTTGTTTTTTTAAATTTCAGCATTTGCTGAGGTAGAATTGACAAAATTGGTAGATGTTTAAAATATACATCGTGTTGATTTCATATATGTACACATTGTGAACGGATTAATTAATACATCCATCACCTCATATATTTATCTTTTTTTGTGTGTGAGAACATTTAAGTGCTACGCTGTTAGCAAATTTCAATTATAAAATACAGTGTTTTTTGTCTTAATGATCAGGGAAGGCTTTGGGGAGAAGGTAAAGTTAGCAAAACCCCTTCCAGAACAAAGGAGATGAAGTAGAATGCATTCCTTGCAGTGCCTTCATACAAGCAAAAGTCTGATGTGAAAGTACAAGGGATTCACCTTGAAGAAACTAACACCGTGGATACAAGTTGAGGGTGTGCATAGGAATTGGATGAGGTTACAATAAAATTATGCTCTTGGTTCTTAACTGTAGAAGGCCTGGACAACAAACTATGGAGTTTAAATTTTATCTGTTAGATACCAAAGAAAATTAGGAACGGGTTACTGGCATGACCAAACACAGCAGGACCCAAGTACTAAATGGGACTTTTTATAGTAATAGCAGCCTAAATTACAGTGATTGCAGTGAGATAGAAGGGCATATGTGAGAATATTTTGATAGAAAAATCAGTAGGACTATCCTCAGAATTTGGTAAGGCAAGAAAACAGATCAAACATAACTTGAAAGTTTTGAGTCTAGATATCTGGGAAAACAGCACACTCTTAATTGAAATAGAGAAGTCAGAAACAGGTTAGGTTGGAGAATCATGAGATCAGGTTTCACCATTTGAAACAAGACATTCAATGAAGTGTATCAACAAGAAGTTAAATATGTGGACTGAGAAAGCATGAGAGAGGTATAAGGTGAAAATAAAAGCTGGTAGCTGATGTCTTTTTCCTACCATTTTAATTTGTGTTAATGAGTTGTGCAACACCAATTAAATAAATCAACTCATTCTGAAAAGAGCTACTGTGTAAAAAAAAAGACAGTAAAACATTAGCTGACTGAAGTCTGAGCTAATGTGCACAACAGTAATACAACTGAGTGACTGCTTCGTTTGGTGTCTTTCCATCCAGATGTTGCCTACTGTGCTTGGCTTGGCATATATAATAGGCAAGGTCACAGGGCCCAAAATAAATGAAATCCATGATCTAATTTCACCAGTGGTTTCATTTCTGTTCATAAGTATCAATACATATTATTTACATGTTTACAGAAATGGCAAAGAAGGCAAGCCCACTAAAGCACCTATATTGATTTGGATAGTAGAGGAATTTTTTGTAAAAGCCATTTTAACTCCCTTTGCCTCAGTTTGCACTCCCTAAAATGGGGATAATTATATTACCTGTTGCAGTCATCGAGTTGTCACCGTAAATAACCCGCCAGATCATAATATGGTTGGAGTTCATTTTTCAAGGTTTAACTGACACTAACTTCATTCTATCATATGCTCTTTCTCTATGTGCTTCTAATCTAACCTAATTTTTATAGTTGTTAAATATGGCCATCATATTTTTGTATTTTTTAATTAGAAGCCGATCTTCTCCTCAAGTAAATAAGGACAATGAGAAAAGTAGAAATCCAAAGAAGCTTCCTTGAACAAATTCATAAACATATTATGTTTACAAGAAGAAAATGAGTATAGTAATAAAATGTCTCTGGATAAGTAGCCTGTGATCATTTAGAAATTAATAAAATATTATGATTTAAAAAGAAGTATTCTTTATATTTATCATGCCCCATGTGTGTCTACTAAAAGACTTAAAGTGAATATGGACTCAACACAAAATTGCATTAATGAAAATATTCACAGAGTATGGGAGAACTTATTATCTTGAATTTGCTCTTTCAGTGCTGGAAATACCTATTTGTGGTTCACTGGGACTCTGGTATTTTTTTTCTTCTCAACCAATTGTTTTGTTATTTTGCCTTAGTAAAATTCACTACATTTTTTTCTATGACTATCTTATTATTATGTACCCCAAACACTTTTTTAGATAAGAAAAAAAAAGACACTTTCTGTAATATAATGGTTATTAAACATTCCAAAATGTTCTATCTGAAAAATGGAGTTTTTAGCTACATTAATATTACCAAACTGTTGAAACCAATTTCTATGTATTCTTTATTCCGAGATATTTAGCTCTTAAGAATCTGACTGGCTGCTTGGATTCATTCCTCATTGGGAAGTGAAATAAACTGATACCATTGTAATGATATTAATTTTAAACATCCCCTTGTGTGCTCCTACTGAGTGTAGCAGAGCAATTTAAAAGTTCAGTTTTAGAAACAGACCTATTAGTCTTTTATCTGCCATATAAACAGCTGGGATCACCTATTTGGCATGCTTCTAACCTAAACCTCAACAGTTCATATGTGATTAAATGAGGTAAATTTGAACAATAGTTGGGGCAGAGTAAATGATCATTATATAGCAGATATTCCTTGAAGAGAAGCCATTTATCACTGGCCATTGCTTTTTTACTATACAGATAGATGCTTTCATTGGCTAACTTTCTTTGTTTTTTAAAATAATTTTTTTGTTACTGTTTCAGAGACATAACACAAGCACAAAATCAGTCCTGATTTTTATCATTTATTTTATTTTTGGAGACTATTAGTTAAGAAGCCTCTACTCATATTTATCCATTTGTTTAAAACAATGACTTCTCACTTCAGTTTTCTGTTTCTTACATAAGCCCTGGAAAATTCTCACAATTGTATTGCCATGTTACCATTTTAGATTAATAAAATTTTATTGTTTTTAGATTAAGGATAGCCCTTAGGTCTGATTCACAAACACCTGTGTTACATCAATAAATATAAAGTTTTATAAGTCCGTGTAGGTAAATATAATCAAACATAAAACATACACAATACAGATATTTATTATAGTATATATTTCTTTAGTGTGTGCTTTAAGATAATCAAAGAAAAATAATTTACTTTTCAACAGGGTTTCTTGGTAGTAAGCCAGGACCTGAGGTTTTTTGTGATTATAATATCTTTTAGTGTGAAATAAAATATGTCAAAATATTTGAAGCACCCACAAATTCCACCTGAACTACTTGAGTTAGAAGTTTGCCTCTCACAAACTAGTCTTGGGAAAATTCTCAGTCTCAGGAAATAGCTGTTGTCTGTCATGTTCCCACTAACTTTATACCCTCTCCATTGATAACAATATGTTGCAGTAACCAAATGTATGCATTCATAAGTCTCTCCATGTCATTTGGATAGGTCATAGGTTGAGAATCACTGATACTGCTTGTTGCTCAGGATTCTCAACTTTAACCATGTTAAACATTCTAATACTAGAAGCATATTATTTCATATATATAAAGGCTGTCCTAGAGGTACAGTGGACGTAGGATATTTATATGTAGAACATTGTCTCAATAATAGGGAAAAATGCACCTTGAGTGCCTTTTGAAACCTGACACTCCCTTTCCCCTGTTAATCAAATAGCTTTTCAATTAATTTCTTTTCATTTTTTCACTTATTCATTAATTCATTAAAAATGATTAAGCACCTACTAGGTACAGATTTTGATAAGAGCAGTCATTGTGGTTAAGGAAGCCATAGGTTATAAAGAGAGTGCTATTGGAGCATGTATTTGTTGTATATTACAGCAGATATGAGAAAGATATATACTATGGAATTCTCAACCAGGGAGTACTTACCAAGCCTAGAGGGAATGTAGGTTCTAAGGAAGATTTCTGGTAGTGGATGAGGCCTGATTTTTGAAATTCATAGGATCTAGCTTAACAAGAAGAAAGTGCATTTCAGATAGAAAGAAGAGCTTGAACTATACCACAGTGTTGAAAAATCTCACTGTGTATAGATGCCTCTAGCATATACCAGATTTAACTCTGGAGAAGTTACTCTCTATTGACTTAAATATTTTCATCTATCAAATAAAGATAAGTTTGTTGTAAGGATTAAATGAGATAATTTGTGTAAATGGTTTGGCTTTATGTTTAATGCATAATAAAAACCTAGCATTTTTTTGAACCCTTACTTTGTGCCTGCAGTTCTAAGTGCTTTGTGTAATTATGCAGTGAGTCTCACTCCACAGTCTTCAAGCTTAATCACTAGATAAATGTTAACTGGTATTGTGTATAGAAGTGATATATTAAAACAAAGTGGATGGTAACATTAAAATGAGTTTTAACATAAGACAAAGTATTTGTACATACTCAAGCTATAACTGTGTTCTTACTGGACAATAATTGGAAGTGAATTACATACTATAGATGAGATTTGTTAACTCAACAAAATTGAATACTGCAAGTATTTTGCCATAATGGTAAGTCTGATTTTTTATTTGTATTAAAAATATTCTATCTATAATATGTGATGTTAATATTTTCATTGATAAAATGAAACAAATTTGTCAGTATATGTATTAGGAAATACCATATTAAAAAATAAACAAAGCACCTCCCTAAATAAAGCTAGGGAATGTTTTCTTGCCTCAATTATATAGCAAAATCAAACAAAAAATATACTTGTTGTATATCATTTTTGACAATTCATTGTTTCCTCCTATAACATTTCACTATTGCTACACTACATAGGATACATATACTGTAAGTTATTTTTTTAAAATTAATCGTCATAGAACTTTTTTGGTATTGTAGGTAGGTCACTAGCTTGTTAATTCCCAAGTGGATCTTTTATGTGCCTTTTAAAAATTGGTAAAAAGCACTCTTTTCTAGTCATCTAAAATTTAACTACTCTCCCACAAGTGTTTATCTATAAAATACTAATTGCAGTGAGAGTTCCTCTTCCAGTTCTTTAGCACTCTCAGGTGGATAGTTTTTCAACTGACCTACAACCATTAAGCTTGCTTAAGTATCCCCAACTATTTGGTCCCTTTTTCAATTGTCATTGTTGTACTTTCACCACTTAGGGTAATTCACCAGAATTACCCTAAGTGAATAGAATGCAGTTTAGCAGGGATGACTGCCTTGAAGTGCAATCCAGGTGGAAGTAACTATTGTATATATGAAGGTTTAGAAAAAATTGACACCTAGAAGAAACAACAGGGTCATAATTAAATAAATACAGCCTGACTCTGAGAGAGAGATATATATATCTATTGTGTTTAACAGTGCCTGTGAAGATGGCATGTAGAGATAGAGCTTACCACTGCAAATCAAAGCCCAGATTTAAGACCATTATTGAGAACAAGATATTAGAAATTAAAAAGTGTTCAAAGGGAAAGAGCATAAAATATTTATGATTAGGAAATACTGACTTTAAGGGAGCCTAAAGAGATGTGGACTGTAAAGGTTTTAGAGAAGTTTCAGTGTGATAAAGGAACTGCCTTTAGAGAACTCTTTTACTGTCCTTGGAGCCTAGTGGAGGAGAATGGGCTTTGGAGAAGGTGAGCCTGGGTTAAAATTCTAGCTCTGCACTTAATAGCTGTATGATCCTGTGTACATTTCTAAGTCCCTCAGCCTTTTCATTTATAAAATGAGAAAAACATTATATATGTCATAAGATTATTGTAAAGATTAAAAGAAATAATATATGTCAAGTACTTCATACAGTGCCCAGTTTTTGTTAATTATTAATTTTAATAACTATAACTATTTAAAAACTATTCCTACAGAATAAGTTAATTAGCTACATTCTCCTAAATAGTTTTAAGCAAATAATTTACTCATATTGGGTATCTAGCATTCTTACTTTTATCTGTTTCTCTGTTAGTGGAGAACAAAAATAAAAGACAGTGCCACTGATTTATTCACTGTTCTGTGCCTAGAAAATGAGTGCCTGAGCCTGACCAGATACCTCATAAATATTTGTGGAATTAGCGAAAAAATGAATGATATCATTTGAATGATCTAAGGCTAGATGAGTTTAGGGAAGTGACTGATATGGAGAATTTTGATTTATTTCTTCTCCAGGTGTTATGGGTTATTTTGCATTATTCCACTAAGTTCATCATTTATGATTTTGTTTTGTTTTGTTTAAATAACAATAAATTTCTTTATATGTTGCATGAGAGAATGGCAAAGGGGCCACATATCTCCATTTGTTGTGTTCTGAGTGTGTCCTTTATTTTCATATAGTAAATTAACTAAGAGAAAGGAAAGGTTTCCCAGTCTTTGTCCTTATATACGTAGGACTGCTTGGGCCCAGCATACTGTACGTTGAAAGGTGTCTTTCTTTCATTCAGTCTCTCTTGCTCACTCTCACATTCTCACCCTCTTTCTCTCTCTGTCCTCGGCACTGCATTTGTAATCTGATAAGAGTGAAGATGACAAGTGGTTTTCAGATGTACCTAAGTATAAATTCTAAGTGTCATCTATTTATATATCTTAATTATTTCCTCTTAAAAATGCCCACCCAGTTTTTGTAAGCATTTAAAAATAATATGTGCAAAGTACCTTGGACATAGTAGGTTATCATTAAATATTACTTTATTTTCCTTTACTTTAAGTAAATGTTACCTGATAATACTAACATTTTAGGCTTTACAGACAAACATCAAGGTCTCTACACTTATGTGAAAGGTAAGCGAATACACCACATAAAAAGATAACTTTCTAATAAAATTAACTTTTTATGTTACCAAGCCAGACTTGGGTCCTCTTGTCCTCCCACAGTAAAGCCAATCTAATGACCCTGGGTTGTGGTGAAGGAAAGAGCCTTTTGTGAGGCTCTCACCTCTATTGTGAGGTGCTGTGCAAGGAGTCTGGGGCAGCTAGTGCTCAAAAAGCCCTAACTCTCTGATGGGTGTCAGGAAAGCATTTTTAAAGGCCAGATGAGGGAGGGGAGACTCAGGGTATAGGATCAACTTGTGCACAATTCTCTGGTTGGCTGATGGTGAGGTAACCAGGTAGTGTCACAGGGGTTAACATTATTAATCCTTGAGCTCCAGGAGGCCTGGGGTTAAGTGCTCATGGTCATCAAGTAGTTAAAGTCTTCCATTTGGTGAGGGTTTTAGCATCTGTAAAACAGCTCAGGATATGTGCATCAGATGCTGTTATCTGAATACTTCAGAGAGGAGCTAAAGCAGAGGCTATGGGGGAGGGGTCTGTCTCAGGAAGGCCCAATAGGGTGCTGCTTAGTTACATTTAGACTTAATATTACTTTGAATGTATTAGTCTAAACAAAAAAAGAAATTATTCATCAAGGAATCTTGAACAGAAGCAGAATAAATAGCATAATATATTTTCAACAGTTAACATCCTACTCAAGTTAATCAATACGTGTATACTACCAGACTTATGATAATAAGACAATTCATTCATGTGTTTGTTCTGTCAACAAATAAATATTTATTAAGAACCTACCATGTGCCAGGCATTGTGTTGAAAGTGCTTAGGAAATATGAGTGAACAAAACAGACCTGCACTGAAGAAAGTTATATTCCAGAGAATTCTAGATTCTTTTGAAACATAGGAGCATATTAATTCCAGAATGGGTTTTTTTTTTTTGGCTTCACCTTTGAGGTGCAGGGCATCAGAATTTTACTCTGTAAAGTTGTAAAAATCACCTAGCTTGATATATGTAGAATTTGGAATGTCTTAACATTTTCTATTAATTCAGGCCCTTTTATTTTTACTTCCTGAGATGATTTTGTATACATCAGAAAGGAGAATTTTTCTCCTTCTCTAAGAGTGTAGAGGTTGAGAACCTTACTAGCCCTGAAGGGTAAGGATTTGTCACCCTATTTCACTGGTGATCAGATGACCCGTATCATTTTTACTTCAGAATTTGATTAGTTTCCCATGCCAGCCCTCACATCCCAATACATATCATTTATTTAATTCAACATTAGATAAAAACAAAAGCAGAATGGACTAGTAAAGGTCAGTGCCACTTTTATTGTCCTATTCTTCCCTCTGGTTGCCCAGGGGAATTTGATTTGCCTATTTCATGAAGGTACATTCCTGCTACTGCTTCAGCTGTTAACTTCTCAATCAGCTTATTTCTACGAAGCAGAAGGAGTCTGGAAGAACTTGACTCAAAGTTGGTTTCTCTATTGTCCATATTAGAATGTCAGTAACTTATTACAGGATCTTATTGGATGGTCTTTGTCCTGCTTTATCACTTTCCCGGCAGAGGTGCAGGTAATAAAAATCTCTATGACTAGGACCTTGGATTTGGATAGTTCAATTAGTTGTGCAGGAAGTCTATCAAAAATGTGACTCCACATCCCTGAACTCCAGCGTTTTCATTATTAGAGTGAAACGTTAGTGACAAACGAGGTATGATCGTCTAGACACCTCATCAGCCTGCTGGCTTGCTGCCTGAAGTGAAGGGCCAGTTCTAAAAAACGCCAGGGCTTTGATGGGGTTCTAAGCGTGTGATTCAAAACCAAACCCCATGAAAAATTGGGAACATCATACATTTGGAAACAGTAATAAACTTTCATAGTTCTCTGAAATTCCGCAGCCAGAATCAAAGCTGAATATGAGTTTCAGTATGTTAATAGTAAGGTTTAAGATATGAGTTTTCTTATTAGCTATGGTTATAAATACAAGGATTATTTTAAGAAATGATTGGCAGCAGTTTAGGAGTAATGAGAGTAAGAGAACTTATCTTAATGAATTTTATTAAAATTTTATATTTAAAGCAGTGATGAACAAATACTAATATTTACTATTTTAATAAATTTCATGTGTATGGATAGACATCATCAAAGAAAGTTTGTGCTAAAGTATGTGTGATTCATATATTTACACGAGTGGTTCTCCATGGGAATTATACTGCCCTCTAGGGGCAGTTTGGTAATCTGTGGGGTAACTTTTTTTTTTTTTTGGTACGCGGGCCTCTAGCTGTTGTGGCCTCTCCCGTTGCAGAGCACAGCCTCTGGACGTGCAGACTCAGTGGCCATGGCTCACGGGCCCAGCCGCTCCGCGGCACGTGGGATCTTCCCGGACCGGGGCACGAACCCGTGTTTCCTGCATCGGCAGGTGGACTCTCAATCACTGCGCCACCAGGGAAGCCGTGGGGTAACTTGATTACCAGGATGTGGAGGGTGCTAAGAGCATGTAGTGGGCAGAGATACAAGACCTACAAAATAAAAAATTCTTCTGCCTACAGACTACATTCCCCTGTTTCAATGCCCACTCATGCAGCAGGAAAATGTGTTTGATTATCTGAGCCTAGACCCTAACTGTATTTTACATGTAAACCCAAAGTGTGTTTTGTATAGTTAAAACACAGACTGACTTTTCTTTAGTTACAACTATTTTCTAAAGTTAGAGAAAATGGTGCTTTATTATGTTTGAAAGTTTACCAACAGCTGTTTTCCATTTTGTAAGATCACATTTCTAACAGCAATGCCAGTCATGGTTTTTAGTCACCAGTTCAACATATTGTATATTTCTTTATTTGGAGCTATTGCATTCATGGAGATTGTTTGTGTATTTACAAACATATGAGTGCTTCATTATGGAATACACAGAATTGAAAATTTAAATACTTATTTTTAAGTTAATTTTTCTTAATTCTCCTATATATATGAGATAGGAACTCACATTGAAGTCTTGCAGTCAGCTACATTACATTGTCTATAAATTGCATTTCAGATAATAAAAGGAACAATAAAAAGTATGTTGTGAAAAGGATCTGAGTTCACTAGAATTGAGAATTATTGATTTATGTATATGGAACATCTGGCTGGTTGTCCATACAGCCAAATACAAATGCTGGAAGTATCAAAATTGTTGGTAGTTTCTTTGGTGGAAATATGTGGATTTAAAAGAAATTTCTTGGCAAATTCAAACTTATAAATGGGTAGCAAAATTTTGAGATGAAGGCCTGAAAGTAATCCTGAAGTCAGCATAATTAATTCTCTTTAAGAAATTCAACTGTAATATATATATTAAATGCCTCATTATGCAAGACACCTTGCTAAATGCTGGGGAGACAAAGACAAATATGAAATAATTTACTCCTCCAGGGAGTATATATTCTATTGGGAGGGACAGACAGATATCTAAAGAATATTAATGCAATATAAATACTAATAGAGTTATTTTTACAGTTCTATAAAAGACTGAAGGAGGGAACTGAGAGAGAACCTGGTGGGAGACATACTTTGAAAACTGTGTAGGGGCCATGTTGTGGAAAGCCTTAAATATTGTACTAAAATAATGTCATAAGAACAGAGAGATGAAAATAAAATGCTATTTAGAACAAGCAAATAACATCAAGAAAACTTATCTCAGCTGTTTCTGTCTTTGAAGGTATCTGATCCTGTTGTAAAAGAACACACTTGTTGGTCACTGTTGAGTTTCTTGGAAGAATAAGATGATGAGCTCAGTGAGAAAAAGAGAAATCAAAATTCCTCTCCATAGTTAAATTTATTTTTGAAATTCCAAGGAGATCACAAGAAAGAAAATATAGGGGGATAAGAACAAATGGAGGAAAATAGGTAGATATGATGTTGGTTATGTAGTGGTGGAAGAGAGAAGACCACAGGAAGTAGATAGACAAAATTTAAGAGATCATGGAATTGGAAAGAAAGGTACCCATGACTATGTAATTCTATAGGAGTCTACAGAAGTTCGGGTAAACACTGTACTTCCCATAGTTTTTGTAAAGAGAATGGAGGCAATTTTATTTAAATTCTAAAGAGAATAATAATTGCCAGTGTAAAGAATTTAGAATATCCAACAAATCAATATAATGATTTTATTGCAGGCTCTAAAAGACTACTTTTTCTTTTAATAAATTTATTTTTATTTATTTATTTATTTTTGGCTGTGTTGGGTCTTCATTGCTGAGCACAGGCTTTCTCTAGTTGTGGTCAGCCGGGGCTACTCTTCATTGTGGTGCGTGGGCTTCTCATTGTGGTGGCTTCTCTTATCGTGGAACATGGGCTCTAGGCGTGCGGGCTTCAGTAGTTGTGGCATGTGGGCTCAGTAGTTGTGGCTTGTAGGCTGTAGAGCACAGGTTCAGTAGTTGTGGCACATGGGCTTAGTGGCTCCGCGGCATGTGGGATCTTCCTGGACCAGGGGTCGAACCCTGCATTGGCAGGTGGATTCTTAACCACTGTGCCACCAGGGAAGTCCCTAAAAGAGTACTTTTTTTGCATAGCTCTGAAAGATTCAGTTTTCCTTTCTCAATCAATCATGGACGAATGCTTTTTTTAAATAAAAAATCATGTGCCTCAATGTCACAGCAATGCAAATATTTCCATGTTTATCTGCTGGTGGGATAGTATTGTCCTGTTTGTAAACCACTACTGGTTCAGAGGCTATCCTTTGAGTAGCAGTGCTCTGGAATTGAGCAGCACGGGTCTGTATTTTAGCTCTCACATATTATTATGAACTTGTGAAAGACAATCTCTCTCACTTAGTTTTCTAATCTGCAGTAAAAATTGTATCTATCTTGTATTTTTTGGGTAAGAGACATGAGAGAAACTATCACAACATTGGTTCTCCATTTTTTCTTAAATAATAGAATTCCTGATTTTTGGTTGGATACCTGGAATAAAGTCTACTTTTCTCAGACTTCTGTTGCCAAATAACTTGGTTCTGGACAATGTCTTTTAAGAGGAGATGTTTTGTGCAACATCTAGATTGTAACTTCCAATGTTACTTCCTGTACAGATGGAATGAAGATGTGCTATCTGGTGCTTCTTGGGCCATGAGCTAGAACTCATACTGAAGTTGGTTGATCACCAAACTTGAGTCCTTTATGCCATGGATCATTATACTAGCCCTGGAGTGTCTCCCTTCAGGCCCCTTCTAAGACAGAGAGAAGTAAAATTCCATCTTATTTACTTTAGATTTTCTGTCACATACAAAACAACCAAACCCAACTGATCGATGGATACATGAGAAAAGACATGTAAAGCAGTGCTTGATACATAGAAAGCACTCAGTAAATAATAATGTCAATTATTGAGTAAGTATAGTGAAAAAAGTTCTTAATTTATTCAGTAAGTATTTAATAACAATCTTTTGTATGCCATTGTGTTTTGTAATGGTGACACAAAGATGGTTAAGTTAAATTATTTGCACATAAGAAGTTCTTTTCTTGAAGTTACAATGTGATGCTGAATCATTAACAGTTTGTTAATATTTTTCAAATGATTTTCAAAGTGGAGAGTTTGACATATACCACATTAGCATTACCTAATTAAGAGGAAAATTAGGTAAGTTTAAGTGTCTGACAAATATTCTCCTTAATAAAAGTTGCTGTTATGAGGTTTTAGGAGAATATTAATGATAAAGAGTTAACTCTGTAGGACTAGTTATCATTATTTGTGATTTCTAACATGTATTCTGTAATTTGCATTTTGCCTGGAGATTCCAAAAGTCAAATACTCAGAGGTAATCCCACTATTAAAGTTTATGACTATACTTTGGTATAATACTTATCATTTATACTTTGTACTATCTGTAAATACAAAGTTATTTGGGGGAATTGCCTAGATAAAGACATTCCATCCTTAAAACTTGTAAATGAAGAATATATTCAGGACTTCTAGAGAAATATTAATGGAAATTCATTCTTAATTGGTTATTAAAGTAAGCTGGCTAAGCAGATTTACCCAGTTAGGCTGGTATTTTTTACTTGGGTTCTCTGCTCAGAATCCCATAAGGCTGAAATCAAGGTGTTGTCTGGCTGTGTCCTGATCGGTTGGCTTGACTAAGTAAAGATATACTTACAAACTCCTTCAGGATGTTGACAGAATCTGTTCCTTTGCAATGGAAGGTCTCACCATTTACAGGCCACTTTCACGTCCTTGCTCTGAAGCCCCATCAATTTCAGCAGTGGAGAAACTCCCTCTTAATCAAATTCCTCTCAGTCTTCAAATGTCTGAATTCTTCTACTACCAGCCAGAGAAAACTCTGCTTTTAAAGAGTTTGTATGATTAGGTTAGGTCAACCCAGATAACCTCCTTGAGTTAAATTCAAGTGATTAGTCATTTTAATCACATCTGCAGAATCTCTTTTTCCATATAATGTAACATAGTTACAGGAGTAACAACAGAGGACAGGGGTCATGGGTGCCATCTTATAATTCAGCCTATAAATTAATCTTATCAAAGTGAAAATCAGTTCATAAAGTATACAAAAGTAAGAGGGCTTCTGAGTTGTTTATATTTTAAAAATCCCTTCTTTTGAATGTGGTAAAAATCATATTGGCTATTCTTATTGCTACTTGGCATGCGTATTTTATGTTTATAGAAGGTTATTTTTTAAGGTCATCTTTGAAGGTATTTCTTTCATTTAGTTTTGTTCTATATTATCATTTGTTTAACATATTATTAGTTATTTATCATTTAATGAACAATTAAAAAGCTTAGTTTTATTTTTCCAATAAATTATTAAAGTGGCCTGCTGTGTTGACATTATTATTTCTAAGAATTTGCATTAATACCACATTAGCAATTTTACTAGTTGATGCCATGGTAACATTCCAATTTGATACTTATTATCCTTTATATAAACAGCTATAGTTTTATAATCATAGCCAAATCCACTACATAAGCATCCCCCCATATCCAAATATCGTTTATAGAATATTACATCTTGAAATATATTTGAGATTTTACCTTAGGAAAGATGTTTGGGTATCATATTTACAAATAAATCTTTTAGATAATGCTTCACTCTGTTTACTAATACTGCCATAGTTTACATTATTTTCTTATTATTTTATTTACTATGTTAATATCTTAAATAAAATACATAAATATATCATAATAATGGGCTGACATTATTTAATAATTACTATATATGTGTTTGTTGTAAGTTCCTTTAGGCAATGTGCATAAATATTATATTATTTAGATTCACATGAATAACCACATATTACTCCACTTGAATATTAAAAATAAATTTTAAATGTTCGAGATCCAGCTTCTGTGTGGGATCACTCAGAGATAGAAGTATGCTGAAAATCAAACCCAGAGTTGTTATTGATTACATTTTGATTTGCCCTTGACTTTACTTTTTTTGAAAAATTTTGGATAGGTTTTTTTACATCTTTTTTTCTTTTCATTATGTAAAATAGTATGAGTCCAATGTTCTAACTTACAAGGGGATGGTAAATATTTCACTGTTTATCAAGAATTCTGTCTCTGAGTGGGCTGTAACCAAATAATGTATATATATTTAGATGCATGGAAACATTTTTTTAGGGTTAACTTACTAGAAATTGGTTCTTGGCTAGCCTACAAAGACACCAATAAATTGAATTTGTAGCTGTAATAAAACAGTTAACTTTTCTGTTTCTGTTCATCTAAATAGTAGATATTGAGAAAGAAATGCGTTTTTGTGGAAACTGGTACAAAATGAAATCTTCTAATGGTTTTCTATTTGAGATGTTTTCTGTCATTAGACATCTCAGCAGAATCAAATGAATCCTTTATAAAATCTTCAACCATTTATTCCCTATCAAAGTGGCAAACACATGTAAATGACATAGTTATTATCATGGGTGAGTAGGTCATAACTCTGCATTTTCACATTAGTGGATTGAGTCACATTTGAATTCACTAAATGAATGCAACACATTTCCTTTCACTAGTCAAAAATCCAATAATGGTTTTTAAGATTGTTCCATGAAAATTAGATTCCTCAATTACTTTCTTCTACCTTACACTTTGCCCTTATACAAAGACATTTATTCTTTTAGCCAATTTACTCACTGAAAAGGACAAGACAGAAGAAGTTTTGAGTTTTGACATGCCCATGATATTATTAGCAGAAATACTGTGCATTAATGCAAAGTTGCCTGGCCCTATAGTGGCCATGTGCCCTGCCTTCAAAGGCTTTGAGATGTTGTAATTATGAAATAAGACATTGAGTGGTAAATTTGTATTGCATATTATAGAGGAATATTGAATGCTTTGATGATATGACCTTCTCTTCACCCTCCTTCTCTTTTTGTTCACTGAATGATCATTTTCTTGGTCATTTATTTCCACAATCTGTTATAAATGAAAGCTTGTTCAGCTCTTTGTGTTTTATTTGGTGTTTCAAACAGCACTAGCACCAGTCTATGTTATCTGACTTTACAGGATTATATAGGAAGCCGCTTCAGTGGTTTGCTGTCATGAGTAAACCCCACTATACATATTGGGTCAGTTCATCCATTATTGCCTCAGAGAAAACAGCTTGTGTTGTTCATATTTATTGACTTAAAAGTTTAAAATTATTCTCAGAGTCTTGGATATTTTTCATACAGGAAGCTCACAGTTTTGCATCTTATTGTGCCTTGTTATTTTCAATTCTGACTTGGTATAGTAATACCAGCATAGCAGTCAGTACCTCCAGAGAAAAAGTGAAAGTGAAGAGATGGGATGAATCCTAAGTGTCCACTACTTTTGTGGTAATTGGCATCATGACTTGGCCCTTAAAACTCCTCACAGGATGCTCTTCTGTTGTGGCTTGGGCACCCGACACGATATCTGGAACACAGTGGACAAGTAATAAGCAGTTGTTGAATGCATGAAACATGAAAGGGGAGAGGGTAAAGGGAAGGAAAGATAGAATATCTATCTTCCTTCTTTAAGGGTATTTGAAAGCACCCTGAGAAAGCCTCACATTCTTATCTTAAAGCAGCATATATGCAAAACTGGGAGGAAAGTAGTCAGCTTCTTCCTGTACCCTAAGGCCACTTGTATTTCAAAGGCAAGATGAAGGCTTTCTAGCCAGAAATTCCTGATAATAGAGCAAAGAAATGTTAAATAATAATGACAGAAAATAGGTATCTTAACATTTTATAGGTAGGTAATAGAGCAGAACAGAGGCTGGCGTGTGCCTCTCAAAGTGAGAAAAGTGGTGAGTGATGACATATAAAGCATATTTAATCCACTAACACATTTAATTGAAAGCACCATATGGGCTTTAATGATTTGTTAGACTTTCTTCAATTAATGAATTTTAAAGAAAACCTAGAGTGCGTCTATATGTAAAATAAACGAAGCACAAATTTTTGGGGTAACGTAATAAACTCATTTTGGATCATATGTGTTCATTTAGGCTTGGATGCAACTGTATTAAATTAATATACAATTGTCATTAAAGCAATATATAATAGATTGATCAATTGAACTATAAGAAAATACTGTTTTATTAAGTAACAGCTAATTAAAGCAAGTTAATCTGTAAAATCTCGCAGTTCATTCCTTCACGTATTTCCATGAACTGCTGCCATGTTCCAGACATTACAATTGCTTTCAAGAAAATCAGGACATCCCAAATTATTTATGTGACAAATGATATAAACAGTTTATAAAACATAAAATACAATTAATGATTACATTTTAAAACCAGTAGGTTAAAAATGTATATTAATATAATACTCTTTAAATTGTAACTGATAACTATTATTAATGTTGTTATTAGTTCTTAGTTGAACATTCACAGTAATGAAAATACAAGAATAGAAAGAATATAAAAGTTCATGCTGTATTTTTGAAATGTAAATATTTTTGTGAGTTATTAATGATTAAATATAATGATTTTTTACCACTCTACTAAAAAACATAATAAGTCATATGACTCCTAGCTCTGCACGTGTACTTTTTGGAGGTTGATTCTGTAGTATATTTACAATCAGTGCCATAACTGTAGATAATGAAGAAGACCCTAATAACTGACCCCAACATGACTTTTAGTTTTTAAAAGTTAAAAGAAAAAGTTTTAAAAGTTTAGGGGGCACCCATAATGTTGTAATTAGTTCAGGAACGTGGATTTTATTTAGTCAGGTTAATATGCAGGTATTAAGTTGGAATTTAAAATGTTATGTTAAAATATGCTGATTTGAAGTGCTTTTACTTTAAGAAAATTTTCAGTAAATCATTTTTTTGTAGCTTGTACCAGCCACATTTTGAAATGTTGGTGATGAACAGCTAAAATTTGTGCATGTGTCAAACTGTGTTTGGTATTGCATATGTTATAAGAGAGGCCCATGATGTATGAGCATTTGAACAAGAATAATGAAAAACAAAAAGTCTCCATGAAAAGTAGTGTTTCTTTTTGAACCATTCACTTAAACATCTACCTTGTGCCTACATCTCAGAAACTTGACAGAAACGTGTCTCTTTTCATGAAACTTAAAATCACCGTTCCTATCTTTCATATCCAATCAATCTGTACTGAGGCATTCAGTAGCTACTTCTGTATCTTAAAAAGAAACATTAGCCTTTCAGAATTGCTGTTTCTTGTAGAATTACAGTCTATTATAATAACACTGTTCACATAATGAAGAGTGCTCAGGCCACTTTCCATGGTGCTGCTAATGTAAGAAATATGGGAGATGATCCAAAGTCCTCTACAAACTGCTTGTTTGATTTAGTACCAGTCCCTTAAAAATATCACTATGGCCTATGTACCAGACTTTAAAATCAAGGTAGACAACTTCTCCTTTTATTATTTCATGTTTGTAATCTCAGTTAAATAAGCAGATTCAAAATCACTATTAAAACTGCAATTATGAATATTCATATAAATTGTTTTCTGTATTAAATATCTGTCGAGTCTCTTTTTTTTCCTACCGTGAATTACATGTATTCTTCATCCCAAACTAGGATCACTCCATTTCAGTGATATAGCAAACATCTTTAAAAGTGTATGAGAGTGTTTCTCACTTAAAATTAATTTGACACTCTAATGATGCATAGAGCTATAATACGTTCTTTTTGAAGAAAGGTTACAAAACATTGTAAAACATAAAATATTATTCAGGGATGTTTTAAAAAGGCAGTGCATTCTGTTGACAAGATAAGGTAAATGGTTATAGAGTATATGCGTTAAGCGGAGTCTGGTCTAAGACAAAATATTTCCATGCTACAAATCTCCTCTTATACCACTCTCTTTGCATCCCTCACCTTCCACTTTCCACTCTCTACCATAGTTACATGCCCCACTTTTACAATTCTAGAGGTCCAGAATGTTCCTGGGTTGGCATATCGCTGCTCTACCTTGTTTACCTCACTCCGATTCTAGGACTGAATGACATTTTAACACCCCACTAAAAAAAATGTAGCTGTTGGACACCACAATCAGAATCTATGCTCCTTAAATGCAGAGGGTTTCCTGAGGGACAGAATTCCTAACCTCCATTCCATGTGTAAAATTGTACGGCTATTGTACTATTTCTGTGTCATTACTGCCTTTGTTGTAGAAGTGTATCATAATGATTAAGAGCACAAATACGGGAGCTACCTCTACGGTTATTAACTGAATAACTTCGGACAAGTTACTTAATCTTTTGTGCCTCAATTTCCTTGTCTGTAAAATGGGGTTAATAATGATTCTGACATCAAGGAGTGTTGTGAAGATTACATAAAATAATGAACATAAAGTGCTTAGAATAGTTAAAATAGTAAGTGCTATATAAATATTAGCTCCCATTATTAATAAATTCATGATTCTAAAATGGAAATTTTAAATAAGTGATAGTATTCAAAGAAAGAAGATTTTAAATTCCAGTTTATTTTGCCAAGATTTTACATGAGTCTATATGTCTTAGCTGGGTATGCTTGCCAGCAGCCAGGGGTTGGTTTGCAAGTATAACCAATGCTTATTAAGAGTAAGAAGTTAGAAGTCTGAATAGGTTGGATAAATTGGATAGAAGAAAAAAGAGTCTAAGTTCCTTATTACTTATTTCAATTATACTAATGGGACTGAGGCGAATAGTGGCATGTAATTCTAAATTGGCAAAGAAGCAAGTTAGATGAAACTGTAAGTGTAAACTATCTAGGTATCTATCTGAAGCCTCATTCTGTTAAAAGCAGATCGTCTGATAATTTTGGCCTCACTGAAAGCTTTACTTTTCAGAGAGTTGAATAAGGCCTGCTATTTTGGATCTTATTCTATCAAGGAAGCATCAGTTGGCAAAGTGGAAGTGACAGGAATCTTGGGAGAAGGTGATGATATCATCTTTTGCAATAAAGCAAAGGAAATGAATGCTTTGTAGAGTCTAATATCTTCCCTAGATTTTAAGCAAATCTGAACAAAACAAGTTCATGGCAAAGATAGGAGTGTTCACATGCTAAAAGCTCTGAAAAATGAAATCTTTATTACAGTCTCACAGATTTTCTAATGAGAAAGAAAGCAAATAGATATCTAATAAACTAATGCATCTGTGTAGAGAAGGAGCTTTCTGTTGGGAATTAGCTTTTTTATTGCAGTATGTGTAAAAGGTGGGAGAAAGCACAAACCGACAAATACATTGTAAGAAAAATGAAACTCTGAAACATGGAAAGAAGGGTAGGGGAAATTTTTGAGTACAAAATATATTGTGCTTATGCATGTTCTAGAAAAACAAGAAAAAGTAAGGTTTACTACTTAGGTCACTGATGAGAGATAAAACAGATCTTCTCAATTTGTATTTTCCTTCCATATTGCCCATTTACAAAAAACTAAGAAATGGCATAAATATAGAAAGAGTTGAAATAGAAATCTAAGATAGGAGAGGAGAAAGTGTTACAAATTAGACAAAATATTTTCCTCTCACAAAGATACTCTTGTCCATGGAATATAAAACCTATGTGCCGACATGAAAACTAAAGCAGTACTTTGTAATGCTCTAGGATTACTGAGGCATAGAATTTAAGGATTTGGAAGAACCTTAGCTGTTGCTTTGACATCTAATGCTTCAATCTTCTGCCCTCTTCTTCTAACAAATTAATACAAACAAACAAATATGTTGATTTTCAAAAGGTGAAATGGTTAGTTAACTAATCTCTAGATCTTGATGTTTATCCTTGGCAAAAAGGGAAAAGTGAAATAGATGAGTAATCAAGTGGTCTGTGAATGATAAGACCAGAAAGAGGCAAGCCCTAGAAGCCTTACAGGTTCACAAGGGAAAAATCCCTTCTAATGTCACTGTAATTTTACAATGTGGCTAAATATGGATAGATTTTGAAAAGTACTATAACCTTAATATGTCTTGATTTAACTGAATTATTTAAATGTCTGTCATTTTCTCTTGTGGACAAGACATAGAAATGTGTGTTTAATGATGGTAGAATTTATGAAATTGTAGCTAGTTGGGAAATCACCTAAGATGGTCTTTTAACGTATGGTTGTTATCTGGAGTAATATCTTTAATGGCATGGATAGGCTCACTACTTATTATTTACTGCACTACATCTTTTCAAGAAGCTTTAGAAAGCATACTAATCCAAAAACAGGCATTAGTATGTATCGACATTTATTTGATGTAGCACTTTATTGTAAATAAATGGAGAAAAGGATTACTCAGAAATGCTGAGAATAATTAATTTTTAGGAATAAAATAAATTATATCCTAACTTCACATACACCAAGATTAATTTATATATGAATTAAAATATTTAATTATTAAAGTTCTAAAGAAAATAGAAAATACAATTTGCTAACTAACCTTAAATGTGTTTCTCATACTCAGTGCTCTTAACTGAGCTCTATGCCCCAAAACCCACCTCCGTTGGACATGTCCATTTTGTTGTCTCACACACATAGCAAACTCAACAGACCCAAACTGAATTAATTAGCATGCCTCATATTCTCCTCTTCCTCCTGGAGTTCCATGCTAAGAAATGGAAGCATCATATACCCACGTTTTCAAACCAGAATCCTGCAACTCATCTTTGACCCCCTATAATGTATTCCCTAAATCATATTAGTTTTCAAGCCAGATCAGGCATTTGACCAAAATTCTATTCTAGAAATATTGCTTTGACAGTAAGTAAAAGAAGGAATGAATGTTCTTAAGTTTCTTATTGAGAAACAACACAAATTATAACTGGGTTTCAAGCACAGTAACCCATTTAGTCCTTTATTAAATAAGTATTTATTAGCACCTACTGTAAGTAGAGTGAGAAGAATTTAATTTTCTGTAATATAAGGTACATGTGGTGCCTGACATTAAAAATAGCACAAACCTGAGTGAGTGTTGTAGTATTTTAGATAGGTGGCTTTGGTGGATTAAAAAAAACAACTTGATATTGAACAGATTGGAGTCAGAATCCTAGCTTTGATTCCAGTTGTATACTCCTAGACATGTTACATCTGATCAGGAAATGGGGATAATGAGGTGATGAAAATTAAATGAAATTATACAGATAGTTCATTTGGTACAATTTCTGGCACATAGTAGCATTCAGTAAATAAACATAAGTTACTTCTCCCGTTTTTCTCTCTTCCCCAGAAAAGTTAAGATCATTTCTGGCTAGAGAATCAAAGAATGTGTCATAGTAAGCAAAGTGCTTAATTTGTTCTGTAAATGTGGATAGTGCTAGAATAGGAGGAGACAAGAGTGAGAATATTTTTGGAGGTACAAAGAAAGATTTAAGTAAAGATGTATAAGTGGGAAAGGACAGTGTCTCTTTAGGCAGTAGTTAAATATCAATTTAGATGGAACATGGGATACACTTGTCCCAATAAAATAGATAATCCATACAAGAAGGAATCACGTCTGTTTTTGTTTTCAGTTATATACAAAACACCTAACAGTGCTTGACACTTAGCAGCTACTTGACAAAATATTTTTTGAATGAAATAATGAATAAAAGATTGTAGAGCAAATGGAAATTATTCTGGAAAATCTTTGCTTACTGCCTCACTTAAAGTGCAGGAAATTAGACCAAGAATGCTTCTTTGTTTAAATTCTGGTCTGCTGTAGTGATTGGTGAATAGTTAGGAAATCAGGGAAGAAGCTGGAGAATAAAGAATCCCATTCAGTGATGCATAGCACACCTAAAACTTGATCAAAAAGGTCAAATAGCATCAATTTCAAATGGTCAACCTATGTAATCAACTCACATCTGCTTTTCCAATATCCTACGCAAACTAGAGGCACTGCCCCTTTCTCTTCTTGTCTGAGATGTGATCTGTCTTCAATTTAACATTACCAGCAACAGTAAACGAGTTTCATGTTTATGGTATGTTCTATAGTAGTTTTTGATAACTATTAACTGTCAAGTAATACTTTAGTAAGATATTGAAAGCTGTTTTTCCTCCCACATCTGTTCAGGGAAGCAATCTGATTTTATAGAATTAGAAGGTAAAATTTTCAACCCAATGATATTTTTCTTTTCTTTATACATGAAAATAGCTGCTTTCTTTTTTTTTTTTTTTTTTGACTGCATTGGGTTTTCATTGCAGTGCGCAGGCTTTTTATTCTTCATTATTCTTTGTTGCGGTGGCTTCTCTTATTGCGGAGCGTGGGCTCTAGGCACATGGGCTCAGTAGTTGTGGCTCGCGGGCTGTAGAGCGCAGGCTCAGTAGTTGTGGTGCACGGGCTTAGTTGCTCTGCCGCATGTGGGATCTTCCCTGGCCAGGGATTGAACCTGTGTCCCCTGCATTGGCAGGCGCATTCTTAACCACTGAACCACCAGGGAAGCCCAGAATGGCTGCTTTCTTAATTGGCATAAAAGAAATGGACATTTTCTTAAAATATCTTTTGTTATGCTGATAAATGCATCATAATGTACAGAGTATAATAATAAAAAATTAGAAAGTATGATACCTAGAATGCATTTCTTTACTTTTGAGCTAAAATGAAAAAAAAAAATTAGGTGTCATAGATGTGGTTGAACAAAACTAATTCTTGTAATCACAAAGCAATTTATGAAAACAAGTAGATTGACTCAAATGGCCTGTCTTTTGATGCAGTTGCTAAAGCAGTTAATCCATACTGGTTAAGCTAAAAGAGACTCAGGTTGAAAATCAATTCTACCTACCATAAAGTGGGTTCAGCTCCAGTGAAATAATTTGGTTGCTCCTGTCTGGGATCACTGAGTATTGATTCTAGAGAGTCAATGAAGTTGCAAGTTCGTTGGATTTCTCAGAGTCTTCAGTGGAAATGTTGATTATAACTGAGACTTGGAGTTTTTCTGGCCCATTGAAGGAAGAGTGAAATAAATTAGCATTGTCTTTGGTAAATAAAACTTTATTTTCTTTCTATAAGAAAATTCAGATTCCCAATATTTAAAATAATAGTCTCAATTATCTACTTATCCAATAACATAACTTAGTTATCAAAAATTTTAGCTGAGTTTCTTTCTAACTAAAGCATAATTTCTGCTTATAAACGCGGATATTTAGTCATCAGTATTTATCACTTATTTATTAAATGTGAAGTCATAGGCCATCCAAACACAAGAAAAAGTCAGTATAGAAATAAAAGCATTTGGGCTTCCCTGGTGGCGCAGTGGTTGAGAGTCCGCCTGCCGATGCAGGGAACACGGGTTCGTGTCCTTGTCCGGGAGGATCCCACATGCCGTGGAGCGGCTGGGCCCGTGAGCCATGGCCGCTGAGCCTGTGCGTCTGGAGCCTGTGCTCCACAACGGGAGAGGCCACAGCAGTGAGAGGCCCGTGTACCACAAAAAAAAAAAAAAAGAAATAAAAGCATTTCACTTTACAAAATGGAGTTGTAAATTGTTTCTGGATTTCTTTGCTAACTGAATAAATCTCAATATGAATTTATGTTAAATGACTTGCTATTAAAAACAAACAAATTAAAACAGAAACAAACAAATAAAAAACCCCTCCAGGAATAGGAAGCCTATCACTTTATGTGACCTATAACACACAAAATAAGTGAACTGAATTTTGATCCCTACATAATAAATACGTATATTGCTGTTTTGGTCAAGTGCCTGCCAAGAAATTCTCCATCCCATTACTAATATCCTTTGGTTTAGCTATCCATTAGAATTTCCCCTTTCAGTATTTCTGTACCCTTGGCCAGATTAATCTGTATAAAATATGACTTCTCCAAGCTACTCTCCTTCAAAATAACCTAAAATGAGTCCCTGTAACCTGGGACCTCAGATCCAAATAAATCATTCATCTTGCTATTCAAGATTCTGCAAAATTTACTCTTAAATTATTAATCTAATCAGTATCTCCTATGATTCCATTTGACTCAGCAAACAATCATAACATTTATTTTATTACCACCACTTGTAGGGAATAGTACTGGGCGAAATGGGTATAAAATGTTCCACAAGATAACATCATGTCCTCAAGAAACTCAATACCTTGTAAGGATACACATACACACACACACACACATCACACAACTAACTATATATTTAAGGTGTGTATGTATGTGTATGTGTTGTATGTGTCACATTAATGGTAGACTAGTGATATTTGTACAAATTTGTACACATTGCTATGTGAACATAAATAGAAAAACAATATGAATTCTGACTGGGACTGGGGCAGGGGACTGATGGAGAAGAGAAGAGGAACTTTTATAAAGGAACTACTTTGTACCAGAAACAATTCTTAGATTTTTGCCTACATTCCAATATTTATTTTACAAAGCAATTTATGATTATGTATCCATATCCACATTTTCAAGATGAAGACATTTTGAGTCACTGATACCTGTAGCACCAGCTCTATGTGACTCCAACCCCCTTTTCAAAATACTATTTTAAATTCAGGGTTTAGAGATTAAATGATTTGAGGGAGAGGGAAAGGGCAACAGGTGAGCAAAAATGCAGAAGCAAGAAGTATGGAACATAGGGAGTTTAAATTGCTCTGGTTTGGTTGGTGGTTAGGAGCCATGGAGAGGATGGAGCGACAGGAGACTAGAAAGACAATTTGGGACAGATCACACAAGTCTTTAGATGTTTAAACTGAGCAAGTGATTTGTTTTACTGGTAATGAGAGGCATTGAATACACTTGGTCGAGAGTGTGTTGTGATTGAGCCTCTTATAACCATCCACTCAACTACCTAACACATTTCCACTTGTATTACTCTTCTATTGATGAGTAACAGATTAGCTAAAACTTAGCAGCTAAAAAAACAAAAAAACAAAAAGAAACAAACCAAGTATTTATTATATCATCACTCGTTTGAGTGAGGAACCGAGGAGAAGCTTGGCTGGGAGCCTCTGGCTCAAAGTCTCTCATGAACTTGCAGTCAAGTGGTTTCATCAGAAGGCTTGAAAAGGGATGGGGGCACTGGAGATCCATTTCTTGGCTGACTCAAGTGGTTTTGACAACCCTCAGTCCTTCACCATATGGACCTCTTCATGGGACTGCCTCAGACCCACGCATTTGACTTTTTTCAGGGTGAGGAATCTGAGAGAGAGTGAGACCAAGTAAGAGAGCATGCCAGGACAAAAGCTATAGTCTTTTTGTAACCTAATTTTGGAAGTAGCATTCCATTTTTTATGCTGTATTCTCTTTATTAGAAGTGAATCTAAGTCTAGCCCACACTCAAGTGAAGGGAATTAACACAAAGGTGTGAACACCAGCAGACAGGTATCTTTGGAGGCCTTCTTAGAGGCTGCTTACTGTACCATCATGTTTATGTCATTCACCTTCTAGACTATTATTTCTATCTAGACTATCACCTTCTAGACTATTCAAATTCAGTAAAAATATTTCAAGGACTACCTTTTTCTATGATTCATCCTCTGATATAGTGAATTATGCTTTTCTTAACTTTCAGAAATTAAAAAAAAAAATTGCCTTCACCATGCAGTTGGAGGCATAATTTTTATTTCTTTGGTAAAATCCAGGCCATGTGCTATGCCTGTATCCTCAGAACACTTAGCAAAGTGCTGAGTATAACATATGCCCAGTATAATTATATTGGTCAGAGGAAATCTATTGAAGACACTTCTTCTATGAGTATTATCTTTAAAGGTTCACCCTTACTTTTACTTTCGAATCCCTGATCTTGATTGATATCTGTTTGAGTACTGATTGGGTGGCTTAAAGAGCATTTCCTAAAGTCAGTTATGCAGGATAAGAGATTCATTTCCTTTTTTTTTTTTTTGCAATTTACTGTTTTGGCATTTCTTGGACTGCTTAATGTGCTAAAGTGTATAAGATTTCAGAAGTTCAGAATTTTCAGAAATTCTATATATGTTAACACTTTTCAAACTAATTTGACCACAAGACCCTTTTGGAAAATGCTAATAGACTTTTCTATACCACAGAAAAAGGCATTAGGTAAGCAGTATAAGACCAAAATGATGACTCACCATTCATTCATTTTGAAAATTGATCTGAGAATTTTGCATTTGCCAGACTCTGTTGAGTGTTGTAAAATAAAATGTAAAAACCAAAATGAATAAGACCCTTTATGAAGGGTTTTAATACCCTTAGACTCCTTTGTTATATTCAGTTTCCAATTTAAAACCTCAAAACAACCACCACAACAACAATAAAACAAAGCTCTTACTCTTTCAAGCTTATCATAATATTGAAGCATGAAAATATGAGTAATGATAGGATTAGAGCATTTAAATCATTAAACACAGTGAAAATTGGAGATGTGGCATGCAAGTAAATAAATAATAATTACAACTTTAGGGATTATAACTTATGTACTAGCTTAAGCTTAAAAGAAAAAAAAAGGCTAAGGATTTATACGATCTGAAGAGAAACCAGAATATATAGCTTAAGCTTTTAGATGATGTGTAATTGGATATCCTAGCTTTGCCACATTAAGATGAGCATAAAAGGATATTTTAAGGTCTACTAATAGTTGTGAAAACTATCCTTGAGTTTAGCAAATGATAAAAAAGAAAAAAAAAAGGATGAGAAAAAAAGGATTTTGAAAAGTCCTCTTTGAGGAAAAAAAAGGATGATGTTACATAGAACTTCAATTTTTATTTCCTATTAATGGTTTTCCTTTTTTTCTGTCTTTCAGTAGTACCTGGGATAATACACTCCTCAACAATGTTTGCATCCTATAACACTCCATTTTGTCTGTTGATTATAAACATAATTGCTACATAGAGAAGGTAGGAGGGAAAAGTGTCATAGCAATTGTGGTCTCAGCTACTTTTTTAAGAAGCCTAATTTTTTCTATCCACGGGAAAAGTTATATTGACACCCACCCACTGAACAGTAATATAAAGTTGCATGGATTTTTTCACCACTATGAATGGCATTTCATTGGATTCATCTTTGACTTAGATTAAGCACACAAAAATTAATAGAATTTAATGGAGCTAAATTTACCTTCATTTTGTTGCCATTTTCTTTATGTCTTTACAACATTTTCTCATACTTTTCTTTTATAAATCATTTGCTTTTAAACAGATTTAAATGCATTTTTACTTAGCCCATGCGGAGTGAGTTAAGGTGTTTCTTTGTAAGAGGCGCCAGGCTATTTTAGTGATTGGTATAAAACAAGTGTAAGTAATAGTAACATAGGGTCTTTTAGCAGAACAGGAGAAAATGTTCCCAGTTCAGTATTGATGTTTCTGTAGTCTTGAGGTGCCAATAGAGATGAGCCTTGGATTTGGCGGGTGCAAGTGAATAAACAATCAGTCATATCAAAGCACAAAGATGTTATTTCACGTCTTTGAAACAAATAGTAAATTATTCAGAACCTAGTTCATCTATCTATCAAAAATTTCACTGAATAAAAAGGCGGGTTTGAATACTAATATATTATACAGAAATAGAAAGGATTAGGACATTTAAATCATTTAACACAGTGAAAATTGGAGATGTGGCATGCAAGTAAATAAAATAATTCCAATTTTAGGGATTATAACTTATGTACTAGCTTAAGCGTAAAAAAAAAAAAAAAGCAAAGGATTTATACGATCTGAAGAGAAACTAGAGTATATGGCTTAAGCTTTTAGATGATGTGTAATTGGATATCCTAGCTTTGCTGTAAGAAAAAAAAAATCCCAATAAAAGAAAAGCATCTACTGGTGTTTTGTTGACATTTAATACAATTTGCAGTGAATAGAAGCTCTTGAATTTAAACACTAAAATAATACATATAGCTCATTTTAGAGAAGAAATACTTTTATATATATTTTTTTAATCAAGGGCAGCAACTTTGGAAAAACCTGGTGTTAGACTTTGTTGTTAACAATTATTCGTGTTCATAATTAGCAGGAGCCTTATGACTACCCTGTACCTGTGCAACCTAGAAAAAATACTTAATATATTGTATCCAAAAGAAGCAAAAAGTCTAATCAAAATATAAACAATACATTTATTTTCATGTATTTTTTCTATGTGATCTATACATGAATTCATCTTGAGACTGCCTTGCAGTTTGTTGTAGTGTTTTTTCCTAAGTAGGAATCTATTTAATTTTCTACTAATTGTGAATAATTAAAGAGGGTAACTTTAGGAAAGCTAATTTATTATTGAATAAAGGGGGTAACATCAGGAAAATTGATTTTTCTTATACACATTTGTTCTCTTGAATAAACGTGAATAAATAGGACACTCTAGACAAATGCTTTTATTCCTAATGGAGCAGTTCTTTTCAGGGCAAGTTTTATATGGAAATTAATAGTCATATTTCAAATTGATTATTTGGTCATCACAGTTTCATAAATTGAAAGGAATGTTTGGGAACACAAAATGGTAGAAGTAGAAATACATTTTATTATTTGTAAATAATTTTTAAAAATAGCACTGTTATAAATATTCTTAGAGTATGTCGTCTTATCCCTTAAGTAGGAGAGGGGAAAATTTGTAAAAATAGAGAAAGTGAGAGAAGTTGAGAATGCTTCTTTGAAAGGATCCAACGGAGTCTGATTTACACTGAAATACATGGAATCAGCAATGTTTAGTATATTGTAGTCAGCATCCCATCCTGTTCACTTTAAATTTGCAAATAATTTCACAAACAGGAGTAAATATTGAAAATGGGCCCTGATAAGTTGAATATAATTTTTTTAGTGTTCTGTCATTTTGTGTATGTTTACATATGTACTTAATTTTAAAGAATAATAAGTTTAAATGCATATTAAAACAACTTTAAATTGTATGACTACTGATTCAGCAACATGTAGAATATATTCATTAACTTCTCTACCAATCTGTTATTGAATGCGTATTATGTGTGGACATAACTAAGCTAGACTTACATTGATATATATAAGTCCCTGCATTCAAAGAAACCCTAAGTAAATAAGCAATTGTCATGAAAACAAATAGTTTCATAGCAGCGTGATAATTGTGACAACAGAGGCAGGAACTATTCTTGTCTTAGTCTAAAGATACTTAGGCTATATTTTTTTGTGAGTATTAAGTGAATGTAGTTCCCTATATGTTTATTTTAGCTTTTATTATAAACAGATATGACTGCTCAGTTTTAAGCCTTTGAAACAAGATTTCATTGTTGAGGTACTCTTCCATCTAAGAATTAATATGACCATAGTTTTATTCCTTTTATATGAAAAAGAAGAGGGATCATCTGGCTTTTACATATTTGCATGCTAGTCTCCCCACAAACTGTAAGCTCTTTTTATTTTTTGATATTGTTTTGTGTGCTTTTGTGTTTATTGTTTTGCGCCACACCCCAATTTTGTAGCTGTAAGGACTAGTACAGTGACTGGCATACATCAGGGGCTGATTTGTAACACAAAATACTGAGAAAATCTGTCTTCAATTGTACCTATGGGATTGGTTTCAAAACAGAGACAAAAAAAGTCAGGATATCCACTCTCTTACTCTTCTCTCCTCTCTCTCTCTCTCTCTGTCTCGTGTATGTGTGTGTGTGTGTGTGTGTGTGTGTGTGTATTTCTGTCAGGTGATGTATCTGGTATGTGTGAAGCAGACAAGAAAGAGAAAACATTGCTACCACCTCACACTACATTCATTTTAGGTCAATTATGGTTTTTAATTTCCATCCAAATGGGAAATATTGCAAACCATTCATTTCTTCTACTCTTTAGGCCATATTTACTTTCTGACTCTAGCTTGTAACTGATTGACTACAGCTTAAAAGTTCTTTCTGTTCCCTTTATATTGGCCTTGGTCTAGAAGAATCTTGTATGGAATTGTCACTGCACAAGCCAACCTAGGATGGGCTCCCTGTTCAGTGACCCCTGGCCAAGCTAGTTGGTGTAGGGGACAGAGGTTGGGGAGGTAGTCAGGGGACATGACTAAAAGAAGACAAGGAGATGTGTGCAATTGAAAAGGCAGATATCCAATTTAGGAAGTGTCTGGTTTCTGGAGCTGAGGATTCATGGAAATTAGTGTAAACTAGATAATACCCTGCTAGCAAGGATACAAGGACTCAGTAGAATCTGTAATATAATCTTTTTGCTTCCTAAACACTTTCTAAGAGACCAAGTACAATGCAAACGAACCCATCCAATCAAGGTGTTGCAAATGACTTTGCTATCACTAAATCAAACCAAGAGTGTAAGATCCTGAAGGCCTTGGTGCTGGATTTGTCCCTTTAAAAATGGTGTGATTTTTGGTGCAGTCTCTACCAGGATTAAGAATGCTAGAGTCTGGGCTTCTCTGGTGGCGCAGTGGTTGAGAGTCCGCCTGCCAATGCAGGCGACACGGGTTCGTGCCCCTGTCCGGGAAGATCCCACATGCCACGGAGCCGGTAGGCCCGTGAGCCATGGCTGTTGAGCCTGCGTGTCCGGAGCCTGTGCTCGGCCACAGGAGAGGCCACGACAGTGAGAGGCCCGCGTAAAAAAAAAAAAAAAAGAAAGAAAGAAAGGAAAAAAAAGAATGCTAGAGTCTGAAAGATGATGGAATAACAGCAATGATTCTTCTGCACACAAAATGATCTATTCCTTCAGATTGTTCAACAGAGCAGAGATCTTGGACCAGGAGAGAAAGTTCTCTAGCACTTTCTCACTTTCAGTTAGGTGGGAAAGCAAAGATCCATTATAAGTTTACGTATCCCAAGGTGAAGCTTTGTCCGGGCCTCAAAACTTGTACTCGTGAGCCAGCCTTGTTGCAGTACTGTTTTTGGTTTTTCTTTTCACAGAAATATGAAAGAAACTGACTTTCTTTGTAATTTATCCTTAGATATTCCTAGCAACCCATAGAAGTTAAAAATCATAGAAATGATAAATTATGTTAACTTTACACTTAAAAATAAATTAGATGGGCTTTAAAGTACTTGACTTTCTTAATTCAGATAATATTTGAAAAGTTAAATGTATAGCAGTTTATTTTTCTTTACTTGATGAAATTCTTTAAAAAAATTTGACATTTGTGTTGGAATGTTGGAATCAAGAATATGAGTTTAAAAGGGGCCATTTTGGGCTTCCCTGGTGGCGCAGTGGTTGGGAGTCCGCCTGCCGATGCAGGGGACGCGAGTTCGTGCCCGGGTCCGGGAGGATCCTGTGTGCCGCGGAGCGGCTGGGCCCGTGGGCCATGGCCGCTGGGCCTGCGCGTCCGGAGCCTGTGCTCCGCAACGGGAGAGGCCCGCGTACAGCAAAAAAAAAAAAAAAAAAAAAAGGGGCCATTTTATTTAGAATATCCTAGATTTTTTCCCCATTCATGTTTCACAATACATTTATTTTAACCATGAATTATTGCACATTAGTGGTTATATTTCATTTACACATTTAGAATGTTAATATTGAACATTTTAACATATAATTAATGTAATTTATCATTAATCCTATTTAATGTTAATCTCATATTCATGTTCCTTAAAACAGTATATATTGTCTTATAATAGGAAATTTTAAAAAATATAACCTCTTTCACCCACAGATTTATAATCTAGTTGGGAACATTATGTAATTAACATAACTACACTCTTTGAACTTAGAATTTATATTGCTTCCAACTGATATAAGTGCTACTCAAACTCTCTTGATCCATTTTTTCGATTTTCCTGGAGAATTGTATTTGGAAAAAACCCACTGGTCTCCTTTTCTTATTTTATGTCATTATCCACCTTTCAGATGAATTCCAATGTCTGTTGATTGGCTCACTTGATGATACTTTTTTCTCAACCAATAATTAGTGAAGCTATATCAGTCTGAGTCTTGAAATCAGTTGGAAAGAGAACAGTATTTATAAAATTAAAAGTTAGAAATAAATACTTTGTAAAGAAAAAGTCCTAGCATTGGACTAATTTCAAATGAAGGAAGGCTCATGTGTTAGACAGAATAATGGCTCCCAAATATATCCATTTCTTAATCTCTGAAACCTACAAATATATTACCTTAAATGGCAAAAGTGACTTTATAGATGTAATGTAAAGATATTAAAATGGGGAGATTATCCTGGTTTAACTGGGTGTGCCCAGTGTAACCACAGGGTTCTTCTAAGTGAAAGAGGGAGGCAAGAGAGGCAGAATCAGAAAGAGACGGGATAATGGAAGCAGAGATTGGAGTACTTGTTTTGAAGATGGAAAGGGCTGTGAACCAAGGAATGTGAGATGCCTTTATAAGTTGTCAAAGGCAAGGAACAAATTCTGTCCTAGAACCTCCAAAAGAAATGCAGCCCTTTGGGCACCTTGATTTTAGCACCATAAGACCATTTTGGAATTCTGACCTATAGAAGTATAACAGAGTGAATTTATGTTCTTTTAAGGCACTAAATTTGTGAAATTTGTTTCAGCACAGTCACAGTAGGAAACTAGCACATTTCTTTAGAAAAAAAAAAAGAGTAGGGAGTGTTGAGCAATTTTACTCTATTGAATATCATTACCAAATATAACAATATGTCTCTCAGTAGCTACAGACATGTACTTAGGCTTTATCCATTTAGGAGTACTGCTCCCAAGTATTTATTTTTCTCTCCATGCTAGACAATAATTCTTGAGGAATGTATTTATGTGTAATTTATTATTACCCTAAACTCTGACCCAGCTTGTAGACCCTGATAATTTCAGCACTTTTTCCTAACAGGCCCAATAGACCACTTTTTGTAAAGATAGTATAATGACAAATATTGAATTATATACAGCAAATTTTATAGAAGGAAATGATTTGTGGAATGGAATGGTCAGGGAGAATTTCTAGAGAATACTGGTCTTGGCAATGCAAGGTATGTAGAGACATAGAGTTGGGGAGGGGAAGGGTAGAGAACATTCCAGGAAGACAAAACATAATATGTTTCGTTGAGAAACTCATAGCTTATATTTTAAATATTTCCGGAGTTGAGAGGTTCAGGTCATGATGGTGGAGTAAGAGGACGTGGAGCTCACCATTTCCCCAACAAACACATCAGAATATATCTACATGTGGGACAATTCTCACTGAAAAGGATCTGGAAACTGGCAGAGGGACTTCTGTACAATCAAGACTGTAAGAAAGATATACACAGAATTGGGTAAGAAGGGAAGAAAAGAGATCAGTTTGGGACCTGTGTCCCTGGGAGGGGACTTGGAGCAAAAGGGAGATTACGTGGGTGGAGACCCTCCCTGGGGAGAGAGTGGTTCCAGCCACAGATTTGGTGTCCCAGTCCTGGGATCCTACATAGGGGAGACAAGCCCCCTTGGCAAGTTGGAGGACTGCTAACGGAAGGGTTGTGGGAAGCCTGGGCTCCTCTTGTGAGGCAAGGCAGAGAGAGTTCTGTTCTAGTAGCTGCCAGATTTCCTGCAGTTACCTCACCATGAGCCCCAGCCCAAGCCAAGCACATGTTTTGGCCCTGGTCACTCCATGTCACAGGTTGGCACTGGAAATGGAGCAGCCACAACCAGGGAAAAGGCTTGACCATGGGACACAGAGATGACCTGGTCTTGGTGGTGTGGAGCCTGGGTGAGGGGGCGGCAGTTGTTGTTTGCACTTACTCAAGTGGTGCCTCAGAAGCAGCCCAGATCTCTGAAGGCGGCTGCTGTACCACAGCTCACCCCCCAAGATATGGTAAGAGGCCATGTGGGCCCTGCCTGTTGTGTGTAGTGATTCCACAACAGGGCAGGGGTAGTGGAGGCTGGGGGCAGTGATCAGCTGTGAGGAACAAAGGGGATGCAACTGAAGCTGCATCTGAGTGGAGCCATGGGTGTGTGCACAGGCAGCTCATTGGACCTCTGTCTATGGCTGAAACCAGCCAAGAGACCACATGGGCCCCACGTGGGCACCGCTTGCTTCAGCCCTACCCCACTCTGAGACAAAGTTCCTGCTGCCAGGAAAGGGAAAACACACACTCAAAGGGAATAGAGCCAGCTCAGGCCTGATTCTTAAGGCTTCTGCTCCAGCAACTTAGTGTCAGACCTTGCTCCTGATAAGGCAGTGATGGTTACTGAGCAAAGGGGAAGCCCTGCCTTACAACCAATGCCAGCTCTAGCTCCTCCATCTCTAGCTTCATTGCCTGCCAAGGTGATAGTTGCCAGCACACCATGAGGAAAGACATGACTTGTGTCCATGTCAAATTCAGCTCTCTCACCAAAGGCATTGGTCGCATGTAGTATATTTGGGAACACTTCGACATAAGATCACCCCTTCAAGACCTTCATGGGACCCTATTTCACCTAAATTCATAGTACAGAGAAAGTTAACCAAATTAAAAGGCAGAGGAACTACTCTCAATTGAAGGCAAGAGAAAACCCCTGAAAAATAAATAATGAAATAGAAGTACACAACTTACCAGATAAATAATTCAAATCATTGGTAATAAAAATGATAACTGAATTAGGGAGAATAATTGATGTACACAGTGAACACATTAACAAGGAACTAGAAAATATAAAAAAGATCCAATCAGATATAAAGAATTCAGTAGTTGAAATATAAAATACACTAGAAAGAATGAATAGCAGACTAAGTAATACAGAAGAATGTATAAGTGATCTGGAAGATAGAATAATGGAAATCACCCAATCAGAAAAGCAAAAAGAAAAACAGATTAAAAAAATAAAAACAGTTTAAAAGATCTCTGAGATAATATTAAGCATACCAACATTTGCATTATAAAGGTCCCTGAAGAAGAAAGAGAGAAGGGGATCAAAAATGTATTTGAGGAAATTATGGCTGAAAACTTCTCAGACTTGAAGAAAGAAACATATATCCAGGTACAGGAAGCACTGAGGTTTCCAAACAAGATGAACCCAAACATATCAACACCAAAACATATCATAAGTAAAATGGTAAAATTTAAAGAGAGAATTCTTAAAGGCATCAAGAGAAAAACAGAGTCATATATAAGAGTTCTCATAAGGCTGTCACCAGATTTCTCTGCAGAAACTTTGCAGGCCAGAATGGGAGTGGCATCATATATTCAAGGCCAGAATGGGAGTGGCATGATATATTCAAAGTGCTGAGAGGGAAAACCCTGCAACCTAGGAATACTCTACCCAATAAGATTATCATTTAGAATAGAAAGCAAGATAAAGGACTTCTCAGACAAGCAAAAACTAAAAGAATTAATTAATCAACATCAAACCTACCTTAAGAGAAATGGTAAAAGATATTCTCTAAGTCTAAAAGAAGTAAGAATCTATAGAAAAGGGAAAATTCAGATAGGAAAGGAAAACATATAGTAAGGACTGAGGATCAAGCACTTAAATAAGCCAGTATGAAGATTAAAAGACAAAAAATTGTAAAAGCATATATAACTACAATAAACAGTTAAGAGATAAGCATGAAGATGTAAAATATGACATTGAAAACACAAAATGTGGCTTAAAGGAGTAAAAAATGTAGATCTTTTAGAAAGTGTTTGAACTTAAATGACTACACCCCAAAACAGCAGAATACATATTCTTTTCTGGTGCACATGAAATGATCTCCAGGATAGGTCTCATGCTAGGCCACAAAACAAGTCTCAACAAATTTAAGAGGAGAGAAATTACATCAAGCCTTTTTTCTGATCACAGCTGTATGAAACTAGAAATCAATTATGACAAGAAAAATGTGAAAAGAATAAACACATGCTACTAAAACATCAGTGGGTCAATGAAGAAATCAAAGAGGAAATCAGAAAATACCTCGAGACAAATGAAAATGGAAACATAACACTCGAAAATCTATGTGGTGTAGCAAAAGCAGTTCTATGAGGGAAGTTTATAGCTACACAGCCCTTCCTCAAGAAACAAGAAAAATCTCAAATAAACAACCTAACGTACTATTTAAAAGAATTAGAATAAAGAAAAGCAAAGCCCAAAATCAGTAGAAAGAAGGAAATACTAAAGATCAGACAGGAAATAAATAAAATAGAGATTACAAAACAACAGAAAAGATCAGTGAAACCAAGAGCTGGATTTTGAAAACATAAACAAAATTGCTAAACCTTTAGCCAGGCTTACCAAGAAGAAAAGAGAGAGGACCCAAATAAATAAAATAAGAAATGAAAGAGGAGAAATAACAATCAATACCACATAGATGCAAAAAACTCATAAGAGAATACTCTGAACAGTTATATTCCAACAAGTTGGACAACCTAGAAGAAATGGACAAATTTCTAGAAACATACAACCTACCAAGACTGAATCAAGAAGAGGCAGACAATTTGAACAGACTGATTACTAGTAATGAAAATGAATTTGTAATAAAAGCAAACAGAAGTCCAGGACTGGATGGCTTCAAAGAGGAATTCTACCAAACATATAAAAAAGAACTAATATCTATCCTTCTCAAACTATTCCAAAAAGTTAAAGAAGATGCAACACTCTCATATTCTTTCTACAAGGCCACCATTACACTGATACCAAAACCAGACACTACAACAAGGCACTACAAAAAAAAAGAAAATTAGAGGCCAATAACTTTGATGAATATAGATGTAAAAATCCTCAACAAAATATTAGCAGACTCAATGCAACAATATAAAAAAAAGATCATACACCAAGATCACGTTGGATTTATTCCAGCAACCCATGGTTGGTTCAATATTTGCAAATTAATCAATGTGATACACCATATTAACAAAAGGAAGCACAAAAATCAAATGATCATCTCAAATAGATGCAGAAAAATCATGGGACAAAATACAACATGCATTCATAATAAAAACTGTCGTCAAAGTTGGTATAGAAGGGACATATCTCCACAAAATAAAGTCCATTTATGACAAACCCACAGCCAATATCTTACTTAATGGTGAAATGCTAAAAGCCTTTCCTCTAAACTAAGGAATAAGACGAGGGTGCCCACTCTCACCTCTTCTATTTAACATACTATTGGAAGTCCTATGTACATCAGTCAGACAAGAACAAGAAATAAAAGGCATCCAAATTTGAAAAGAAGAAATAGAACTGTCATTACTTGCAGATGACATGACACTTTATATAGAACATCCTGAAGTCTCCACCCAGAAACTATTAGAACTAATAAATGAATTCAACAAAGTTGCAGGATATAGGATTAATGTACAGAAATATGTTGCTTTTCTATACACTAATAATGAACTATTATAAAATGAAAGTAAAAAAGCAATCCTCTTTTATATAATGGAATATTACTCAACCATAAAAAAGAATGAAGTTCTGCATTTGCAGCAACATGGATGGACTTAGAGTATTATGCTTAGTGAAATAATTCAGAAAGAGAAAGACAAATACTGTATGATATAATTTATATGTGGAATTCAAAAAATAATACAATTGAATATATATATCAAAACAGAAACAGACTCAGAGATATAGAAAACAAGCTAGTAGTTACCAGTGGGAAAAGGGATGGGGAAGGAGCAAATTAGGTGCATGGGACTAAGAGATACAAATTACTATGTATAAAATAGATAAGCAACAAATACATATTGTACAGTTCAGGGAATTTTAGCCATTATTTTTTTAATAACTTTAAATGGAGTATAAACTATAAAAATACTGAATCACAGTGCTGTACACCTGAAATTAATATAATATTGTAAATCAACTATACTTTAGAAAAGAAAAATTTCCATATTGTTTGTATGATTAAATAAAGAATTTGACATGTTAATATGTAGAAAGCAACCTTATATGACTTCTAGCTCTTAAATCATGATAAATGCAGGTTCTATATGAATATTAACAAATACAATTGGTACCATAGAATTATAAAGTGAAAAATGAGTGAACATTTTGTTACAAATCCTCATTTTAAAAGGGCCTCAGGAGCTTCCCTGGTGGCACAGTGGTTGAGAGTCCGCCTGCCGATGCAGGGGACACGGGTTCGTGCCCCGGTCCAGGAAGATCCCACGTGCTGCGGAGCGGCTAGGCCCGTGAGCCATGGCCGCTGAGCCTGCGCGTCTGGAGCCTGTGCTCCGCCGCAACGGGAGAGGCCGCAACAGTGAGAGGCCCGCATACCACCAAAAAAAAAAAAAAAAAAAAAAGGGCCTCAATATTAACATAATTCAACTTCTTAAGTATGATCTACTTTTTAATCCTGGTCAAGTATGTAAAGGTGAATAGATAGTAGCGTATTTTTAGGTAGACCTCAGTACAGTCATAGAAAAATAAATTGTATATATGTGTTATTTTTTCTGGGATAAATGTCTGCCCATTTCAAATGTTTGTTTTAAATTAAAGGGGTTTGTATACTCGGGTCATAAAATGTAACAAAGTTAGATACTAAGAATACCCATTTATGAAATGAACTACAAGTAATAACTGACATAAGCATAACTTTATGACTTTATATAGTTCTGTGTTTAAATTCAATCCTATTTCACATACCTTTACTGAATTATAGCTAAGTTATATCTAATAGGAATAGTATGATTTGTATCTCCTATTTACCAGTCTTCCTCTCTTCCATATTTAATTCCAGTCAGCATAATAATGCAAGCATCTGTTCAATCTTTAATAAAATATTCTTAGTGTTTTTGGTTGCATAAAAGTCAGTTACATCTTACTCTTCATTTGGTGCATTTCAAGCATTCTTGTTTTCTGATTTCTAAATTGATACTACAGAAAGCTACACAGTGCTGGGACATAGTTTTCTATCTGTCAGTGTATAATCTCTAAAGTACCAGCTACAGTTGTCAGCTTCCTGGTGAGTTTTTCCTTCTCTAATCTTTGTGATGTTTCTCTCTTATTTCAATTTTACTGTGAAGACATGAAGAACTTTGCAACAAAAATTGACTTCTAGGTTAGTACTCTTGAAAAAGTCTTAAGGTATTCAGAAATCACAAAAATCTAGGCTATTTCCTATGTCAGTGTTCTTAGTTGTAGCAACCTTTCCATTTGCTTCAATATTTCATCCACTAGGTGTTGGCTAAGTAAGGAATGTGAAAGTATATTTAGTTTTAACATTTTTAAGTTACTTTAATTTCAGAAAAGAAACTAGAAACATTGCTAATATTTTTAAACTTTAGCTTCAGTTGATTAGTTGACATAATTATTTTGCTTATGAAAATCAGAGCTTACTAACACAACCCTCTGATTTTCTTTAATAATTCAAGATCACTTATTATCAAACAACAAATGATATTTGAAAGACGAAACAAGAGTATAGGGATATGAAGGGAAAAGAGTGGGAAATGCCCACCAGATAGTCCTACCTAGTTATCTTGAGGCATTTATATTCAGTGCTATTTCATATCTCCCTTATTGTACTCCAAATCATGTTTTATTCCCACTGTCTTCCTCAAGATACCATAGAACATGAAAATTTCTTTTCATTTCTTCTGCATAGTCTATATCATTTAAGTTAATTAATTTAAATTATTCTAAGATTTCCTGAAATTACATTGGACTCTTAAAAATATCCATGTTTAGACAACTAAAATTCTACACAAGTGATTTGGATTAGACATCTGTGGCTATGCTGTCTTTAAACACATTTAAACATAATTTTTTTTTTTTTTAATCAGTGCTGTTATCTAGTCTAGAATCTAGTTTGGGAATTGTGCATATCCCTTGCTGATAATCTTTTTTTTTTTAAATTTTATCATCATTGTGGACTTTTACTGTTCATTAATACCTATATTTGGAAGTGAACACAGTAAATAAATTGATCTTGATTTCTCAAACTAGGCCTTCTTGTGATTTCAGTAAAGGGTTTGGTTGGAAGAGCAATTATATGAGATTCTTAGAAAAATCCATGAATTTCGGTTTACAGTATTTGCTTTTTACCCCACTCTAGGGCAAGGAAAGGAAGGAAGAATTTAATGATAGATATAATAACAGTTAGAAATGGAAAAAGATAATCAGATGAGATAAAAAGAGTTGTAACAGAGAATAGAAGAAAAAAATTTTTCCTGACGTTTTCCTCCTATATAACATTGTAGCATCACTTAGTCTTCTTCTTGATACTATATTTACCAACACTGCAGAGTTACATGTTGAAAGTGATGCTTTCGATATGAGTGTTTGATCCAATTAAGTGTAAAAATTTCCTTCCGGAATAATTTTTTAAATCTGATCTTGAAAATGAATCCATAATCTCATGAAAGAAGAACATCACTACCCTAATAGTCTTTTAAAAGTTGAAAAAGACTTTAGTATAGGATAAAATGTCAAATCAGTCCTCTTCCAACTCAGTTTCTATGGCATTTGCATCAGAGATTGTTCCCTTTTGGGGGGATTTTTTTCTCTGCTTTGGGTCATGTTTTTGTCAATGCTCATTTGAAGGCAAAGAACAGATACCTGGTAAGACCAGCTCAAGTAAAAAGAGGTTTATTAAAAGGACACTAGTCAATTTTAAGTAACTTAAGGAAAGAAGACATAACTGTATATCACAAGGACTGGAGATGAGCAATAGAAAGCTGTCAATGACAGATTTTCTCTATGGATCAACATGGATGCTAATCTCTGCTTCTTTGGCCAAGTCAGTGTGATTCTATTCTATCTCTTAAAGCACATCCCCCAGTCATCTCCCTGCAGTGATTTTTGACTTTCTCATAGTCTTGGCATTTCTTTGTAGTGGCACTAATTAACCTTTTGATTTCAGGACTCTCTTGTCACTGACTGAAATCTCTGAAATTTTAGGTCAAAGCTTTACAACAGAGAGAGATTATGCCTCTCTCATATTTAACTACAACTACAGAACCAACTTTATTTTTCTCCCCTCCATTGTAAACTAGCTCTTTCTCTAGTGTTACCAATCTCAGATTGATGATCCTGTAATTAATGTAAGATTTATCTTTACTACTGACCTTCACCACTCCTAGTTTACCAAATAATTTTGATTCTGCATTTATAATTCTTCTGTGATCTACATACCTGCAGTCCTGTACAGGAATTAAGAGTGAGGATTCTGAGCTAGGATGCCTGACTTCAGATTCAAACACCATCTGTTATATTGGGTATGGGACAATAGTCCATAACCTCTCTTTGTCACAGTTTCTTTCACTATAAAATTGAGCAAATTATTATATTTATCTCATAGGTTGTTGTGAGATTAAAATAATTAACATTTGTAAAGCAGTGAAACAGTCCCATTTTAAGCACCATCTGGAATTTAGATAGTAGTTGTGATTTTCACTCTAACTACAACTGCTGTGAATTTAATCCCCCTAGACTGTGGTAGTAACCTACTTATAGTTTTCCCTGTTAGACTTATCTTTCTAAATCATGAGTGGAGTTATAATTTCCATACTAAAACATGTTTGTGTCTCTTCCACGCCATCCAAATCAAAGTACACATTTCGCACATCATTCAAAGCCCTCTTCAATCCCCCCTGATTTATTTTCCCAGATTCATAGTTTTATTACATCCTTCCACAATCACTTTGCTTTAGTCACATGAGATTTCACATATTTCCAAGTGTGCAAGCCTTTGCTTAGGCTGTCCACCTTCCTCAGTTCCAGCCTTACATTCACTTCAACTCTTGTCTGTCCATTCAGTTTTTTGTAAACAAAAACTTTTGAAATTTTTCCCTCTTAGAATAAAATGATAATTTCTTCCTTTGTTTTCGCACAGCATTTTCTAATTTCTTCTCAGCTATATCGCTGAAATCCTGTTAGTAGTTCCTGCTTATATGTTACTGTCCCCTATTGAAAGTAAAGAACATCGACATTTTTTGTATACCTATAATGCATGGCAAAGAGGCTTATGAATAGTAAATAGTCATTTTCAAAATTGATTAATATATGAAAGAACTGAGATACAAGTTTGAGAGTAGAGCTTGGGTTTTGAGTTACTTTGCTGGGTTTTTTTTAGGGTCCTTATATGTGCAAGCTAGGAACATTTATCTTGGAATTGATGTCTTCAGTAACTTCAGTACTGGCAGTAATTTTTCTGCTGTTTTATCCACTAATAGCTCTTACATTTGTATTAATAGTCTAATTCCATTAAATGAGAAAAATGCTATACAAATAAAAGTCAACATCAACTCTGGCTTGAAAATAGTATCACAGTTTGTGTATACAGATAATATTTCATTGGTGTTACTATAAGGTGCTACCTGTTTTGTAATATATTATGAAGTAATTTAAAATGTCATTTTTTCTTAAAGAAATAATGAATTTATCTCTGACATAATAGAAAAGAATTGTCCAAAATAAATTTAGTTTAAAAGATAACTTTCCAAAACTTTTACAAGCTGGTCATTACTTACAGGGACTTCTTCCTTGATGTCAGCAGAAAGTTAGTGCAATCTCTTAAGGGTGAATTTTAAAATTATTTGAAAAGTTTTTCCTTCTGTTACATTAAAACATTCATAATTTTTCATTAGTATCACTCCATTTGTTGAAACCCATTAAAACTCTGAGTTCTATATATTTCCCATTTATCTTTACTATTTTTAACTTTTTATTTATTTTTTCTTCTAACCTTTCCCCTTCCACTTACAGATAGAAATATGTTTTTTTTTCTACTTTTCTAAATTGTTGACTGGGACCCCTGTAACAAAAGACAGATTAACATGAGAAAGCATATACATTTAATGTAAATTTTACAGGACTTAGGAGCCGCACAAAGAACACAAAGATATGGTTAAACCTGAGTGTTTTTTTGGCTGGACTTGATGAAGAGTGGAAAGTCATGTAAAGATATGATAGAACAAAGTAGTATACTGGGGAAACCTTGGCAAGGTCTGTTTATTCAGATTCCTACCTTTGTTCCTGCATCTTAAGAGATAAGAATGCTCCTATCCTCTGGGTATAAGGAAGACACCTTTCACATTAGGTTTTATGACCTATTTCAGGAAGTCACAAATTCCTTCCTGCACATACTGTTTCTTAAATTCTTTCAGCTCGAAATATTCAATATGCGAAGATGCCATATTTTGGGGTAGTGTGTCCTAAACCCCGTCATGCCCTACCTCTCCTCTCTTTCCTTCTCCCTTTCCCCAGTCTGTATCCTATGTGTTTTTCTTCTACACATCTGTTCTGTATTTCAGGACTTTCCTTTTTCCCACTGACACATTCTGTTGATCTTTATACAATTTTAAAAATTCTTGCAGAGGTTTCTGGAGAGGACAGCAGTGCTATTTCTTTAGTTCAGGAATCAACATTTTAGTTCTGGACAAATACCTCTCTGTGTAAAGTAGATGGTTTGTTATATTTCATTTTTGGACTTGTCTGAACTGTGAATCGACTTTGTCTTCTGTACTGTACCAACACCACACACAGAAAGAGGGTTCATCTTTGTTTTTGGAAGTAACTTTAAATGCTCAATCACCTGAGGAAGTCTCATCCTCACAAAAGTCTTTTTTTCATAAAAGCTTTCTGTGCAATAGTAAGATGAGCTCCAGGAATCTTTCTCCAAGAAAAAAAGAAAAAGGAGAGTTAAGAACCAAGATGTTTCACAGAACAAGGGACCGTGTGTACTGAGACCCTATTTTATCTTTTATTCTACTGAATCTTATCTGTCAAGGTCATTTTATCATCGATCTTATATGTATTTAATACTCTGTAAAAATAGAAAGTATGATCATTTCTCTATTGTTGTTATAGGACATCATATAATTTTTTGTGCATTTGTTTTTCCCCATTTCTCTTATACATGAACAGTCATATAGAGTTCTGATTTATAGAAACTCTTCACTTCAGATAGTGATAACTAGGTAATAGATTCTGTTAAATTTAGAAAGAGAGAGATGGCACTAGTGCCATGTAAAAGTATGAGAGCAAGAAATCTTTCTCTTTTGCTGCATATTTTTAATTTATGCTTATTTTATTGTTTTGAACTTTATTTTATATAAAATATTTGGGGCGTGTTCTGTTATAGTTCAATACCATAAAAACATTTTATCACTTTACTGGATATGCCAGATCACAAACTGAAATAGAATACAACAGTCATTGTCCGAGTTTTGCAAATAGTAGGATTTTTTTTATGTTTTCTTGTAGTCCCGTTTGATAATGAAACCTGTTTAATTCAAGAACCACTTGTATCCCATCTGCTGTTTTCTTGCTGGTTTACTTTGTTGTTGGGAATGAAACCTTTTAAGAGGAAAATCTCAGCCAAATCGGGTACAGAGTGTTTATAAATAGAACTTGTATTTTGACATCTGTCATAGATGTTCATATCTTATAAAAATACAGACATTCAAGTTGCTGATGTCCAACTGACCAGTTGATATGATGTGCCTAGTTCCTCTCTACTCAAATTGCCATTCATTGACTTCCTCTTGTTTTCATTACCTCGTTCCTGTTTTTTTTTCCTTAATCCAACCTAATAAAGCATTTGTTGTGATATAAAGGAATGAAATGTGATTACCACTGATATTTTCAAATGCATGTTTATTCTGTGTATTTAGAGTCTTCATGAGAAAGCAGGGGTGGGAAAGATGAAAGGGAGATAAATGTGTTTAAATCCTTCAGAGAGAGATTCAATATATGAAAAACTATAGAACTCCATGGTAAACGTGGCCCCAACTTTTTCAACCTTTGCCCCTACTTCTTACCCACACTGTCTCTGTTCCAACTAATGTGGTCTGTTTACTGCTCTATCAAGTGTGTTGCACTTTTCCAATGTGTTTCATCCTTTAGTTCTTTTTTTGCCCCATGTTAAAAACCTATCACCTGATGCCCAAGGCAAATACTACCATTCCATGAAATCCTCTCTGAGTACAAAGCAAATGTTTGCAAATCATCATGCGTCTCTTTATAATATTTCTTAAATCATTATTTATCTCTTTGTAATGATGCCTTATTCCCCCCCTGGTTTGTGAACTCTCTAAGATGTCTGGCCTTCTGGCTCGGTACAATGCTTTTCACCAAAGGGGACTGCAAATTTAACATTGTTGAGTAATTCACTCTTTTAGGAGACATTTATTTCAAAGTCATAGTTTGAGGTTTGCAGGATCAGAGGAAATTTATACAATAAATTGGGAGGTTCTAGTGCTTAGTCCATTTGTGCCTTCCTCTGACGTGTCACAGTAAGGGATCAACTTAGATTCAACAGAGAAGAATGAAGCAGAAACACAGGTTGAGTGGAAACTAGTAGCATCCAGATGCCCCACACTGACAATAGGGATTTATTAAATTATGATCACTGTTCTTGACAAAAATTCTTAGAAAAGACAAAGTAAAGTGATATTTATGATTTCAAGCATATGTCTTTTAAAATTACTTGCATTGAGAATATTTGCTTGTTTGATTTAGAGTAGTTTTTTATTGAATTGATCATAACTTGTGAATGCTGCTCAGTGCTTAATATACTGTTTTTCATCGCCTCTTTCCTCCCACAGCTTGTTGTGCACAAACGCACACACACAGTCATACAGGTCTACACTTACACTATTTATTCAGGTGAATACTGCTTACTGCTGTCTTAAAGGACAGACCATTTGTTCTACTTCTGACAGTTTTGGTAAAGCCTAAATATTTAAAAAGGATTGTTTTAATACTAGAGGATGAATCCTTTTGAATTTTGGGTTATTGTATCATTGATAAGAAAGAACTATATATTTACCTCTCTAATTATTTTTTAAGAGTTTTACCTGCTATGATTTCCCCAATTTATACAATAAATTGTCAGATGTATTGAGCATATTAGTATATTTGAGCATATACTAATTTTAGAGCAGTATTTTGGAGTTGAGGGTTAGAGTCTCACTCTTGTTCTTTGGTTTCAGTGTAGATACATTAGATTTGGAAGTCCTTAATGTGCTTAAATACTTAAAGACCTTGAAGCAGCTTTCAATGCTACAAGGTAAATGGGAAGTGAAAAGAAGTGATAAGAAAAAAAAGGAAACATGGTCAGCATGTAAATTTACAATGTAATAGAATTTGGCTGAAAATCAGTTAAATTTTTTTTTTCTCCCTTGCTTTCAGGATTTGACTCATGAACAAGTGCCCCAAAGCATTAAATTTTCTCAGTAGTCCTTCATTACATAAATGCAGGAGAATAGAATGCAGTAAATCTGCATCCAGCTACTTTTTAACTATTGTAGATCTAGTGATTAGGTAGTAATTTGCAATAATTTTGCTTTACTCCAAAATATTAGTGCTGTCCCTATATATCTTCCTAAAATTGTCATCAGCTTAGACATATTTCACTCTACATTGCCTGATAAAGTAGTCTGTGTTATGCTGTGAGTAAACCCATGGTTGAATAAACTCATAAGTAACCTCAAGTATCTGAATTAATATGTAGAAAATGTATGTTATAATAGACATGGAATGTAGCTTTTAAAATATATTTATTGTGGCAGTTTTTATTATAAAAATGCAAAGCTTTGGAAGAAAATGCCATCTAGTTTTATCCTATGTTAGTGGTGAGAACAATATCAGAGTCAGAATATCTGGAGGTTCCTCCACAGTTTAGTAGCTCCTGTGTAGGCTTTACAGAGGTACTAATTAAGTCACTGTTAATTTACCAATTATTTGATACTTTTACCTGAAGCAAGTTAACCATTTAGTCTTGCTCTTGGAATGCTAAATTGATGGAATAATTATGGTAGAATTTTTGCCCATTTATCAGTTTAAAGAACTCATAAATCTTACTTCATGTGGTCCTTTTAAATATTTACATGTTTCACTGGTGTGCATGACCTTGGTATCTAAAGAACCATTATTTTACTTCTGGTCTGTCCCTTAGTTCCTGTGTCACTTTGAGCAAGTTCCTTTTTTCTGGGCCCTAACATCATCTTTATATTCCCTGGAGATGTAATTTTCTTGGATACTACTGAGATTATATACAACTCTCTCTATAAAAGATAACTCTTTCCTCTTATCTACCCAATTCATCCTAAGCACAAATTTCTTTCCAGAAGTCTTCGCCAATTAGGCAAGTTATATGTAAAGAAGATGCATTATCTCCAGAGCATCAATGTTGGAAACAGTATTACCTTCCCATTAAGTATTTACCAGACATATAGAGAATCCATGGGATATAAATTATCAAATCCTTGGGAATTTATCACAGTGGGAGATGGATAAATATTAATTCATTTAAAGATGAGAAGCTTATATAATTTAACTATAGAGAAATCCAAACATAAAATTAGAGATATTCTAATACAAAATGGTACAGAATGCCTTTTTATAATGGCAAAACAATAAAATAGGTTACCTTTATTTTAATTAAGTATAAGAAAAGTGTGTGGATTTTGCTCTGTTCTGATATTGAAAATTTTCTCACCTCTAATATTTATATGGTCTTTAGTGCTTTGGTCAGAATAATGTGTGATTTCTCTAGGAATTATATTTATTTAGGTAGAGATGTATATACAAAAAACTCTCCTATAACTTACATGACATTTTCCCTAAAGTTTCAGAAGAAAAAGCAAAAAATATCTTCAATAAATGCTTCTTGGGACCCTCTTATGCTTAAGGCAGAGTAATAAACAAAGATTCTATTCTTAAGGAAGATATAAGTTGTCAGAACAAAAAAAGTACCATTCTACAATTCTTTTCCATAGTTTTGTTTACCATGTCTTCTTTCTCACACAGCTCTCTTTACGTTTCCCATTACGCTTTATAAATATAAGCCTTTTCCATAACGTATAGGAAAAGGGACCATTACAATCTTCCTGACCTTTCTTCCTTTGCTTACTAAATAGCAACTTAGTCTCACAAAAATCTTAATAAGAAGCAAAAAGCATTTTATTTATGCATTTTTGCATAACAATTTTATTTTATTGCTAAACATCCAGTAAGCTTTATTACTTAAACTATTCTCTCAGTGTTGTGGATTTCCACATCAGCTTCAAGATGCGGTTGCTTCAACTCTTGTCTGTTGTAAAATAATCCTCACTCTCCATTGATTGTATGTGGATTCCTGAGGCATAGTCTTACTCCAGACATCAACGATTCAATTTCTTCTTAATGAAATTCCTCCACTTGAGTTTCTGACCCAACAGTTCACAGGACGGTATGATTTCTACTTTTAGTACGTCTCTTCCTAAGGCTAGGCCAATAGTATGCTTTTACTTGGCTCCATCTTTATTTTCTGTTGTCCTGGCCAGCCTCTAGTGACTAGGACTCTGATACTTATGACAATTACCAGCTTGCTTAGATTTCTGAATGTCTCTCTTCTGGGTTTCCCATCAGTATTTAAGGCATAAATTGGAAAACTGTATCAGATAAGATATTTTGTATAGGCAATGCCAGAAAAAACAAGCAAAGAAGCAAACAAACAAAAAACCCTCAAACTGACTTGAATAAATAAAGAAATGTGTTGGCTTAAAAACAGAAAATCAAAAGATAAATCTATTTTCAAGTTTGATGTAGAAATTCAGCAACACCATCATTCCTGGCTTCTCTCATTTTCCTCTGAATTCCAGGATGTTAGCTTTATCCCAGGAGCTCTCATAATCTCACAACCTATTGTCCAAGAGCAGAGAGAGACCCTTTTTCTGAAGCCTCTGCAAAGTCCTGGGATTTACCTCTCTGGTATCAGTTGCATTTGTGTCCATCTCTAAACCAATTATTGATTTTTAAAGCAGGAGATGCACTGAAATTTTAAGCCATTCAGAGTCCTCTGCTGGAGCTAGGGTGGAATCAATTCCACAAAAATTTTAAGATTTTCTTCTAAGGATTACCAGACAAGAAAGAAAGGTGGATGCTGCAAAAGAAGTCAACCAGTGTTCCTTACAGACATTCCCAGGAACCTCATATCCTAACACTGAGCTTCAACTGTTTGCAGAATATGATTAAATCACATGCCTTTCTAGGCACTTCGGCTTGCCCACTGAGCTCAATGACTGTTAATATTTCATCCAGCAGGGAATTCACCCCCAAAACAGGTCCTGATATAGGAGGAAAGTCATTATCATCTTCTAACCTTCTTTTGCATCCTGCCTCAGTTACTATAGTTAAGGCATTAGGATCAGTAATGAGTATATGACATTTCAGTACTCATCATGAATGAGGACATTAGTTCAATTCAAAATAATAACAAAACTAGTGAAAGAATATCTCCAGACATTCACATGGACCAAGAAGGAATTCTAGAGATGTGGTGCTAGGAATGATACACTTGCCCTTAATAGGTATTAGTGAATCTAAACCTTAGCTGTTGAAGTGATCCTATGAGAAGTAGCAACTGAATATTTCTTATGGAAGCTGCCTCCAGACTTCGTTTTTGAAAAGTTCAATGCTTATTTTTCAATCTTCATCTTTAAGTTTTTGAGAGAACTCCTGCCTTATTTCTCGTTCCAACTATTTGTTGGTTTTGAAGTCTCAGTACTTCAATAAGAGAAAGTTGCAGAAGAGCATCCTTTATTTTCCAGTAGCAGCAGTAATTTAAACAGGTATTCAAATACATATTTGAAAATATGTATATTTATTGATAAAATATTCTTAGAGATAAGTGATTTTTTATTTGTAAAACTGAACTTCATATTGTATCAAATTAAATTATTCAGTAAGTATCTAATATTTGATTGATGCTCACAGAATGTTAATTATAAGAAAATTATTTTTTCATTCGTTTCACTAGAAAAATGGAAAAGTATTTGTTTATTCTTGGCAAACACACCTTTGCATAAGGAATGGACAAAGCAAACATATAGACCATATGTACTTCAATTTGCATATATAAGAAAAAAACATAAATATTCAAATGTAATAGAAAATATATTGAGAGAATAAAATATGGGTGACATCCTGACCAGGCTTTAAAATAGTTGAGATAAAAACAATTATTAAACTATTTCTACTAACAAAACAAAATGAGACATACAGATTTTAAATCATATAATTTTTTAAGAGTTTAACTTATGACAAAGCAGTAAAAGAAAACTAGTAGAGAAATTAAATAAAAAACCATTCTTCAAACAATGTGAATTAAAAGGCAATAATCAAAATATAAATTCCTATGGAATGTATTTGTATAACTATTCTAAGTATACCTCAAGTGAGATTTTTGAATTTTAAAATAGTTAAGGGAATTAGTCCCCCCAGAATAGGCTGCTTCACTTATAAAGTGTAAAACTTCCAAATACAAATAGGAAGTGTTTAGAAATAAACAAGCTGGAATCAATGTTCTCTTTTCCATCTAGCTTTCTTTTCAAAGTTGTTAACTAAAATACATATACTATGACTCAGTTTTGTAGCTCTTTTTGACACTTGTTCTGACCTTTCTTTGCCTTCAGTGTCAGGCATGATACATAGACATGAACAGCTTCTACACTTTCAAATACACACTTACACTGTACTATTATGACTTTTGACATTCATAGCCATTTCAACATTCTGATAACTAAATAGTTCAAAGGTAACAGTCAAAAAGCATGAACAACACTTTGATTAACTATGTCTTGAGGTTCTGAAACCTAATCTGAAATATCCTTCATTATAACCTATATAGGCAGGGGGGAGAGAAACTTCAATAGCCACTAGACAGTTTGGATGACAGCCAGATGAGCCAGTGTTCTAGGTGCTGTCAGTGACCTTGGAGTGAATTTTGCACAGGTGCAAATTTCTCTGTCTCAGACAGGCAGCTCTGTGATTAAGTAAGTAAGCACACCCACAAAGCTATAGAGCTTGGCAAACACATGTTACCTGTAAACAATATCCTTTCTCTAAAGGATTTTGAATGGAATGCTGAATATGGAACCAGATTTATAGTATAATATAGTATACTATTATACTATAAATACTACTTACATATGAGGGTTACATATAAACCTCATATGAAAGTAGTGCTCAAATAACTTGAGTGGATTTAAGCAACTTAGATTAAATAGTGAAAAACAAAATCAGACCTTATAGCTTGCCAATCCCTTGAAGCAAGATATAATTCTTTCACTTTTCTTTAGTATCTCTTCTGTTGAGCAATATTCTCTTTTGACTGTATAGAAAAAAAACAAGAGATGGACACAGGAAGCAAGTACATTTGTTTATGTGTTTGTCTAAGAAGAGTTCTCATTTTCCTTGGATATTTGAGGTCTGTGACAAGCATAAAATGTCTTGAGTAGAATACTAAATAAATGCATGAGTGATTCTTAGCCAAAGACATGTTAAAGTGAACAAAGTTAAATTATCTGACAGCTGTACAGTCATGGATATAGGATTTAAAATTCTCATGGGAGTGAGGGGTATTTTGAGTGGGCATTTTAGTATATCTGTGAGGAGAGGTTATAAATGCAGTATATTTTTATTTAAGTGAGTTTTTCATTTGGTTCTTTTTGATACTCTGACAAACGTGCTAGACCACAGCACAATATGGGCTAGATTTTTTAGACCACTGGTGTCTAATGGGATGCTTGTTATTTGATAAGCTTATACTAAAACATATACCAAATATACAGATTATGGCAACTGAATATGTAAAGGGCTTCATTAGGTACAGTGTGTATTGTCTATGTATAATCTCATGTGTGTTCATATGTTGTTGCAGAAATTGGAAGAGTTATGTTTAGAAAAGAGATAGCAAACTTACAACTTTCAGTGGCAACAGTATGAGTTTCATCTATGTCAATTCTCTTTTGAACCAATACATGTTAAAACTGCATTTTAATATTCAGTCTGGTAATGAGCATAGAATAAAGTACACATTAAGTTAGTAATTAAGTAAAGATAGAGAAGATGCTGGAATAAAAACTCATAGCACTTTGACTCCTACAGAGTTATTACTGTTATTGATTGCTATATGAAACTGGTTTGTTACAAATACAACTAACAAACCTACTTTAAAACAATGGCTAGTTAAGTAACTGTTTAGAGAATTGAAGAATTAAATCCAATGAATATCACAATCGGTGGACATATCAGATATTGCTCTTTAGAGATATGTCCTTAGGCAAAATTTATTCAATTATGTTATCAAAATATGTTCAGTAAGATGTAGAATGATACCACTTTGGATGCCACTGCCAAAATCTAGACAGAGAGAGCTAGGATTTCTTGGGACTTTGAAACACTGGAGGAATGTTACATAATCAGTGATTCACAAGGGATAGTGTGAAAATAGCTGACTAGGCGCAAATCACCTTGGTCTGAAACCAGTTAATGTGAATAAGCAATGTGATCTTACTGAAAACTCTGAATCATATGCATTCTGTTTCTTTACACAATGGTATTTGTTCAGTCTGTAACAAACAACAACAACAAAACACTTGAATGTTCTCCTAGCAGGATGACTGCAAGTATGTATTGGAAAACAAGTCTCAGTTTGAGTAAGAATGAGTGTGCAGTTTAATTCCCACTTTTCAAAACTGATGGGATGGACATGTGTTAGACTCAGAGATGCCAACTAAGATGATTAATGGCCTGGAAACCAGGACCTCTGAAGAAGGGTTCAAAGAGTTACTGTCACTTAGTTTGAGAATAGAAGGTAACTCTCGTATATAAAAGACTATGGTTATAAAAAAGATTCCCCAAATAAAAAACTGTGACAACCAAGACATAGGATTAAGTAAAAATAAGAGAATTTAGACTAGCTGTAAGAATTTTATAACAAGATTTTTTTAAGGGTGTAATTTTTATTGTTTAACCATAGAAATAGGAAGTCCCTTATCTGTATTGATGCCAGTAATGCCTAAATAATTGACAATATGAAGAAAACTCCTTCATTGCTCATTCTCCATGATTTATCAAAAACAAACAACAATGTTTACATCCTTTATAATGAAGAACCCTCTCTGATGATTCTGTGAAAGTTAACATACAAACTACTTAATGCATCATGGAGTACTTAGTGTCTTTATTTTGCTGCAAAGATCTCTTAATTATTTGCCATACTAAAGGAATATAATGTGTGTTTTGCAAGACTAATGTAACCTGCAGGGTGTGGACGTGTCAGAGTCCTGAGAGTTCTAAGGGCCTTAGTGGCCTTTAATACTATCTTTGAAAGGACAGCTCATGAGTCAGTTTAATGAAGAGTTGGAAAAAGACACAGACCTTTTCATGGCACTGAAAAAGCTCATCGAGTGCACTTTGTGAGAAGCAAGATACCAAGCGACTGGAAGATGGTAGAAGGAGATAGACAACCCTAAAGGATAGGGCCTACCCCTGAGAGGAAATATAAAATATTTATGTGGAACATGTAGTGTAGGGTCAAACTACCTGGGTTCAAACCCAAATCTATCAGTTAATTACATGCTTTATGCTTTATATCTGTGAAATGACAGTGATGATGATATGGACCTCATTGTGTTGTTATGAGAATTAAGTGAAATATTGTTACTAAAACACTTAAACCAGTGGCTGTTACAGTACATAAAAACTATGTAAGGGTCAGTGATTATCATTAAGAATTATTCCTATGAGATTGATATATTTAAATACTCTTCTTGAACCAATGAATTTAGAAATAGTATTTTAATATCCAGACTTAAAATGACCATTTGGGAAAAGGTAGTACTTTCTGGACTTATTTAGATGAGCTAAAATTTTTTTTTTTTTTTTAAAGGGAACTTTATTATTTTTATTTATTTATTTTTGGCTGTGTTGGGTCTTCATTGCTGCACGCGGGCTTTCTCTAGTTGCGGCGAGCAGGGGCTACTCTTCGTTTCGGTGTGCAGGCTTCTCATTGCGGTGACTTCTCTTGTTGCGGAGCATGGGCTCTAGGCACACGGGCTTCAGTAGTTGTGGCTCGCGGGCTCTAGAGCACAGGCTCAGTAGTCGTGGCGCACGGGCTTAGTTGCTCCGCGGCATGTGGGATCTTCCAGGGCCAGGGCTAAAACCCATGTCCCCAGCATCGGCAGGCGGACTCTCAAGCACTGCGCCACCAGGGAAGCCCGAGCTAAACTTTTTTTTTTGGTATGCGGGCCTCTCACTGTTGTGGCCTCTCCCGTTGCGGAGCACAGGCTCCAGACGCGCAGGCTCAGTGGCCATGGCTCACGGGCCCAGCTACTCCGCGGCATGTGGGATCTTCCCGGACCGGGGCACGAACCCGTGTCCCCTGCATCGGCAGGCGGACTCTCAACCACTGCACCACCAGGGAAGCCCCCGAGCTAAACTTTTTTAGTTGAAGATTCTAAAAAAGAACAGAGAATTTTTTTCTAATAGTATTCCTTTTTCCTAGAAGTGACCCTTTTCAAAAGTAACTATTTTTACTCCTATGTATATTTTATGTCGTATTTTCTTTTATATCTATTGTGAACAAAAGAAAGGATTTCATTTTCCTGTTAGCGTCACTTCTGTTATTTCCTCCTGTGTGTGTGATACTCTTTACTTGGCCTGGTCTGTGCTTTATATTGTAACTAATGGGTATATCCCCTGTGGAGAGGACAACATTATGCAGCCAGAGGCTGTGTCTAAGGCCAGGCCATGAACTGCAGGCAGAGCAGATGATGGCCATCAGCCGTTAGTGCTGGCCTTCCCCTAGGGGTCTAGACCTCAAATACAGGCATCAGACTGGCCTTCTGGCTATTGGCTGAGCTCCAGTAGACATAATATATGCAAATGAATGTTAAACATTGTTCTGCCATTTTGGGGATATTCAATCTATGCCTATTGTCACTCGTAAAAATAAAAAAAAAATTTAATTTCTCTGGCAGACACTGCTCTAAGCACTGGGAATATGGTGAGGAAACAGGTAGAGAAGGTCTCTTGCTTGTATGACGCTACCATTATATAGACAAGTAACTAAGTAACTAGTGACCATAACTTCAAAAATTTTAAATACTGTTACAAAAAAAAGATAAATAGATAAAGCAATACAGAGTAACTGGGGTGGAGTGTGCTATTTTAGATAAAGCTGTAAGAAAACATCTCTCTGAAGAGACATTTGAACCTGAATTAAGTGAGGGAACCTGCCATGTGAGGATCTGGGTGACAAGTGATGAATGTTCCAGACAGTGTGAAGAAAATGAAAAGACCTTGAGTCAGAAAAGAGCGAGATGTGTTCAAGGAGCAAAAAGAAAACCTGTGTGGATGAAACAAGGGAGTTAAAAGTAAAAGTCTTACAAGATATTATCATAGAAGTACTCAGGAACCATTCATGTAGTAATCTTACAACATGTAGTATTTAATTTCATTCTAAGTGTAAATCATTGCAAGAATTCAAGTAGTGAAATGGCATTGTCATGTTTACATATTTTTTCATTATTCAGGTTTTGCATGGAGAATGCACTGTAGAAGGCATAGGTTTTTACAAAATTCAATGAGGAGAATACTGGGTTATCTATTCCAAAGATTATGGTGGAGTGAAAAGGATGCTATCTGTGGAGATGGTGAAAGGAAATCAAAATTTCTTTTGAGGATAGACATCTTGATGGACTGGTTGTGAATGTTGAGAAAAATGGAAACATCCTGGATGTCAGGGACTGCTTTTCTCTTTTGTCTTGTCAAAGGAGAGCTGAGAAGAAATCAGTTGTTTATGATTTGAAGCTAAGGTAGAAGTCAGTTCAGAATATGTAAAATTAGAAGTCACAACATACAAATCATGTTTAAAGCCTTGAGAGTAGGTGAAATCATCTATGAAGAGAGGATAATATAGAAGAGTAGAGGGCCATAGATTTAGCTCAAGGGCCAGTAACACTTAAGAGTTGATTGGAGGAAGAAAAGCCAAGAAATGTTACTCATAAGAAGCAGCCATTGAGGCAGAATGAAAAACAGAAGGCTGTTTTTTCCTGGAAGCCAAAAAGCTATATTTTTGGAAGGAGAGAGTAGTCAACTACATGAAATCATGCTGAAAAGTTGAATATGTTGATAAAAAGGATTAACCATTGGATTTAAGCAAGATAGAGGTCTGTGGTGACCTTTGCAACAGAATTTTAGTGGGAGTAGCGGGGCAAATTCCCAACAGGAAAGGGCTTGAAAAGAAAAAGGGTTATGTGTATGGCAGGGTGGGGGATTGAGATCAAATGGAATTGACAAATATTGATGATCCCTTTTGGGATTTTTTTTCTGTGAATGGAAGTAGAGAAGCACAAGAGGAACATTATATCAAGAGAAAACTTAAAAGAAAAAAGATACAAATAATGCAAAGGTGAACGCTGATGATATGAGAAAGAGGACACATAACTTCAGGACCTAAAAGGCTTGAGTAGATTAGAGATGATGGGATCCAGAGTACATGTACATTAGATGCTTTTAGATAAATGTACAAATACTTATTAAGTTCAATAAGGAGGTCAGATGAAAGCTTATAAATATAGGTAGCCTGGCAGACCTGGTGTTGGGAAAAAGATCTGTTCTCTTGATTGCTTCTCTTTTTTTCAAAGTATCTGTCAAAACCATCAGCTGAGAATAGGCGGACAAGTGTTAGAGGTTTGAAGACCAAGATATGATATAATGACCTCAGGGAATGGAAATGAATAATAATGAGTTGGTGATATGCAGAATACACCAGTGCCTCTTTGCTTTTGGTTGGGATTGTGTTCTGTACATATTTGGAAACTCACATGAGCCATTTTTTTTGTTGTTACAACATCTGTATTTTAATGCTTGTTAAATAAATTTTTATGTGAAACCAGATAGCCTAATAGTTAATATCTTTTGAGGCAAATAGCCCTTACTTCAACGGGATAAATTCCTTAATCCTATAAGCCTCAACTTCTTTATGTACTCAATAGGGATGATATATTTCCGATAAAGAACTTGAGTTCAAATCCTGACTTCACTGATGACTAATGCCTCTGGCAATTCACTTATATGAAAAACTGTCTGAAAAATTAGAATAAAAACAGTTCCTGAGTCGTAATATTATGAAGATTAAAGAGGATAAATCCTTTACAAATGTCCAGTCTCTTAATTGGACAATGCTCATTGAAAATCATCTATCAATAACAATGGTAGCAGTATTAGTACTACTCAGAATCCAGTAGTTGATATTTATGGCCTTGGAGGTTTATTTTTACTTACTATATTTTAGTCAAAGTATTTAGTCTTATTCCGATGTTAGTTGAGTCCATAAGTGGTAGACTTAACCTACATAGATTGAAGCGCGGTCCTATACTTCAATCATGTGTGAAATTTAGCATATTATTTTAAAACTCTATGTTGGATAGCAGCAAAAGAATGGGGAAATTTGGTACAAGAACTCCAATCTGAAAACAAATATGGACTATTTAAATTACTCTTTCTAGGAGGACAATAAAAAGTAGTTTTGATTTAATTTAAAAATTTTAGGTCCTTTAAATAACAGCCTGTTAAGAGGCCCACCAGCAAAAGAAAACATTTTGATTGTCTACTCTAGGGACAGCTTTCTAAAAAATACATGGAATTATTGGGAAAGGTCAGTTGCCTATACTAGTTAGAGAAAAGGTCATATCTTAAAATATCGTTCCTTCCATCTATTCATAAACAAACAGGTAGTGATCTTTCAGTGGAGATCATTAAAACCTCCAATAAAACCTATACTTTCAAATGTGCACCAGCTTCCCTTTATAATATTACCTCCACAAATTGTTTTTATATAACCTATATTCTTGTCAGACTGGCCTTGTGGCTCATTCTCTGACAGGTCCCATTTCACATTTACTTGCATGCCTTTGCTAACACTGTTCTTTATTTGTTAATATTTTCCCCTCATTCCCTCATGTTAAAATCCTATTTATTTTTATAGTCCTAAATCAATACAGAGGGATTTTCCCCAATACTTCCCATATGCAGATGGCCTCCTCCTTTCTATATATTATTGTTTTTGATTTTTATCATCTGTGTCTCTAAATAGTTACTGTTGAGTTAATTAAGTATATTGATATCAATGTACTTAATGTTAAGAGTAATATTATGTATATTCTATATGTGTACATATGTATTGTCTATGCTGTCAAGCTCCTGGAGAGAGGAACTTGTATTAAAAGGCTTGGATTCCTCTACTAATAGTAACTTATACATAGAACGTGTTTAATTAATATTTGAAGAAGCAAGTTTTATGGATGCTGCACTGTACCAGCACAGATCTCTCTTCAGGACTGAAAGAATTCTTCTCCTAGCTGGTGGAAAGATTGTCTAGCCAAAAGCTGTCCTTTTTGGGAAATGCTTAGGGTGAGATAGCACTCATTTAGGGTTATTTCCACATCCAGTGACCAGTCAGCATGGGAGCAGAATGTCAAAGCCCCTTTGCCCCACCCTAGCTAGCCTCAGATCTCCCTGAGGGTTGGCCTAGACCTTGTGACTGCACCACAGCTTTGCCTAGAGCTCTGTCCATTCCTGTTCCTTCTCCTTGTGCGCCTGAAATCAGGTACCCTAATAAATCTCCCACATTGACACCTGCATTTCACAGTCTGTTTCCTGGGAGACACCAACCTATGGCAGCCAGGAAGAACTGTTGCAAACTAAAAAGCGCATTTTTATGTTATGCTCTCTTTCAAGCTTTTGAATCACATCTGCTATTAGGCAGTAATATTTTGAGCTTAATTTGTTCTTAAAAAATATACAGATATCTATGAGTCCACTTGATCATGAGGTTCTAGATGATCAAGTTTTGTTGTGACTAACATTCATTAAAAAGACAGGTTATTACACTAATAGGATGCAGTAGTCTTTAGGTTTCATGATGCTAGGCAATTGATTATATGGAGAAGTGGTTAAATTGTCCTTATTAATTAAATCCACTATATGGCAACTCTACATGAACCTATATTTCATGTATTGAATGAATGCCCATTTTAACTTTATTTTATACTGGATCCATTATTTTTTATCGAAGCTTTGATCACTGCAAACCTTAGTGAGAAAGAAAAAGGTTTTCTAGAATTGGTTTTCTGTTTGTCTTACGCTAGAATGTATTCATGTTAAATAAAGATCACATTATTTTCTAGTTTTTATGATATAAATTATGATTATTCTTGTGTGGGTTTTTATAATAGGCAGCACTGATTAGAGTAGGAAAGTAACAACCACCTATTTATGCTGTTTCACTGTATTTTCAGATTTTCATTCTGTGTTCTGGTTTCTTCATAGCTCTGTTTAGTCAGATATAAGAAAGAGAATTGATATTTTTATGATACAGCATTCATGATGAATAGTAGACAATTCCTATGTGGTCTAGCCCATAGCCTCAAGGAGTTATTGAGGTCAAAAGTGACCAAATATTTTGTGTCTAAGTGCTACTAAAATGCAAACTTCCAAGAGTCTGTCATGCTGCATACCTTGACCCTTATTCTGTGTCAGTGGTCCTTGGAGTGTGAGGGACACTATGTGTGCATGTGCTTTGGTGGCAACTGCAGGGCTCACAGGGAAGGTCTCATGAAATATGAATAGACTAATTCCTCCACTACCTGTACCTTCTCCTCCTTCTCTTCTCTCTGTCAAGAATGCACAGCTGGTGAGGAAAGATCAAATATAACTAGGAACTGAAATCAGCCACTTCCTCAGCCAAGGGTTCTAAGAAAGGTATCATGTCATTGAAATCAAGAAAATGCCAAATTCCTGACTATTACTTGAAGAAATAAGATAGAATTTAAGCTTTCTACATAACAAATGCTAAGTTTTAACGGTGCTTCTATGGTACTGTCCAGGCTGAGACGAACACTAATCACTTACTCTCATTAAAAATATTAAAGCCATGTTATAGTGAATATATTTATATCTTACCTTTCTTCTAAATAGATTGAGCTTTAATGTAGATTCAAATGAATACTCCTTTAAATGCAGTAGAATCTTTAATCTTTCACTTTATCCTAATTCCATTTTCTTGTTTAAATGAAAAGAATATTTTATATCTTTTTATTTTAGAAATTCAGTTTGTCAAAATTGACCTCATTAATATTTTTGCATAAACTTCTTTAGTCTCTGTGTATATTTTCATAACTCAACTTCAGAAGATGAAATATGATGAAATCATAAATCGTAGTGATTTCCTACCTGTGTGATTTTTCCTTGAAAAAGTCATATATCAAGTTCTCTATTTTGCTCACAATTTACCCTCACTGCCTTGAGATCCATTCATATTTGTTGAATGAATAAAGACTCTCTAAAGAAGTAGGTAAGACAGGGGATACTTAAATTGTAATGCATCTAGGTATGATTGCTATTTTTTTCTGATACCTTAGGGTCTTTTTTAAAACAAGACTAACACTAGGGGATTCTGTCTAGTCTCCAAGACCTTGCTGTTCTCTATTTCTTCCCAATTCTGAAAAATATCTTACCTTGTCTCCATGTCTTCTTCTCACACACTATTTCTCTTTTCTAATGAGCGTTAGTAAGTTCCCTACAGTATTATTGAGGTATTGTGTTATACAAGTATGGGCTGCTTGGTGCTAGTAGCTGAAAAGTACTATCAGTAGATTTTGAGTGGATATAAAATTACAAAAGCTTTTTTCCTCCTTAAATCTAGGTAGGTTACGGGAAAGCATCAGCTTTGGTAGGTTACAAGAAAACATCAGCTTTTATTTTAGCTGTTGTAACAATCTGTAACCTGTACTGAACTAGAGTGAACTTTATAAAGGTATTTTATTCTTGTATTCAACAAATGTTTTATATATTATTCTAGGTTCTAGTCATTGTTGTTCTAAGTTTACAATTAATGGTAGAAGAAAGAAATATAAATGACAGAAAGAAGGAAGGAAGAAAAGAAGGAAGTGAGTGATAGGTACTATGAAAAATAAGACAGAAGAGGAAATTTAATAAGGCAGAGTGATATGTTTGTTGTAATTTTGTTTAGAATGGTCACAGAGGCACTTACATTTTCTTTTTTTTAATGACTAGAGATGTGAATTATGTGAAGGAGTTAGCCATAGGATTATTGAAGGAATAGCTTTTTAAGAGAAGGAATAGCGAGTGCAAAGACCCTGAGGCAGGAGCATGCTTACTCCTGTTTAAGGACTAGAAAGGGGGCTAGTGGGGGTTACAACACAGTGAAAGAGGGAGAGCATTGGTAAATTGGACCAAATTACAAGGGACCTTGAAGGGCTTGAAGCTTTGTATTTTAGTCTGAGATTAGAAAACATTTTGGGTTCTAAACAGAAAAGAGACATAATGTCATGTAAATTTTAAAAGAGTCACTCTGGTTGCTGAGTGGAGAATGGAAAGTAAGAGACAGAGTAAATTCATGTTGTTCTTATTAAAAAAAAAAGATTTGAGGCAGTAAGTTTAGCATGGTAGGGTGGACACATCAGGGAACCAGGCTCCTTAGATCTTTCTCCCCCAATATCCTCTGCACATGGCATCACCTCAAAGTCCAAGATGGATGCTTGTGCTCCAGCCCTCATGTCCATATTCTAGCCTTTCCTTTAAAGACTCCTTTTGTAATTTATACCTGACAATTTAGCACCACATCACTGGCTAAAATTAAGTCCCACTGTCTTGCCTAGCTGCAGGGAGGCTAACAAATACATTCTTTAACCTGGCCCTTCATTTGCCTCGTCAAAAATTAAAAACAAACAAAATAGGTTTTTAAGTTGTTTTTTTACTGAATGATTAGGGGAGCATCCCAAATTTAAATAGCTGAAGCTCAAGCTCAGTATCTTAGAATTTGTTCTTTGGAAGTCCAGTGCTCCCAAGTTCAGAGTATGGACCCTCTTTCATCCTTATCTAACAGCTCACATTTTCTAGCCATCCCTACCATGTCACACACATCATTTTTGCAAATTTTAGAGACTCATACACTTCTTCAAAGAGCCTTCTCTAGCCACAGATTAAATCATTACACCTTGTATTACCCCCGGTTAGCATCTATATTTTTTCTTTATAGAACTTAACACAATTTGTATTTTTATACATGTATAAGTATTTTGTTAATATTTGTACCTCTTACTAGGCTCTAAAAGACATGAAAGGGATCCATGTCTTCTTTGCCCATCATTGTATTCTCGAGTACTAGCACAATACCTGACATGTGATTGTTTGTTAGACATTTGTTGAGTAAATGAACATCTGAATAAAAGAATTCACATAGTAATTGTAGTAGAAATCAAGCCAAAGGAATTGGATTTAAAGGTCTTAATGCTAAAGCCCAGGAGACTGGAAATTCCCTGGGATTATTTTAATAAATATATCAAATCTATTAGAAGAATTTGTACATAATACATGTTGCTTGTGTATGTATAACAACCATTATAATATCTCATTACCTCTTTATAACACTTTTAAAAAATTTGTGAGCTTGGAAAGCTACAAACTAAGTAGCAGAACTTGATATCATTTTATAGACCTAAATAATAATTCTTATAATGTTTGGAAATATATTAAGTAGTCTTCTGAAAACAAAGCACCTGCTCATACTTTCAATCTTACACTAGTTTTCTTGTGGTTTTAAATTTATATAATGAACTAAGATAAAAATAAAGGTAGTGTCAGTCATCAGTATATACACGTTTCTTTGTTAGAGATTTAAAAATTATAGAATACTGGGGACTAATTTCAGATGAAGGTCACAAACATAAAAGAAAATTACTTGGATAAATTTGAGCATTATTTTTCATTAAAAATCAGTACCCAAGCTCATTGTTACATGCATTGTTAAAAATACATGTTATGAGTAAGAATTAACAAAATGTATTTGGAAGTTTTCACTGATCTTTAAGCAGAGCCGTTGCTACTATTTAATGAAGCAGAGAGCTTTTCTGGTGTGTGAGGCAGAGTATTTTTTTGGAGTCCTGTCAGCCATGCAGACAGCTGATAGCTTCTCACAGCCTGACACTTCTAGGTAGAGGTTTACTGTAGCATACAAGAAACAATGACCTGGGATACAGCCAAATGACTGCTAAAATGATATAAAAAGAGATTTCAACTCTTTATGGCACTACTAATGTACCTGAAAGTTAAAAAGCGCATTTTAGTAGTTGCAAAAGGATCCAGATAGAAAGACCAGCACCCTCACTTTATCCACTTCAGCTCAGCACAGAGAGGCACCCCCGATTGCTATCATCACTTGTAGTGGAAGCTCAAGGGATGTACAAGATTGCTTTATTCTAAATTTAATCTTGGCCCTTTCTGTGTGATCCTTGCCTCTCTGATAAAATTTAAATTTAGTGGGATTCGGGAGAGAACTTTTATTTTCATATGCACTTCTGTAGATACTGACCTGGAAAGAGATTGCCATTATATGCCTAAATCATCCAGTTTGCATACTGATTCTCTTTCATTGAAAGCTTCAGCAACATTTGACTAGTGAGCTCCAGGAGTTAGGTTTCATTGCCTACTGTCAATGCAGGTAATCCTCGGATTTATAGAGGTACATTCTCCTGGAAAAGCTATTATAACTTGAAATAACATTAGTCAAATTAAATTTTCTCCCAGAAAAGAATCACAAAGAGGGTTCTTTTTAGAGACCTATAGTCAACTTCTTATAGATAGAAAGAAGACACTTTCACAGAGGATCGGGATTCTGTCAATAAAGGGGTTGAATGGAGTGATATATCTGTACAGCACAAAATGTTCTAAAAGTCATATGTATGATTTAAAGAGTAATGCGGGGCTTCCCTGGTGGAGCAGTGGTTGAGAGTCTGCCTGCCAAGGCAGGGGACACGAGTTCGTGCCCCGGTCCAGGAAGATCCCACATGCCGCGGAGCGGCTGGGCCCGTGAGCCATGGCTGCTGAGCCTGCGCATCCGGAGCCTGTGCTCCGCAACGGGAGAGGCCACAACAGTGAGAGGCCTGCGTACCGCAAAAAAAACCCAAAACAAAACAAAAAACAAAATAAAGAGTAATGCATTGCTAATCAGAGAAAAATGTATTCAATATGATTAAAAATAATTATTGTGTACCAAAGACATGGTTTCATATATTGCAATGGTTCTGAATAGCTGCTGACCCTAAAAAGATAACTTCATCTCTCTTATCATAAGTGACATCTATTAATCTGGTTAAAATACTTATTTCACAGGTTGGTTTTAGGTATAGAATATCAGCTGAGAGTTAAGTAAGATAGAACTGGGTTTGTATCTCAGACCTATTAATTAGTAGATGAGACCCCAGGTGATTGACTAAGATTCTTGAAGTCTGATTGCTAATTGTCCCCAGTATTCATTCTCTTACTCATTTTTGGTAATCATTCACCTTCCCTTGGACCTAGGGAAAGTCGTATGACTAAGTTATGGCCAGTGGGGTTTGAGAGGAAGTGATGTAGGCAGATTCTGGTTCTCACCCTTTTAAAGTACCTCCTTGCCCTCCAGTGCTCTTATATCCTTCCAGTAGGTTGGAATGTGGACACTGTGGTGAAGAGCTCACTTCAGTCATACCAATAAAGGCAACACCCCAAGGATGGCAGAACCACTAGATGGAAGGACTCTGGATCCCTGATGATCTTGTGGAGCAAAGTTGCACTCCTTATCTGACTGGAGCTCTGAGATGAGAAACTTATTCAAGCCTTTGTATGTTTGTGTCTCTTTATTATAGCAACTTCGCCTGTAGCCAGACAGTGTTGACTTTGAAGAAGGGAGTAGATTCCCCAAAGCTTCAGTTTCACAATCCATAAAATTGAGATAGTAATAGTACCTATTCATAAGGTTATTTTGAAGACAAAATAGTTACTGTATAAAAATCATTTAAAATAGCAGCTTGCACATAATTAGTATTCAGTGAGTGTTAGATGTTTATTTTATTCTTTGAATTATTAATTTAACTGTTTGTGTACTTAAAAATATTTGAAGTGAAATATTTTTACCTTAGTAAAGCATAATTAGCAATACTAAAAAAAAATTGTGGAAAAGAAGACCTTTAATTTCAACGCCATGAAATCGAATAGTTTTTATTTTCAACTCCAAAGCATTTTCAAGAAAGTTCCTGCAATAAGTTTCTGGCATTTTTGAGAAATTGATACACAGACTTCTGTTTTGCTAGTATTGTATGTGTGTGCATGTGTGTATAGGTGTGTTTTGCATTACAAATTTTCCTCCAGCACATCAAGTGCACAGGCATCCCTCTGCCTTCAAAAAATATATCTTTTGGTTTCCAGAACTGCCATTCCATCAGGACTGGTAGTTATATGTTACCTTAATGCCACATGATTATCCTAAACTGTGGCTCCCTTTTACACTTTACTCTTTTACAAAAAACAAATTTCCATGGCTTCCTCTTGAATGCAGAACATTTTCCAAATTCCTTAGCATGGCATTGAAAATACATTTCCATTTAGCAGCTAACTAATTATAGCAGTGAGCATTTATCCTGGTCTGAGTTTTCTTAGGGTATTACATATACAATAGCCATTTTTCTGTATTCATAAGAATCTCTATTCTTTACCTTATGTCACATTTTATTTTCAAGGTGTGTTCTTTAGAATAGTACTCTTGACAGTCCATGAAAATTGCATTCTTTTGTCAAGAAAAAGTATGAAATACTGTGGATTATGTTCCTTTTTTGGAGACATCCAACATACATTAGCTATTAAAGGCTCTAAATAGTTTTAGGAAAACAAAACATATTTAGGTTTAACCCAGTTCCTCCAAACATATTACAGAGATACTTTATTTATAAAGAACCTATTAATCTTGGAGAACTGGTTTTGTGGATCCCATTTTGAGAAACCTTTTCCCCAAAGATTGCAATCACTAGAATCACAAGAAGTGCTATTATACTTCCCTCATCACTACAGACACAATCACTCCCTTTCCTTTGTTCTGTTAGAGCACTCTTACTTCATTGTGATTCCACACTCTGTCTTATATTTAAAATTCTTACGGATGCGTTCCTCCCTATGTAGACTGTGAGCTCATTTAAAGTAGTACTGTATTTTTTCTTCTTGCTATCACAGTACATTGCCTAATATAGCATATATGGTCGGTGATTAGTAACATTTTCTGTATTTCATCCTTTTTATTTGAGTGAGAACATAATGTTTTATGAAAGAAAAAGTACATTAAGACTTAACCAAAAAAGTGGTGTCTTTCACATGGTCTAAGCTGTTGCTTGTCCACATAATTCCTCCATTGGTTACAACTGTCATGGAACTTTATTAGACTCTCCATCTGCATGATTCAGTTTCAGAGAATGGAATCCACTTAACTATTTTAAATAAACAGGGATTTTGGGCAGGTTGTTAAATGCCTTGGTAGAGTTGAAGAAACTGATTGAGCTCTCAAGAATGAATCAAAAAGCCACCCCACTGAACTGAGCTACGCAAGGGAGCTAATGCTTCTTCTCTGATGAGAAGCCACTGGATTAAGAATCACTCCACAGAACCATGATCCACATACACCCCCAGTCAGGCAGCTACTACACTCAAGAGACCTCTACCCTTTAATATTGCTGAATTCAGAACCGTAGAAGACTTAATTCAGAAGTTACCAGACTTCCGGACATTGGGAACTTAGTTAATGCTGTTGAAGAAAAAAATAGATGCCTTCATGACCATGTTTGCAAGTAAAAACAAAAGCACAGCCTCTGCTGCACTTTCTCCTTCCAAACCTTCTTTGATTCTATCTGATTGGAAGACTATAACTATCATCGAAAACCCTAGCAGCAAAGGAGCTTAGCAAGTGAATGATATCCTCTTCCAGCCTCTACTGTACAAAAAGACACACAGAAAGTGGGTGAAATGGGTGTTGGAGCCAGTCCAGTATCTAGCAACAGTACCTGTGCATCTCCTTGTCATTCATATGGAATACTCTCCCGTGTTCTAATGCTTTCTCACCTTTCTGTTTACCCCTCTGTACTTGATTTCCTGTCCCCTCCACTTTTTCTCCCTGCAGTCAATGTAGCTTGAGTCAACAGTGAGAATTCCACCTCCACCTGTATAAAGGAATTTTATACAGCAAAACAAGAGAAGCAGTGGAATGCTTTATCTAATTGTTACATGGTAGGTGAACTAAGAGCCTTTCATGAAAGGATAACATTATCTTAGACACAATATTGCATTTATCCATAAACAATACTCTGTTCCACAACTCTGTGTTGTAGCTATTAATCTCATTTTACTAAGAACAAAACCAAGGTACTTTGAAAAATTATTTATCAAAGATCATGCATCCTGTAAGTTTGGAGCCCGTGGTCTCTTCATAATATTATGTAGTCAGAGATCGCCGGCAATTTGAAGCAAACTGAACTCCATTTTCCCACATTCCACCTGGAAAATAAAAGGAAAGAATTTAAATTTTAGCACAGTGTGCAAAAGCCCGTATTACTGTTTCTGTCATGGGACCTGTTTTATGGTCAGCAGCATAGTCTCACTGATGCATATACATCAATTCTTACCTTATTGAAAGGTGCTGCTACATTCTCTGAACCTTAGCATCCACTGCAGCCGTTGCTTTAGTCTCCAAGGCTTCATATTGTTGGTTAATTTACATGCTCTGTCAAGTCATACCAGAAAAATCACCTACTCATTAGTTCAGCACAAAGGAAGTTTATATGATCTGCAAGCAGAATATTCCTTCACTTTTATTCACTTGTGTCACCTTTACTTGTTAAATATCCATTCTGTGTGATAAAAATCCAATCAAATGAAATGACAGCTAGTATAATCTATAATATTATGAATCTGCTTCCATATGTTTCTGAATTATACTAAACACCAATAAGTATGGACATTGAATTGTGGATGTTTAACTGCTTTGTAATTCCCTTTGAAATGCCATTCTGGGGTCAGTTGAAAGAATAACATAGGAGAAATATCTTTTGAAACATCAAATCCATTTCACAGATTATATTATAGTTCCCTAGGTTACTAAGTTTTGGAAGTCATTTAACAAGCCCATTTATATCTTTTCACTTTATCTTATTTTATTTATGGACCCTATGCTCATAATGTAGTAACTGTATCAGAAATATTATCACAAAAATGTAACAAAAATAAACATCTCTTTAAACCAGCATGAACTTTTGGTGAGAGTTAAGCATTTTAAGACACTTGTCTTTGCTAATTAAATGTAAAATATAGTATACCAAGTTTTCTACCCTCTTTTACAGCTCATATTTGTACCTAAAATTGAGTAAATCCCTAATAATAAAAATATATCATGTACTATCAAGTAATATTATGTAAATTAAGCGATTAGTTAATATCACGATTTTTAATCATTTTCCGTAAACACAAATTAAAAAGTTACAAGATCCTAATTATCTTAATTTTAATTTAATATGTCTGTTTTAAAGAGGTCACAATGACATTATTATCCATTTAGCAATTACTGAGGAATAAAAGAAAAACCCAGTTTTAGAGGATAAAATTTAAGGTATAATTCAGAGTTTACATATGATGATAAACAAATAATCTTGTCTTAGTTATACGTACAGTTGCACAGGCATTTATTTTTTAAAAATTGCATAAGCCCTGCTACATGTCATATACTTTTAAGTGCTGAAATAACTATATTGAACAAGAAAGTCACAGTCCCTGACTTCTTTGAATTTATAAGCAAGCAATGGAGAGATATATTAAAAATAATAAATATAACTATTAATTTTAATTGCGTTAAGTGCCGTGAAGAGGCAGTACAAGGGCTCTACGAACATGTAAGTGGCCTGGATCCAGCTCAGTCAAGGCAGAGGTAGAAGTAACCACGTAAAGCCTCTCTTTATGCTCTGACAAAAGAATAGGCAGGAGTTAACCAAGATAATTGGCTGTGAGGACAGGGAGAGGGAGGGATGGTGTTGGCTGTGGTGGGAGAGCATCTGAAAATGAAGCGGAATGGCTAAGGCTCCACAAAATGTCAGCAAGCCGTGGTCCTGGGAGAGGAGACTGGCGGGATCTAGATTATATAGAGTCTTGCAAGGTATACTGAGGATTTTGAAGAAACTCATCAGCGAACCTTTTAGTAGTCTTTTATTGGGTATACTTTATTTGTAGAGAACTGTGGTATCATTGACAGAGAATGCTACTGTGGTGCCCCTTACTTGTAATGTTCACTGACAATGAAATTATCCCATACACAAAATAGGAATTAAAGAATGCATTGTTTCTCAGGGTGTACACATTTCTTCCAGAATTTTTCAAAATACCCTGGTCTTGTTTGGTCTTGTCAGAAATTCTTATTTGAAAATATCAATTCAGTTTCCTAATCTGTCTGTTATTTAGAGGTAAGCAATGGTTATTTCATGTTCATTCTAGTTTATATGGAGATTGAGCTTGGGAAGACCAATCTTGCCTGTAAGGCTATGGAGAATTTTCTTTCTAAATCCCTCCAAGATCAGTATTATCCTGCTCTATATCACATTTTGGTAAACCCTGAGTTGTCATTAGAATCAGAATTATTAAACTCTCTTCTTCAAATTTCTCAGAATATTTAGGAATTCTTACAGCAGTGGTTCTCAAATTTCCGTGTGAAATTTGATTCTGTACCCTGGGGTAGAGTTCAGGAATCTGTATTATTAGCAATACCTTTGGTGAATTATTTTGCAGGAGACTTATAGATTTGCACTTCGATCATTTCTTTAGAAGCAAAAGGTTTGATCAAGAAAAAGAGTCCCCTGGACTCAGAAAAACTGCCAGGTCTGTGCAAGTAAATTGAGCCTCAGGTTAATCATCTCTAAATGAGAATAGTAAATTCTATGTATCTACCTTTCCAGAGGTCTATGCTTAAAGTAGACATCCTGATGTAGCAAACTAAAAGTACATGTTCCCACAGTTCATCCTAATTATAACTAAAAACTTGTTGTTGTTGTTTTCCTATTTATCCTTCAGAGGGACTTGAGCCTTTTCAGTATACATGAGCCCAGGAAACTGCCCTGTGATTCTTGTTTCTGCAACCCAAAGTTAGCTAGAATACAGCTAGCAGCAAAATACTTAGACTACTTGGTAGGGTTCTGATAACTTTCATTCTTTTCTGTAACTTGAATTATTTTTTTCACATTAAAATCTTGGACCAGCAAAGGGGCTTAGTAATTGTCAGATTAATCACTGGCCTCAACATATGGCATCCCCTGTCAGAACTGTCAGCCTCCACACTGTTCATTTCTTGTGTCCAAGTCTAGAAAATGATTTATGTCCACTACAAAAACAGAATTCATTTTTTAAAGCTACTAGTGTCATTAGGTGTAAAGGATATTTGTTAATGTATGCACTATGTTTAATAAATGAGTAACTCCGTAGGTAAATTGTCACACTGAAGATAATTGAAGAAAATTAATCCCTGTCATGTTGTAGGAATGCCATATCATCCCATAAAATTAAGAGATATGTCTTTAGAAGCTCAGATTAAAGTTTTTATTCCTTTTAGATTGGCTGAGGGAAAAATAACTGGTATGTATGTGCGTGTGTGTGTGTTTAATATTTTATCACCATAAAGATTAGCTTTCAAAATGTGTTTTAAGAGTACTATGTATGATGTAGGTAGACTCTTTATAAAGTAAATAACTTCTGTGAAATACTGGGTCCTTTTACTCTTACAAGATATCAATATGCTGATATAGGAAGATTAATCACTATATTGTATGTTTTAGGTCAAACCATGAGCCCAAAGTTATGGTACTATATAGTGATATTTGCTCATTATCACTCAAAGAATCTCTAGTAGTTATTTTCCTTTAATACATGAATTAAAGAATTAGTGTGGAATACACACTTCCCACACACACACCACCTTCCCCCCACACCCACATGGGTGTGTGGGCATAGGTGTGTGCTTATGTGTGTGTTCTAGAAGAGCATTAAGTTATTAAGTTGCATATTAAAATTGTTAGTGTCAATTAGAATTTATTTATTGCTGGTTCTTAGTTTTTATAATTAAATGTCTGCTAAAAACTGCCTGGGGAGAAAATGTGCTAGCAGTAAATGTTAGCACTTCATGTTGAAATATTGCCCCATCCTTCTGTAAGAATCGTTCTTTCTACTTTTATAGAAAGACAAAAGAAAGAGGCTCTGGGACTTCACAGCAGTCCAGTGGTTAATACTCCGTGCTCCCAATGTAGGGGGCGTGGGTTCAATCCCTGGTAAGGGAACTAGATCCCACACATGCCATGTGGCACGGCTGAAAAAAATAAAAATAAAGAGGCTCTGCCACCTACATGTGGGAAAAAACAAAACTTTAAGGTGTTAAAATGAATAATGAGGGCTTCCCTGGTGGTGCAGTGGTTAAGAATCCGCCTGCCAATGCAGGGGACATGGGTTCGAGCCCTGGTCCGGGAAGATCCCACAGGCCGCAGAGCAACTAAGCCTGTGCACCACAACTACTGAGCCTGCACACCTAGAGCCCGTGCTCTGCAACAAGAGGAGCCACCGCAGTGAGAAGCCCGTGCACTGCAATGAAGAGTAGCCCCCGCTCACCTCAACTAGAGAAAACCCGTGTGCAGCAACGAAGACCCAATGCAGCCAAAAATAAATAAATGAATAAATAAATAAATCTTTTTAAAAAAATGAATAATGAGCTGAACTCACTGTAGGGGTATGTAAATGAGGGTAGAATATTAGTATATCCCTGAACAGAGCTAAAGAAAAATTTTTTCTGGGTGCTGTAGAATTTAATTATGGAAGACATAGGGAAAAATATGTGTGAAGTTATCTCACATTCTGAGTGGGGAATTATATGTGAAACAATTGCATCACATAATTAAGAAAATGTTTGCAATATTGAAAGTTTGGCTCAACCAGTAACTGTTAAAAATTGGAATAGATTGCTCAGTGTGGACCTGAGAAGTGTTTATGTAAAGACTAGATAAGTCTGTATCAGAGATATTGAAAAAGAGATTCCTGCTTTGCATGGGAGAGTCTTACAATTGTGTTGAAATATTTTTCAGTTCTAAGGTTCTGTGTTTCTAAGCATTTATCACATTTGCCAGTACTGTCTTGACTTCTTTTCTTTAAGTTACCTGTTTGATCTAGATATTAAAAAAAAAAATCTGGGGCTTCCCTGGTGGCGCAGTGGTTGAGAATCTGCCTGCCAGGGCAGGGGACACGGGTTCGAGCCCTGGTGTGGGAGGATCCCATATGCCGCGGAGAAACTGGGCCCGTGAGCCACAACTACTGAGCCTGTGCGTCTGGAGCCTGTGCTCTGCAACAAGAAAGGCCGCGACAGTGAGAGGCCCGCGCACCACGATGAAGAGTGGCCCCCGCTCGCCGCAACTAGAGGAAGCCCTCGCAGAACAGAAACGAAGACCCAACACAGCCAAAAACAATTTAATTAATTAATTAATTTTAAAAAATCTACTAAATACCTAATTTCCCCCTCTTTTCTATCCCTATTGCCTAAGTTCAGATACTCATTCCTTTTAAATTTTTACTAATGTGAGAACCTCAATCAGTCACCCCGTCTCCAAGTTTTTCTCATTCAAGTCCAAGTCTGCTTAAAATTGATCAGTGTCTCCCCATATGTTGAAGAGGGAAATATTAGATCATTAGCACAATATTCATGGATCTGATACTGCTTTTCTTGTTAGCCTCCCCTCCTAGTGCATTCCTTTTTAAAGGAGATTTCATGGACTGAATTGTGCCCTCCAAAATTCACATGTTGAAGCCCCAAGGCCCAATGTGACCATATTTGTGGTAGGGCCTTTAAAGGGGTAATTAAGGTTAAATGAGGTCATAAGGGTGGGGCTGTTGTCCAATAGGGCTGGTGTCTTTTTAGAAGAGGAAGAGAAACCAGGGATGTGTATGCACAGAATAAAGGCTATGTGAGGATATAGTGAGAAGGTGGTCATCTGCAAGCCAAGAAGAGAGGCCTCAGAAGAAACCAAACCTTAATCTTGGTTGGACTTCTAGCCTCCAGAACTGTGCAAAAATAAATTTCTGTTGTTTAAGCCACCTAGTCTGTGATATTTTATTATGGCATCCCTAGGAGAGTAATACAAGGAGCCCATTTTATATTCTCCCTGCAAATGTCCAGACAATTTTGTTGTCACAACTCCAGGGATGCTGCTGGCACCTATGGGGCAGAGGTAAGGGATGCTGCTAAACATCCTAAACACGCGACAGCCCCACATGCTTAACCATCTGAAATGCCTCCCCTTCTAATCTACACCCTCATCCCAGTGTTGAATTAACAACACGCAGCTCATGTTCTCTTCTCAATGAAAAGTTTTTCATCACCTCAAAACAAACAAACAAGCAAGCAAACAAAAACCTTTGCTGCTCACTTCTACATTCACTGCTGTTTTATAGTTTTTAAAAAATCTACGATTACATTTTATTTATCAAATTTTCAATATTAATTATTTGTCTACCAATGCCTTCTATTCAGAATGTCTGTGAATTTTTTAGTAGTATGTTTTCATGACTTGTTGAAATATATCTTAAAGATATATTTAAAGATCATTTATTATAATAAAGATAATCTATTAAAGATTATTTTAAAGATAATCTATTCTCATCATTTTGTAGGGAATCATAATTCTCAGTGAATTGACCATTTATCCAGCTCTTAATTGTGATACCCAAACTCTTACCTTTCTTTTTTTTTTGGAATTTTATTTTATTTTTTTATACAGCAGGTTCTTATTAGTTATCCATTTTATACATATTAGTGTATATGTGTCAATCCCAGTCTCCCAATTCATCACACACACACCCCGCCACTTCCCCCCCCCCTTGGTGTCCATACATTTGTTCTCTACATCTGTGTCTCTATTTCTGCCCTGAAAACTGGTTCATCTGTACCGTTTTTCTAGGTTCCACATATATGCGTTAATATACGATATTTGTTTTTCTCTTTCTGACTTACTTCACTCTGTATGACAGTCTCTAGATCCATCCACATCTCTACAAGTGACCCAATTTCATTCCTTTTTATGGCTGAGTAATATTACATTGTATATATGTACCACATCTTCTATATCTATTCGTCTCAAACTCTTACCCTTCTTTCCTATTGATTTCTCCAAAAATCATTTCATTTTACTCACGGAAAATGTTTATTTTATTGTATGTATAAAATGTATGTTAATATCAAAAATTAAAATGTAACTTACCTTAAGGTGCAATTGTTAGAGATACTTGAGAAAAACTTAGTAAATTTCTATTGGATTAGAAAAAAACATTCTACTTTTTATTATAAATTTAAAATAATATGTGAGTGAGTGTGTGTGTGTGTGTATGTGTGCATCTTAATCAACGTCCTTTTTGGAACAAAGTCAATGTTGAAGATTAGGTTACATTTGGATGCCTCTATCAAATGACACAAGCCAAGTTTTTTGGCCAAAATATGTTGCCTTCATTATCTTTCATTTTCATATGATCTTTATATGTAAATAATGTTTTGACTGTAAATGGATAAATCCTATATTTCCTTGTTATACTCTATATCAATTAGGAAACTTATGTTACTAACAGAAATTTGGCTGTAAGAGCTTAAATACAGGAGAGTTTATTCTCTTGCATTAAAAAAATCTAGCAGTTAGCAATCCTAAATTGATAAAAGCATCAGGAAACATGGCATCTTATATTCTACTAAGCCATCATTAGTACATGGCTTCTATCCTCAAGGTTGAAGATGGCCTCGATCTCCAGCTATGACATCCTCTTTTTGAACAGGAGATAAGCACTGGGAAAAGGCCAAAAGGGCATCTGCCAGATACCTTCTCTCTCTTAATAAGCTCTTTAATAAGCATCATAATAACATCTACTTTTATCTCACTGGCCACTCCTAGTGTGAAGGGAAGCTTGAAATGTAGTCTTTTTGGTGGAGACCTTGTCATCTTTAATGAAATCAGGTCTTTGTTACTATGTAGAAGAAAGTACGTATTACCTAGTCAGCCATCAGTCTTTGCCAATGTATGCTTTATTATTATTTTGCTTCTCTTTAGCTATTTTCAACTTGTTAAGGAGACATGTTCATAAGGTCTATCTTGGTATAATTAAGGTGTTTTAATCTTTGGTTACATACTGTACTCTTAACTCTAACATTTATTTTTGAGCACAGTTGGCACTTGTCTCAAGAAAATTAATGGAAAAAATGAAAAATATTCCATTTTATTTCTGAAAAAGGTCATGTAAATCTGAGGGTGATACATAGAATCTTTACATATAAATCAGTGAATATAATACATAAATTCTTGTTTTCATATGTGTAAAATCTAGAACACACAACAATTTAGAAAGTGATTATCATTTGAAGAAATAGTGGTAAAAGTCATTGGTGTATGATTGGCCATAAGGTCAGATTATTTTTTCTGCAGTTAACATTAATCATTATTTTTTTTAGGAGCTTAATTGAATGTTGTGCAAAGGATGTATTGTAGTAATTAATTTTCTTTAAATACAGTTTTCAAATGGACTATGTATAATTTTATCACATGTGACAATTTTAACATATCTAAAAAAAATCTTCAGGTTCCTTCTCAAATGATTTTTTTTCTCACAGTTATCTGATGTTCAGAGTTGCAAAAGAGTATCCATTTGCAGTGCATGATTTTTGTTCTATGAAGAATACAATTTTGAGTCTTAAGTTACAAAAGCAAAAGGAAAAGGGGATGAAGGAGGCAATGTTTTGAGTGAGGCAGAGATATTTTCATGCTGAAGACCCTTTCACTAAGTCTTAGCCCTTAGTGTTTCAGTCCTAAATAAAGAAAGGTTGAATATGGGCTTCTTTCAGATAAGTAACGCTGGCAAGGTTTATGCCCATCCAAGGTCTGTTAAACCCTCTGTTCAAGGTGGTGAATATTCTATGTGTATTTCTCATTTTGCAGTTAGGCTGTTCATGCATGATAATAGAAAGCTAAAGGGATTAAGACTCATTTTTATGCCTTCTGATCCTATATTATTGTGTGTCTACCCATCCGTATATTTCATCAAACATTATTCTTTTCTAAGGGCATTGGCAAATGACTAGTATAACTTTTTGTAAGTTTTTTTTTTTGGCATAAACAACAGGAACAAAAATCTTTTACCATGACTATTACACTAATCTAGTAATTTATACTTTCTCAAATAAATAGGTAGACATAATTAGTTGAAGTTATCAAATATTATATATTTGAAATTGATATTGATATAATTTTATAGTTATTTCTCATGCTGTTTAAATATAATTATCTTAAATTTCAAAGTGATGAAAATCTTCAAAGTGATTGAAATTCACATTAAAATTTTCAGCACAACATTGTAAAATAAATGACATTGTAAATTTTTTCTGTATCATGATTTTCTAAATGCACAATTATCTTTCTGCACTCTTATTTTTTAGAATATTTGAAACCAATTTTTCATGTATTTTTCACTGTTTACAATTTTACTATTGGGCTTTTGTTCTTCAAACATAACTTCTACATTTGTCAATAGTATATTAGGATATTTGGATATGTTCTATATATTGATCTAAATGCGTTATACATATTTTTTCGTATTACAATTTCATATATGCTACAAGGGCATATGTAAAATTCATTGAGCCATACACTTAAGATATGTACCTTTTATAGTTGTATATATGAATAAAATTTTAAGATACATAGAGAAGTTATTTTTTTGTATCATGTGATAAAATTATCTCATAAAATGAATGATATATTATTATTGCTAATTTTTAATTTTAAGTATAAGGACTTTTATGTATTTAATTTTGGTATTCTTAATGCCTAGTACAGTATAGAAGCTTCATAAATGTTTACTGATTGAACGAATGAAGAATCCATTGTAACAGAAAAGTTGTACTTTTCATTATTATCAGTTTACAGATCTATATATGACAATGAATCATGTTCAGACATGATTATTGTCCTCAAAGGACTTACAATTATACTATATTATTTGTGTAAAGCTCTTATTTTTTTCTTAGTAAATATTTTCGTTAGGAATTTGGGGTTTATTGATACTCAGATCACTCTCCTAATTTTTGTTAGAATGTTACTTTTGAAATAATATTTTTGCAAATTCTCATTCGCTTAGGGTCTTTATTCTCTTATTATCATAAATTTAAATCTGAAAAGGCTTTGTGCTTTGAATGATAATTTTACAAAATCAAAACTATGGAAAACACCTATTTATGTATTATCTATATTTTTATCTCATTTATTTTCATAAATAAGTACTCAACATCTGTTTTCACATATTACCTCATCTATAAAATTACCACCTGAGATTCAAAAATAGGCTTCACAAATTCCCTTATTATTGTGTATACATGTTACTGTTAGTAGAACCCCTAACAATTTTATTCAAAGTTTATTTTCTTTTCAATAATAATTTGAAGATGTTTAATAACTTGGTTATTAAGCCTATGTGATTAGATAGCATAATCTTGAGGTAGACCTGGAAATGTATGTGGAAAGACACAGTTACAAACTAGAGAGGGCAGTACACATCATATATGATGAAGGGGAAAAAGGAAAAATGAGAAAGTTGGTGACCTGGAGGGTTGAAAGTAGGATTGCTTAGGATGAGGAATTGGTTTTGTGGAGAGATTCAGGTCTTCATCTTCAAAGAGAATGTGGATTAGTGCTAAAAGAAGTGATAGAGAGTGGGGCTGCTTAATTTCATGGAGGAGTTTTTCAGCAGAATAGAAAATAAAGGTCTTCCAAGCGTTCTGTAAAGATAAAATGAGATAATTCTCCAAAGTGTTTTGAAAACTGAAGGTTATATAAATGTCTCTTTTCCTTTTTCTCCTCCCCCTTTTTCTCCTCCCCCTTCTCCTTATCCCCCTCTCCCTTCCCCTCCTCCTCCTTACACTTTATTGGTGAGATTTTGAATTAATATAATATCTTGCTTTTAATATATAAGTAGCTTGAGATATGTTGTGATTGTAAATTTTAATATATTCATGATGACTTTTGCTCATTTTACTGAACTTTTGAATAGTTCCAAAGAAAATGCCATGAAAGCACAATTCGCAATAACTACAGAGTCGGTTTTAAATTCTTCTTTTCTAGAATTTGGATTGACTTAGAAGTATTATTTTAACCTTCAAAAATGGCAATTTTACGTGATTCTATTCAAAAATGGCCATTTAACGTGATTCTGTCTTACAGATCACTCTTAGCAGTTTTGCAAGCATGGGTTTGTCAGACTATCTCAAAATGCTATCAAAGCGCTAACAAACAAGTGAAAAAGAGAATTCTGTATTGTTTCCTTACTAGGTATTTTTATTTAAAAATTTGAACAAAATGACCTATAGACTTAAAAGCCAACTAGTAACAGTCTCTGAATATTGAGGTGAATCATTTCAAAGATTAAGAATAGGAAATACATTGTTTTCATTTAGATGTTTTGACTTCATTTAAAATATTTATTTACGTAATTCCATGTTGTTAAATTAAAAAATCTGCAACTTCAACTTTCCTTCCTCCTATTTGTAATGGTATTGGTAATAGGGGGAAAAAATGTTTGTTTCACCACCAAATTAACGTTTTCCCTCATGTTTCTTAATATTAACAAACAACTATCTGGACTTTACCCAGAGTATGACCTTTATTTGATGTGATTTTTTTATGATATCAATTTGTACATCGATGTCACATTTCAACAAACTGAATTTATTTCTGTGGATTTGGATAATAATATGTTTCTAAGATATTCATTTAATTACCTTCAGCTCTATCACTATATTATATGTAAATGTATAGTCTCAAGACATTTTTAAAAGCTTATTTTCAAACTGATATGAAATTCCAACTTGGTTAAACATTTTAAAATGCACGTCCATATATGATTATTATTTACAACTACGTAGGTGACTATCTTTTCTAATTTTAAATGTAATGCATTTTAATATGAATGGCATGTCATCTAGTCAGGCAAGTAACATTCATGAATTTATCCTTTTATTTTTAAAGATTTTAATAAAATTAAGTATATATGTATAAAATTCTGAGATTAACACATTTTTGAATTGATAATGTTATATAATATTTATCATTAAAAATATAAAATGGGACAGTAATGTGAAATATTTGAAATATCTTAGGAAATTCACACCTTAGTATTTGTTAATAGTCTGACATTACTTAAAAAGTAAGAATTGTGATATATTTGGGCAACTAGAAATTATGTCTGGAATTCCTTTTACTAATTCAAGTTACTATTGATCCAAATGCAGTGGAAAATAGCAAACCAGGTGCCAAATATGATCCATGTGAAAGCATTTTCCCCTGGAGAAATATTTTTCTCTCTTCAAGGGTAGCAGTAAAGATCTTGATCTGGTGGTCTGAGCTATGTCATCTTTTTTTAAGATAGTTTAAAAGTCATTTGCTTTGCTACGAAAGTGAATTATGTGGTGTTAAGTACTGCAGTAGCACCATTAAACATTATGTCATCAATCTTCTTAAGATGTGGAAAGGTCAGTGTCCAAAAGGCCATTTTTTAATTCCCATTTTAACTCCAAGCTGAAGGCAGTTTTCACTGTCTTCCTTTTTTTCTACAACTGATATAATCCAGCAAAGAATAAAAGCCTTCCAGCACTACCCAGGCATATTCAGCCAAAATCCAAACATTATGGAGATTGTCTTTAAAATATAGACAGATTCTTTATGTTTTTAATTTTTTTAAGATCCACCTTGATTTTCTTCTTCTTCTTTTTTTAAGTTAATTTTTATTGGAGTATAGTTGCTTTACAATGTTGTGTTAGCTTCTACTGCACAGCAAAATGAATCAGCCATACATATACATATATCCCCTCCCTTTTGGATTTCCCGCACATTTAGGACACCACAGTACATTATGTAGAGTTCCCCGTGCTACACAGCATGTTTCCATCAGTTTGTCTTTAAAATATCGACAAGCAGATGGAGCTGTCTCCAAAGTTGAATAGTAATATTAGCATAAGGTAGCTAAGATGCAGCCACAATATTAAAATTTCCTGGAATTCTTTGGATTTGTAATTAGCAGAAATATATTGTGAAGTTGCTTGTTCAAAATAATCTCTCTAATGTAATTTTAGGAATAAACATAATATTGAATTTTGTATTCTCTTATAGAAATTATAATTTTTGTTTGTTTGCCCAGATACTTTTTGGGAGAATTGAGGAGGAGAAAAATAAATAGAAGAAAGAATTTATTTTAGTTCTAAGTCAGTCAGTATTCCAACCAACCGAAAAATAAATTTTCTGCTTTGAGTACTACCTTTAAAAATAGACTATATTTAAAGACATCCTGGTAGAATTGATCTTTTTTCTTCCTATATTGCTTTAATCAGTTAAAGAAACCATGTCACAAAAGAGATATTCCTGGGGTTTTGTTATTTTCAGTGTGTGTGTGTGTGTGTGTGTGTGTGTGTGTGTGTGTGTCTGAGCTTTTCCAATTCTTTTTTTCATGTTTGATATAATCCTCTGGTTGAATTTTTTTTTTTTGAAAAATACTGTCAAACTTACAAAGTAAGAGACAAGAAACAATAGTTAACATAGATTGTTGAATACCTTTTATGTACTTTAGTTTTTTAAAAAACCTGTTTCTAAAAACTCTAAATTGTAAATTGACATTTTAATACCTGATCATAGAAGCATTTCTTGTTTTGAAAATGACAGGGCTGGAACATATAATTTAAATATAGCATTAGGGATGTCAGAACTGGCAATGCCTTGCTAAAAAATTTAAGATATTTAACAAATGCAAAAGTGTTTAAAGAAAAGGGGTAGGTGATGGTGAAATCTAAGAAGTAAAAAAGCAGACAACTCTATACAAGCCATATTAATCTATTCACTGTCCTGAAGCTTATTTCTTTCTCTTAAATTCATGATATTATCCCTGCTTAAACTTCCTGTCTTTTATCTAAATATCTATGGACTTCTTGTCTCTTACATATGCCTTCCCTGCTTAAGCCAGCTATTGACCTGGATCTCAGTTTTAATGTAGATAATAAATAATATTATAGATCCTCCTCTTTTTCGGTTGGACAGCTGTAGGTAAGAGGAATTTAGAGACCTATACATTTATAATATATGCTTTGAAAATGAGAGGGTTTGAACAATATTTTGTTCTGAGTTCATATGTTTATCTTAAATATCTATCACTCAAGGTATTTATAAACTCTATATGTTATATTAATTTTATGTTCTTTTTAGTCCCTAGACTAGGGATGTAACCATTGCAAGCACTCAAGGATATTTAAATAAATGGGAAGAAAGGCATGGCATAAATAACATTAAATTCAAATACTGAGAACCCCTGTCCTATGCAAAAAGGGCAAGATACAATGACGGTAAGGCATCAATATATAAACGTAAAAATGAAGGTAGATTTTAGGCTGCTGACACTGTTAAAAGACATTATTTAAGGGTTTGAATTGGAAAAAGAAGAAGAAAAGAAAAGCTGTCATTTGGTGTTAGTAATCATTATTACATACTTTAAGTGACTAGAGATTCTCTAGTTTTGATATTCTCTAGTTTTGATATTTTGATATTCTCTAGTTTTGATATTCTCTATTTTGATATTTCAACATAGATATTTTGATTTCAGACATATGATATATATGTGAAAATAAGTCATAATTTTTAGATCTTGCCTAATAACTACAGTGATTTAATTTTATGCAGCATTCACTGACAGTTGTGCCTGATGAGCTATTAAAAATGTATAAATCAAACAGGCTTATATTTAGAAGTACTGAAAAAAATGACAGGGCAAACATGTTAACATTGCAAATATGGCTCTAGGATTGAATACTGTTGGTATTAAATTCAATCAGGATTTCCCTTTGTGATGTCTTCCTAGTATTATTATGAATATGCAGGACTTAAAGGGACCGCTGCCAGGAACATGGGATTAAGTTGCATATATACACTCCCTAAGAGACCCTTAGAGATGATTTTCAAGAACAAAGGATTACCTTTGAAAGATTGGTTAGTGTCCATTGAACTTTCCCTCTCAAAATTTATATTCATCAGAAAGAACTTTCTGGGAAGTCTCTCTTCCTTAATAAATCCAGATTCATCAACTACTTTATATAATGTTGTAGTACTCACAGTTGAATTGTTAATTAGTATGTGGGAATACTGTTCCCACCCAATAGATAGGACTGCAAACTAGATGTTCTCCTTTTTTGTACTTGGTCTACAACTAGGATATAGGGTTACCAAGTCAGCAAGGAATATGCACTTTGTATGCAACTTGCATGACCATGAATTAACTGAGATAGTAAACAATAATTTATGTGCACCCAGCTAACTCAGTTGGTAGAGCAGGAGACTCTTAAACAACAATTTATAAGTGTTTGTTAGGGTTGTCATAACAAAATATCACACACTGGGAGACTTAAATAACACATTTTTTTTCACATTTTTGAAGGTTTCAAGTCCAAGATCAATGTCATCAGATTTGTTGTCTTCCGAGGCCTCTTTCCATGGCTTGCAGTTGGCCACCTTCTTGCTGTGGCCTCAAATGTCTTTTTCTATGTGAATGTGCATCCCTAATGTCTCTGTGTCCAAATTTCTTTTTCTTAGGACACCAGTTAGATTGGATTAGGATCCACCCTAATGGGCTATTTTAACTTACTTCTTTAAAGACCCTATTTCCAAATATAGTCACATTCTGAGATATTGGAAGTTGGGGCTTCAACATATGAATTTAGGGGAACACAATTCAGCCTATAACAATAGGAAAATGTTTCCCAACAGACTAGGTCAAATTCTTCTGTTATATGCTCTTAAGTGACCTCCAATTCTCTATATAATTAAGTACAATTGTATTTAAACAGTTACACACTTTGGTTCTTAATGCCTATTATGCTTAAACAAACATATTTTTACTGTATCCCTAGCACCTTGTATATACCTTGCACATAGTAAGAGTTCATAAATATTATAGTTGAATGGACAAATTATAATTGCTATAATATAACTTTTATTTGCATTGTATCTTTAACAGTACTCTCTCATATGCCATATTATGTGATCTTCAAATAAGACTCTAATTAGGTAATACCAATACCCCATTTATATATATAAAGAAAGAAAAATAATATTCAATAATTGAGTAAGTCAGTTAAGGATATCTGTGAATTAGATATTTGATCCTGAGTCTCTGACCCCTAATACCATATTTTTCTAAAACAGGATTTAAAAATTCTACAGTTATACTAACTAGGGAACTGGCATAGCAAAGGAAATGTCAGTAAGGAAGACAACAAAAATAAAAGAAATTAACACAAAAATACTTAAAAAGGAAGAAAGAAACAGAGATAGCGTACCTAGTAAAGCAACCTAAGAAAGCACCTGTGGGATGAGAAATAAAAATAATGGAGCAAGGAAATAAAGTTATAAATGAATCAATGTTGTGGATTTACACAACATGCTAAAATAATAGTGTATGCAAATGGGAAATACAGTAGCACATGTATCAATGAGGAGGGCATATAAGTTGAGGAAGAAGTTTACCTTGCATGGGTATGGTTTAGAATTACAATGAAGAATTTTTATATTGCTGCCATTTATAATCTGTTAGAATTAGTGTCATAATCATTTGATACTTGTAAGCATCCATAAACAAAGTATTAGATGTAATGGGAAGACTGTCACCTTCAGTATGTAACAGTGGAGAAAAAAGTCTAGAAAGGCATGAAGCCAGATCAGCTGTTTATGGTACACTGGGCTGTCAGCACTTTGACATGATGCTTGGGTCACTCTAGGCCAGATCTAGACACAAATTATTTCCCAAGCGTTTCCCATGTAATAGCATGATGGTTAAAGTCCTAGGTTGAAGTCTTAAAACACAGAAAAAATGATTTAGATATGAATAATGGCCCCACTTTTTATTAACTGAAACTGTGCTTGATTACTTAAACTTTCTTAGCTTTGGTTTCCTCATCTGGAAATATAATGGTAACCACAGTGCCCATCTTGAATGGTTGTTCATTGGTTAAAATATATAATGCATATAAAATTCCTAGCTGTCACCTGATTCATTAATTATTGTTACACAAAAGGGAAAAATAAGCATTATTCTTCTAATGCATTACCTATAGCTGTATTACAGTGTTTTTATTTCATGCAACATTGTGTCTTTAAGAAATAATGTGCCACATCAGTCATAAGAACTGAGCCCCTGAGAAATGTACACAACACACACTGTTTCATTCAATTATTGGGAGGATTTCCCAACGAATCCTATCTCTGTCAATCGTTTATCTTGTGGATAACTTCTGGTCTTGTAACGCATTGTCTTAAAAGTTTAACATATGTTTATAATATTATGCTAAGTTTATTGCATATTAACCATATGGATAACATTTTGTTATTTCTCTGTGCAAGTAATTGATTTGTACCATAATCTCTGAGCAAAATGTTTCTGCTTCTCTCTTGAATTCTTGAAATCCCACTTCAGTGTAAAAATTGCATATAAATATTTAAAACCTATATTTTACCATGTAGATTTTTGTTTTCTTTTAAATCATGTATTATGTTTTCATAGCCAAGATTTAAACCTGGGCACTCTGTCTCCATGGTCAATGCCAAACATGTATACAATGAAAACCATCTTGTCTCTTTTAGTGCTGCATCATACACTAATTTTTATGCAGTCAAATGTGCCAATATTCTCTTTATAGTTTCTGTTTTACCCGTCTTGACCTAAGGTTAAAATTCTCCCGTTTTTCTTCTACTCACTTTATAGTTGTGCTTCTTAAAAAAACCTGACTTTATTTTTTAGAGTAGTTTTAGGTTCATAGCAAAACTACAGTGAAAGTACACAGAGTTCTCATATACCCTCTTGCTACACACACGTACAGCCTCCTCCACTATCAACATTACCTGCCAGAGTGATACATTTGGTACAGATAATGAGCCGACATTGATGTATCACCCAAAACCCGTATTTTACATTAGGGTTCACTCTTGGTATTGTACATTCTGGTGATTTTGACAAAAGTAAGGCAAAGGTGCATTCATCACAGAGTATCAGGTAGAGTTTCACTGTCCTAAAATGTTCTGTGCTCTTGCTATTCATCCTTCTTTCTCCCCTAACCCCTGGCTAGTTTTGATTTCTATGTTATAAAATCTTTACACTATCCAGGATGGTATCATAATCATTGTTCTTGCCAGAAAATCCAATGATGTTCTTTTAGGTGTGTAGTCCATTGCAACAATACCATTTATTGTGTAATTAATTCTATATCTATTGCATTGAAAAACTACAATTTTCAAATTAAGTTCCCAGTAAATACTTGGATCTATTTGTGAGCTCCTTGTTCTTTCCTACATCTTTTTTTTTTTTATTCTTCTGAGAATGCCATATTGTTTTGGTTATAGTGCCTTTAAAGTAAGTTTTTAAAACAGGTAGAGAAAATGGCTCCATAGTATTCTCTGCTTGTAAAGTAGCTTCAACATTCTTTCTCATTTGTGTTCCCGAGAGAACTTTAAATAATACATTCTAATCCCATCACACACACACATATACACACACAAAGCCATTGATATTTTGTTTGGAATTGATTTAAAATTAAACATCACTTTTGGAGCACTGACATTTAGAGCTTTCTGCTCTGATATTTTGGGTACTGCCACCAACAGTAATGAGATTTAATTCTGATTCTCATTTTTAATGCATATATGTAATAAAATACATATACACTATATGCATAGGTTTATACATACATATACCATATTCATACAAGTGCCATATTTCCGTTTTGTATGTATGTATCTATGTTTTGGATGTCATTTGAATATTAGAGGTGAATATCATGTCACCATAAAAATGAAATGTAATTTTTATTTCTTCATTATTAATACTTATGTAGCTTGCTTTCTTGAGTTGTTGGATTTGATAAAATTTCCCAGAGTGTTAAACAGTCATTAAAGTTTAGCATTCTTATGTTTGTTATAATTTGTTCGGCAAAGCTTTTAGTATTTTGAAATTTAACATGAATTTTGTGTAAGAATTTTAAAATATATATATAAATATTTTTATATTTTAAAAATCTCTTTTAGAGTTTATTAAAATTATGAATAGCTGCTGAATTTTATCCAATATAAAATATATTTGTACCATTATAGCTTTTTATATTTAAACATTGCTGCAATAAAATATATTCAGGGAATCCTTTAATATGGACATGCCCTTGCATTCGGGGCTTAAATCTATTTGGTTCTGTTGCATTATTCTAATGCACTGCTGGAATGATTTTCTAATATTTTATTTGGAATTTTTAATCTATATGTATGACATTAACCTATAAATGTTTTTCCCTCTATTTTATTTGCTGTTTTTCTTAGGGCTTTGCTAGCTTTGTAAAATAATTTAGGAATCTTCCCATCTTTTAAAAAATAATCTGAATAACTTTGACTGCAATGAGGCTCACCTCGTCTGTTTTTTTTTTTTTAACATCTTTATTGGAGTATACTTGCTTTACAATGGTGTGCTAGTTTCTGCTTTATAACCAAGTGAATCAGCTATATCTATACATATATCCCCATATCTCCTCACTCTTGCGTCTTCCTACCATCCTCTCTATTCCACCCCTCTAGGTGGTTCCAAAGCACAGAGCTGATCTCCCTATGTTATGTGGCTGCTTCCCACTAGCTATCGGTTTTACATTTGGTAGTGTATATATGTCCATGCCACTCTCTCACTTCATCCCAGCTTACACTTCCCCCCTCCTCCGGTGTCCTCAAGTCCATTCTCTAGGTCTGCGTCTTTATTCCTGTCCTGCCACTAGGTTCATCAGAACCTTTTTTTTTTTTTTTTTTTTTTAGATTCCATATATATATGTTAGCATATGGTATTTGTTTTTCTCTTTCTGACTTACTTCACTCTATATGACAGACTCTAGGTCCATCCACCTCACCTACAAATAACTCAATTTTGTTTCTTTTTATGGCTGAGTAATATTCCATTGTATATATGTGCCACATCTTCTTTATCCATTCATCTGTCAGTGGACACTTAGGATACTTCCATGTCCTGCCTATTGTAAACAGAGCTGCAGTGAATATTGTGGTACATGACTCTTCTTGAATTATTGTTGTCTCACGGTGTATGCCCAGTAGTGGGATTCCTGGGTTGTTTGGTTGTTCTATTTTTAGTTTTTTAAGGAACCTCCATACTGTTCTCCATAGTGGCTGTATCAATTGACATTCCCACCAACAGTGTAGGAGGGTTCCCTTTTCTCCACATTTAATAAACCCTTTCCAGCATTTATTGTTTTGTAGACTTTTTGATGATGGCCATTCTGACTGGCGTGAGGTGATACCTCATTGTAGTGTTGATTTGCTTTTCTCTAACGATTAGTGATGTTGAGCATCCTTTCATATGTTTGTCGGCAATCTGTGTATCTTCTTTGGAGAGATGTTTATTTAGGTCTTCTGCCCATTTTTGGATTGGGCTGTTTGTTTTCTTGATATTGAGCTGCATGAGCTGCTTGTAAATTTTGCAGATTAATCATTTGTCAGTTGCTTCATTTGCAAATATTTTCTCCCATTCTGAGTGTTGTCTTTTCGTCTTATTTATGTTTTCCTTTGCTGTGCAGAAGGTTTTAAGTTTCATTAGGTCCCATTTGTTTATTTTTGGTTTTATTTCCATTTCTCTAGGAGGTGGGTCAGAAAGGATCTTGCTGTGATTTATGTCATAGAGTGTTCTGCCTATGTTTTCCTCTAAGAGTTTGATAGTTTCTGGCCTTACATTTAGGTCTTTAATCCATTTTGAGTTTATTTTTGTGTATGGTGTTAGGGAGTGTTCTAATTTCATTCTTTTACATGTAGCTGTCCAGTTTTCCCAGCACCACTTATTGAAGAGGCTGTCTTTTCTCCTTTGTATATTCTTGCATCCTTTATCAAAAGTAAGGTGACCATATGTGCATGGGGTTATCTCTGGGCTTTCTCTCCTGTTCCATTGATCTATATTTCTGTTTTTTTGCCAATACCATACTGCCTTGATTACTGTAACTTTGTAGTATAGTCTGAAGTCCCGGAACCTGATTTCTCCAGCTCCGTTTTTCTTTCTCAAGATTGCTGTGGCTCTTTGGAGTCTTTTGTGTTTCCACACAAATTGTCAATTTTTTTGTTCTAGTTCTGTGAAAAATGCCATTGGTAGTTTGATAGGGATTGCATTGAATCTGTAGATTGCTTTGGGCAGTACAGTCATTTGCACAATGTTCATTCTTCCAATCCAAAAACATGGTATATCTCTCCATCTGTTTGTGTCATCTTTAATTTCTTTCATCAGTGTCTTATAGTTTTCTGCATACAGGTCTTTTGTCTCCTTAGATAGGTTTGTTCCTAGGTATTTTCTTCTTTTTGTTGCAGTGGTAAATGGGAGTGTTTCCTTAATTTCTCTTTCAGATTTTTCATCATTAGTGTATGGGAATGCAAGAGATTTCTGTGCATTAATTTTGTAACCTGCTACTTTACCAAATTCATTGATTAGCTCTAGTAGTTTTCTGGTAGCATCTTTAGGATTCTCTGTGTATTATATCATGTCTTCTGCAAACAGTGACAGCTTTATTTCTTCTTTTCTGATTTGGATTCCTTTTCTTTCTTTTTTTTCTCTGATTGCTGTGGCTAAAACTTCCAAAACTATGTTGAAAAATAGTGGTGAGAGTGGATAAGCTTGCCTTGTTCCTGATCTTAGTGGAAATGGTTTCAGTTTTTCACCATTGAAAACGATGTTGGCTGTGGGTTTGTCATATATGACCTTTATTATGTTGAGGTAAGTTCCCTCTATGCCTACTTTCTGGAGGGGTTTTATCATAAATGGGTGTGGAATTTTGTTGAAAGCTTTTACTGCATCTGTTGAGATGATCGTATGGTTTTTCTCCTTCAGTTTCTTAATATGGTGTATCACATTTATTGATTTGTATATACTGAAGAATCCTTGCATTCCTGGGATAAACCCCACTTGATCATGGTGTATGACCCTTTTAATGTGCTGTTCGAATCTGTTTGCTAGTATATTGTTGAGGATTTTTGCATCTATGTTCATCAGTGATACTGGCCTGTAATTTTCTTTCTTTGTGACATCTTTGTCTGGTTTTGGTATCAAGGTGGTGGGAGGCTCACCGCTCCCTTAAACATTAATTAGGACTCTGCCATGAAACCACAGAGAATAATTTTGGCTGTATGCCATTGATAGATTTTTCCTTTTTGTTCACTGTTCCATAGTTTGTAACTTCCATTTTGTTTTACTTCTTCATCTGTTAGAGGCATAATTTTTAATTTGCAAGAGCTTTTTAAATTTATTTTTATTTTATTCCATGATCAAATACTATAACTGAAAGTAGGTAATTTTAGGAATTATTTAAAGTGTGTGTGTGACTAAATAAGCAGTTTTTCTACTAAATGTTTAGTGGTCATGAGGCCATAAAATTCTTAGTCCGTATTCTGAAAATAGCAATTGAAAGAAGTTTTTAATTATTATTAAAATTCTGTAATTTTACTTTTATTTAAAAAAGTGAAACACCACCTTATATCTGGGTGTTTTTATCTTATGTATTTCATTATTATATTTGAAACAAAACAGTAGTCATTTTTATCTTCTTTTAGAATTATACCTTTTGTTATTACAAACTGCATTATACTTTGTTTTTATTGACTCTGGGCTTATACACCAAATTACCTGACACTAATATCACCACTTCTACTCTCTTTCACACCTTTTTTTTTCTACAGTTGCCTGATGTCATCATCATGCTTTTATTGTCATTTATCACTTGTATTTTCAGATGTGATTTTACAAATAGTCAATGGCTATATTTTGACTTTGAAAGCAATTTGGGCCTTTATTTTTAATAAGGTTACTTACAAAATTTTATTTAATGAAAAATAATATTTGCTGTATTCCTTTCATCCTACTATCTTTAAGAAAAAAATTGCTTTTTTCCTTTACTTCTTCTGTTGGTTCATCAACTTTGTTTATAATCACTTTCATTCTAACAGTTATATTTGTCTAGATTTCTGTACTTACATATAGAAGTGAAAAAATTCACTTTGCCTATTGCCAAAATATCTGAAATGCTCACTTCCCTCATCAAGATGGAAACATTAGATGCCTCAATCCTGACTTTCTTTTTCTACTTCTGAGTTCTGTTAAATAGATTTAAAATAGAGTTTTACTCTATTATTAAGTCTTCCTAGAAAATTTTAAGGTATGTTTATGATGTTTTATAAATTCTTATTTAATATTTATGTTATGGATCTCAGTCACATTCTCATCAATTTATATGTAACTAGGGATTATATAAAATTTATTGCTCACTCCTCTTCTTGTATTCATCATTTTTCATTATCTTAATCTAATTTTTGTTTCGTGGAAATAGTACTGGATTATTTACCTTAAACACGGTTAGGGATGGTATATTTTTTGTATACATTACACGCAAAAAATGTCCTTTTCCTTTCATGAAAGCGATGTCTTGGCTGGTGTGCTGAATAACTTCCCTTTATGAATACCGCGTACACCTTTTTCTTCTTTGCTCTGTGCCCTGGAAAGCTGTACTATATGGACTACATTAATAGGATTTTGCCCTTTGGCTTCCTGAGGATTTTGCCAAAAGGGAGGAACATGAAATCAGCCTATTTCTTCTCTTAGCTTTATCCCTGTGGGGTCACTGTAGCGTGGCTACATCTTTTGACTGAAGATTATAGCATCAATGATGAGACCCTCTCCACAGGGTTCTCTCTTTCTAGATTCCAGGAACTACTCTCTCGCATTACTCCTTCAGACCTGGGAGGTAACCATGCCCTAGGGTACTGAACTCTGCTTTGTTGTTTTTCTTATATCTGCCCATACTTTTTAAAGTAGTCCCTTCCTCATTTTTCAGCATTTGTACCATTTTTACCACTTAAGTTTACCTTATTATTTTTGCTTGGCCCTTGACTGATAGAGCTGATTCTTCTTGTAGGCCTGGCTGTTAGGGCCTATTGGTGGATTATCAGGCAAGAGAAAATAATGTTGGACTGAGCATGGTAAATAGACTCCCAGGCTGTCAGGAACCTCTGTGTTGAAGTATGAAGGAAGGGAAAACAAGTAATGTTCTGGTTTCTCTAGGTCAGGATATGGAGGGGCAGGTTCAGCCTGGCACCATAATTCCTCTCTAGTGTTACAAAGTAAAGTAGGGGAGCAATCCCCATATGTTGAAGGCATTCATCTGTGTTGTATGTCTTGCTGCTGGCCCCTACATTTGGCCACCATGAGACTGAGGGTTTCACTTTGGGCTCTGCTGGAGTGGCAACCCTCCTCATAGTGTTTCCCACAGTGCCTGTTCCTACCCTGTCTTTCTGAAACCTTAAGTCTCAGTTGTATCCAAAATCTTCTCCAGGTTTCAACAGTAGCCTATGGTTAGCAGAGGCAACAGGGCAGAATATGACCATGTAACCCCACAGTAAGCAATTCCCTTGCATTTATTTGATGACAGAGGAAAAAAAGCTGTAATGTTTTCTAACTACAAGGCAAGCACATATCGCAAGATATGATGTGTGGGCAAATAAAGAGAACAGATGTCTTCTTCATCTCATTATCTGTGGGGACGTTGCCCTGGTTCTGACACTGTCGTCACCAGGCTCCTTTGTTCCAGTGGGAGAAACTTAGAAATAGAGCCTCAGTATAGTTTTGAATCAATAGATATGGTATTATTGCTGTACATTTCTGTCTTATTAATATGCAAAAGCTTGTGTGAATCCAAAAGAGATAGAAGAATATTTCAAGTAAGAAAACACAAGACTTCCCTCAAAGATCGAAGAGATAGCATAGAACGATTTATTTTTGGCTACCTATTTTGAAGGTAATATTTGTTGACAAAGAAATATCAGGGTCTTTTTTAGGGACTTTTTCTGCCTTGAAGGATGCTCTGATTTGTTGGTGTTTAAGTCCTCTTAATATAATGGCATTTTTCCCCTACAAAATTTAAGGGAGAGAAAAACAGAACAAATAATTGGTGGCTGTTAAATAAAGCTGACATTCTGTTTCTGATTTTATAGTGAGAATTACAATTTGGGGAACTCAGTATCACTTTGTAACCAAAATAATGTGATGCAATTCAAGAGTTTTCCTGGAGTCCCTGCTAGATATTACATGTTTTGTTATATCACAGAGTTTTAACACATATATAAATAAAAGCCTAATAATAGATACAATGGTAAACATAACAAAGATGGGGAAGAAAATCCGTTATTTTGATGTCATTTTTGTTTTATCTTTTCCTAACAGTTGATACTCTTCCTAATAGTAAATAACGCATATGTTATAAGAAAAATTTGTATCTCCAGTAGTTCAGATATGTTTCACACCAACCCCTGTCCTTCTTTGCATCATGACCTTTCCTCTGTCTATGCCATGTTAAATTCAATGTAAAGACTTTCAGAGCATTTTATTTTTTACTTCCATCTGGAACCCAGTCACCTGTTAGCCTTAAGTTGGCATGAATGAAAATAGTTACTCGTATTCCATGTAATGCTAAAAAATATAGAGCAGTAAGATTTTGGTGTATTCATTTCTTAGGGCTTTGTAACAAAGTAATACAAACTGGGTGGATTAAACAACAGAAATTTATTCTCTCTCAGTTCCGGAGGAAAGAAGTATGAAATAAGAGGTTCACAGGGCTACATTCCTTTGAAGCCTCTGGAGATGGATTCATCTTTTCCTTTTTCACCTTCTGGTAGATCCAGGCATTGCTTGGCTTGTGGCAGCGTCACTCCAATGTCCGCCTCTCTCTGCACTTCCCTGACTTCCTTGTGTCAGTGTCTTCACTTGGTGTCTTCCTCCCTGTGTGTGTTTATGCTTAAATTTCTCTCTTCTTATAAGGACACCAATCAAATTTGATTAGGACCCACCCTAATGACCTTGTCTTAACTTGATAACATCTACAAAGTTTGTTTCCAAAAAGGCTGCATTCATAGACACGAGGGATTAGGTCTTCAATAAACATTTTGGGGGACACAATTCAACTCGTAATATTGATTCTTAGCTTATCTAGTTTGTTTATTGACAGATAATTTCATTATGCTATAAATGGAAGTAAATCATATGGCAAAATAGTCTTTTTAATTATTTTATTTTTATATAATATTTTTCAGAATGGCTTTGATTTGGAGATAAACGACTTTTGCCCAAGCACAAAATAGTTATAGTTTTAAGGATTAAAAGTATAACAGAGACTAATACTGGCAATTTACAAGCTGAATGCCAAATTGTTTATATCATATTTAAAAGAAAAAAGCTGTAGAGATTACTGTAGTTTAGTTTGGTTATAAAATAAAAAATAAAAGGTTAAATTATTAGATGATTTTTATATGGGTACCTATTAAAACAATAATAGCAAGTTTAGGATATGAATTGTAAAAAGTATTTTTCTTTTGTGTGAGAAATTATTTCTTTGATTAGTATTCTCCTGTAAGACTGCTTTAATTCTGTATTCTCTAGTCCTAGCTAAAATGAGAATTGGGGAAATGAGAACGCAAAAGTTCCACGTATCATGTAACTTAATTAATACATTAAGATTGCTCTGTGAGTTTGTAAATGCAACTGCAGTTTATTCATAAGTGTCCTAGTTGAAATCTGTTTTGTAAAAACACAGAGCCAAAATTTAATAATTTAATAACAATTTTGGCAGTATTGTTACTAGGGCAGCCATTAGCATTTAAGACGAAAAACTTATGGAAATAATAATTTACATTACTCAACTTTATTTGGTCATTTGTTCTTGTCTCCAGTCTATTACTAATACTAATTTTAGCTAATATTTCTTCTGATTTTATTATGTGCCAAAGCTATTCTAAGCTTTACATATATTAACTCATTTATATTCTAGGTAAGTCTGTGAGGTGTGTACTATTATTATCTTCATTTTACACATGATAAAACTGAGAAACACAGATGTTAAGAAATTTGTTTGTTTATACAGCTTATAAGTACTGGAGTACAGTCTTTTTAAACTATGTTATCATACCTCTTTTACCAGATTGCCATGTGACTTTGGCAAGTCTTTTTATTTCTCTTGACCTTAACTAATTTGTTTATACAAAAATTAAATAAATAAGGAATGGAATAAATTTGCAATTCTCATTTTTTTCTGAGACTAAGGCTTCTCTTTTAGATGTTCATAGGAATGCTAGAAATAATGAACTCTGATCAAATACATTTGGGAAATACAGACATCCTTCTCTTGGAGATTCTCAGAGCATATTTACATTGGCTGTGAGCATTTCTGTAGCAAAAATATTTCTTTCATTTGAAGCAGTTTTCACATATTTATTTGATCAACAGTTTTTTAAAGGAATGCTGTACAACCATACACCTATTAAAATGGCCAGAATCCTGAACACTGACAACAATAAATTGCTGGTGAGAATGTGGAGCAAAAAGAACCCTCATTCATTGCTGGTGGGAGTGCAAAATGATACAAGCCACTTTGGAAGACAGTTTGGTAGTTTCTTACAAAACTAAACACATCTCACCATAATGAGCTCCTTGGTATTTACCAAAATGAGTTGAAAGTTTTTTTGTGTGTGGACAAAACCTGCATCTGGATATTTATAGCAGCTTTATTCATAATTGCAAAAATTGGAAGCAGCCCAGATGTCTTTCAGTAGGTGAATAGGTAAATACACTGTGACACCTTCAGGCAATGGAATCTTTTTCAGCACTAAAAAGGAAAGAGTTTTCAAGTCATGAAAAACATGGAGGTACCTTAACTCCATATTACTAAGTGAAAGAAGCCAATCTGAAAAGGCCACATACTACATGATTCCAACTATATGACGTTCTGGAAAAGGCAAAACTATGGAGAGAGTAGAAGAATCATTGGCTATCATGGGTTGTGGGGGAGGAGGGATGAATAGGCAGAGCAGAGAGGATAGTTAAGGCAGTGAAAATACTCTGCATGATCGTATAATGGTAGATACATGTCATTACACACTGAGGATATCTAGGGCAGTGAAAATACTCTGCATGATCGTATAATGGTAGATACATGTCATTACACACTGAGGATATCTAGGGCAGTGAATATACTCTGCATGATCGTATAATGGTAGATACACGTCATTACACACTGAGGATATCTAGGGCAGTGAATGTACTCCGCATGATCGTATAACCGTAGATACAGGTCATTACACGCTGAGGATATCAAGGGCAGTGAAAATACTCTGCATGATCGTATAATGGTAGATACATGTCATTACACATTTGTCCAAACTCATTGAATGTACAACACAAGAGTGAACCTTAATGTAAACTGTGGATTTGGGGAGATTATGATGTATCCCTGTAGGTTCATCACTTATAAGAAATGTTTTACTTTGGTGGGAGAAGTTGATAATGGGGGAGGGTATGCACATGTATAGGCAGGGACTGTATGGGAAGTCGTTGTGTCATTTGCTCAATTTTGTTGTGAACCTAAAACCGCTCTAAAAATAAAGTCTATTAAAAAGATCACAAAAACCTTATCTTCCCCACGGTGAGTTGGGGCTGTGGGGGGAAGGTGAATGGGAGAAATACCTACTGATAACATGTATTTTGAAGACACAGTCTGGGAAATTCTGAATTTAGATCCTCTAAAATTCTATTAATCTGTAAAAATCCAATTATCTGGTATTTTAAGGAAGGTAATGTCCTCTTAGTGGCTACCTCTAGAGTTTATCCTTATGTAATTTTTTGGGAAGTCTTTTTCTAAGCTTTCAAATTCTCTCTTGTTTTCTTTTCAATTCTGCAAATCATATTTGGGATTCTCTTTCTCTCTCTCTTTCTTACACACACATACTTAAAGAAATCAAAACAAAGTACATTTTCATTATCCAAAGAGATTCCATTTACTCTCTGTAAAACTGAAGGATGATTTAAGATTCAATTTTATATAAAATCTTTATTAAAAGAACTAAAAACCTTCCTCCTACATAAGGAACTTTTTTGTAATATATAACCATTGGAGACTTGTGTTGTCCTTATCTATATTACAGGATTATATTAAGTGAAGCAGTAATAAAATTATTTTCACCTATTGCTCCCAACTTGACTTAAGTGCTCTTCCTCCAAGCTCCGTACTACCTTATGCTGACTTTTTTCCTAGTATTTATCTTGTTTGATAGTTGTATAATATTTAGATAGGCAGAGAGCAAAGGCAGGGTCATTTCAGGAAAGACAATAAATAAACATGGATAAAGGTCCAGAGATGAAAATAACTATGACAAATGTTGTGAGACATAAAGGAATGCAGTTTGGATAGAATATGGTATTTCAAAGCAAAGAGTCAACTATTATCTCTAGAACCAATCATCTTTTTATTCTTGTAGTCACGAGAACTCATTTTTCCTGCATATACACCAAATATAGTTCTAAGTTTCAGGTTATATGATCACCTCCCAATATCTGTAATTGCCTTAAACATTTAAGATCAGAGTTACTTTCATTTCATTTGATTCTGAAGGAGCCAAATTGATTATTATGAGTTTGGCTTACAATGGGAGTTTCTTATCTAATTTTTTTCTGTGTTATCTGTAAACTGTGAATACAGATGATGTGTTTCAATTGCTTATTTTCAGAGGACTTGTAAGGGAAAGAACTATTTGGGCAACATATGTCAGTTAAAGTTGCTATGCATTTATACTTTTACTATATTTTCTTTCAGTGATGACTATCTTAAATGTGATATGCAAAAATTCCAAAATGTATCGAATAAGTATCAGTATCTGCACAAGTAAAGGAGAAAAATTAAATAAGCAGAGGAGACAAGTAGTTGTAACTATAGAATATTCCTGAAATGAAGATTTTATACAAATAGTAAAAAGAATACACTAGCAAAACAGATGGTCATGAGACATGGGACAATTAATTTCTCTTTCTCTCACACACACACTCATTCTCTCTCACTTACAATAAGATATATTGTAAATGAGTGTACAGACAGAAGTAATAAGACAGGAAAAAGAATCTTCATGCATGGGGATTATATCATTACAACTTCAAGTTCTCTCTTAAAGACAGTTTTTCTGCCTTGTACTTTTATCTAAATGTTTACAAATTGTGGTACATGTGTGTGTTTATATTATTGTGTGGACAGCAGCTTTAAATGAACTATCTTAAATATTGTGGTAAGTAGAATAGTGGCCCTGAATATGTCCATATCTTAATCCCTGAAACCTGTGAACATATTACGTACATGCAAAGGAACTTTGCAGATATAATTAAATTAAGGATCTTGCCCAGATTATCTGGAGGGTGGTAATCACAAGGGAGAAAGGGAGGCAAAAGTGTCAGAGCAGGAGAGAAATTTGAATATGCTGCACTGCTGACTTTGAAGATGGAAGAAAAGGCTATGAGCTAGGGAATGTAGTGGTCTAGATACTGGAAAAAGCAAGGAAACAGATTATCCTCTAGAGCTTCCAGAATGAATGCAGCTCTGCTGAAGCATTGGTTTTAGCCCTATAAGACCAATTTTTTATTTCTGGCCTCCAGAACTGCAAAATAATGCATTCATATTATTTTAAGGCACTAGTTTTGTGGTCATTTTTTTACATCAATAGAAAACTAATACAAATATTAAATATTTTATTTGCACCAATGAGATATAAAGTAAAACTGGAATTTCTTCTTTTGCCATAAGGTCAGCATAGACAATTATACTACCTACAAACATTTCACCACAGTAGTGTTAGAGAATAAAGAAACATCTTTAGGGGATAGCAAATTTAAGAAGTAAATGATCTAACTGTGAAAGGCAGTTTCCATCCTGGAAGAAACCTTAAAGTCAAAGAAAAGATAAACCTTTTATCATTTCCTTATTGGTCTATTTTTGTAAAACTTAAGTTTATAACCAGGGCCAGAGGCCTGTATAAATGACTTACAGGATGAATGTATGAGAAATAACTGAAATGTTGGTTTCAGTCTTGGGTCTACATTACGCAGACTATACTTTTGAGTTCACAGACCATGAAAGTACTCTAATGCAGAAAAATGCACACATGCTAATAGAGGTAGAATTTTGCAAATGATTGTGAAATAGTTTTCACTGTTTCACTTCTACATTGGCCAACACCTAGGAACTAATATTCTCAGTTGGATAGAATATAATATTGTTGAGGCAATAATTTATTCTGGATTAGATGATGCAAAAAGTTAGTCACTCAAAGGATATCCTAGTTGAGAGAATTTTGGTCAAATACACTTATAAATCAGCTAGAATGCCAAAGTGAATTTTCCTTAGTTTCAGCAATTTGGAAGTGTATTCCACGTAGTATAGTTGCATGAATGATTACATCATTTCAGCAAGAAAACACATTCTTCCAAAATATTACTATAGAATATTGTTCAGTTATCTCCTCAAAACATGGCATTGTGTTAATATATTCTCATTCATTCCCTTTAGGATAAATATTTTGAGAGATAGCATTCCATAGTACTTAGATTTAAGAAGTCTTGTTTTCCATGACTAAAACTTTGAGCCAGTATACAAATTAAAATAAGTATTAATTGGACCTTAGAAGTGTAAAATAATCAGCAAAAAATTAGAGCTGCATAAATAATTCTAAGGTAATCTATTCTCAACTAACAATACTGCAAATTTACTAGAAAGGGGTATGGAATAAAATTTGTTAAAGTCCTCTCTAATCCAAATATCAGTTTAGTGTATATTCATATAATCCATGCAGTAATTAGTGAGATATAGTATTATATATGCATTTCACTTTGTGGGGCTACTTTACGAAAGAACTTGATTAGCCTTCTCAATTATTTCAAGGAATCTTAGATTCTTAGATTTTAAAGGGACCCCCACAATTGACTTATAGTCTAAAGAGCAGCATTTTCTTTGGTTATATTCCTGATAAATGCCTATCCAGCCCCAGATTGAACCATTTTGTGAATAATCTCTTCCTTTATCTCACTGTCCAGAAATAAGATAAAACAAGGTATTATTTTGAACTTTTATTTCAAAAGAGAGATCAAAGGATCAAAGAATGAAGTGAATTTAGGTCAATGGGAGCTAGTACAGGTAACAGGAAATCTTTTTAATTTAGTTAATATCTATAATATTTTTATTCTATAATATATTAATTATACTTAAGTCCTAGAAATGTATATCACTAACGAAATAATTAGAGATGCTAACAGATATTAATATGTAAAGATGCTCATTGCAGACCTTTTAGTAATTAAAAATTAGAAAACAAATATTCAATAATAGAGAGTGATTAAATAAATTAGGGCTTATCTATACCTGGGAATGCTATATATATGTATTTAATTTTTTAGAGAATATGTAATAAAGCAGAGCAAGTTTATGATAAAATAGATTCAGAGTGCTAAAAAACTATCAATCCTTCATGGTGATAACATTAAAAAATAAAATATAGTAAAAATGGCATATATCCTTATTAGTACACACAAGCATAGAGACTGACGCAGTTGTGATACAATGAAACATCGTGAAGGAAATTCAACTAATAACAAAAGAAATAATAGTGCTTATTTGAGTGACAGAATTGTGCACTAGTTTTTAATTTTCTTATTCACCTTTTATTGTTTTTTTCAGAGTGTCTATATTAAGCATGCATCAATTTTTGTTTCTCCTCAGGAAGATACTAACTAAAAAGAAGCAAATCTCTTTTTCTAGTAGTAATGTGATGAAACAAACCTGATGGCTCTTCTGCAGAAAATTCTTTGCTATTAGTGAAGGACTAATGGTAATTCCACTGTATCCAACAAAAGAACCTTAAACTAAACCCAGGAGTAGTAAAGCCAAGTACATCAAAACAGTGTGTGTGTGTGTGTGTGTGTGTGTGTGTGTGTGTGTTTTGCTTTGCTTACATTGCCCTTTTGATTTATGCTTGAAAATCAAGTATGAAAAGAAACATTTCTATGTTGACAGTTTTATACTCTATCTTCCTTTACCTCATCTCCTGCCATTTGTTTGTCCACTCTATTATTACAGAGTCACATTGATACTGATCAGGGTTCTTGGCCTTCCTCAATCAATAGAAATTGATTAGAAGGGCAGACAAGAAATTCAGGCAAGGCTTTATTGGGGCCCCTGCTCCAGCTGCAGAAGGGAGCAAAAACAAGTAACAGGTTCCCTAGATCGCTCCCCAAGGTGGGGGGCGAGCTCGTTCCTTATAGGGGGTGAGGGTTGGGGTGCATCCAGGGGTCGGGCGGAAGGGTGGCTTAGGTGGTTTGCCCACCCCTTTGTAGTGTTGAGTGCCCGGAGGGCATGCGCAGTACCCGGCTTTTGCTCCCCTATACCCAGTTTTTGCTCCAGGCACTTCAGAGATGGCAGTAGGGATTTTTTGTCTTTTGTATTTTTTGGGTCCAGAATTTGCCCCAACTGCAGCATGCACAGAGTTATTTATAGTCCCATATAGTTTCTTTGTATTTTGTAGCTCGAGGAGACATGTGTCCAGGTGCAAGCGTTGCAGCACTGCAGCAAAGAGTCCCAGGTCCCAAGCCTGTCTCAACATCAGCTTGCATTTGTAGATATGTTTGACCCAGTCTCATTTATTATTTCTGTTTCATGCTTTCTTGCATCTATAAATGTGTTGGGCAGTTTATGTTGTAAATATATAATAATGCCTATATCACAAGTTGTAGTGAAGAATCAACTTAATAATATCTATAAATTCCCCAACTGACACATAGCAGATATTCAAAAAATGGTGATTCTGTTCTTTTTTCCCTTGCAAAAATACACACAGTATTTCATCTGATGGAAACAGAATTCTGTTACAATTCCTCAACATTAAACATACTTTAAATCAGTTATAATGCAACTTCATGTTTCCTATAATTGTGAATGATAGCTTAAAGTATTTCATATCAAGTTTAATATTTGCCTTAACAATTGAAATTTGAATGCCACTTATATCTCTAAAAGAGCTTATAATTTTTTGAAAATGTGTTAATTCATGTTATGGTCTTTTTTAACTACAGTTAGGTGTTTTCATTTTCATGAATCACAGCACACTTTAAGAATTTTTAAAATGTCAATCTACAAATGACTTTTTGTCATTTTTCACATTGGCAGTATTGTTGGTACCCCATAGATTATCAAAGTCATGAGACAATTATAGATAAAAAGCTATCTATAAATCAGATTCACAGACAGTCTTGTGCATTCTTACCACAGTAAGAAAAATGGACAGTTGGAGGTATCATAGTAACAGTTTATATTTCTGGCTGAAACCTTATATTCACATAATTTCATATCATAAAATTCTCTGGAGCAGTAATCAAATCTTTTTAGTCCACCTGATACAATATCTAGAATAAATTAAGGTGTAGGTGTACTTAGTTACTTAATCAAAAGTACCTATATTTATGAAGCATTTAACTGCCCCTGAATACCTTTACACAATTTCTGAAAATAGCATTTTAAAATTAGAAATGTAGATTTCTTATGTACATATATCTTTTAAATAATAAACAAATGTTTTTATGTTTTTTCCATATTTATTCCTTTCTTCTGACTCTAGTATACATGAATTAGAAAATGATATTTCTGTGGTTCTGTACATTTCCATGCCCAAATTTCCATGTTTTTTAAAATTTCCATTATTATCAATAAAATAATTCCTTTTACTACTATTCTATTTTGCATTTTGTATGTTTTGCATGCATTTAAACATCATGTAATGGAAAATTTCATTCAATACCAAAACACTGAGGTAAACTGAAACTTATATGGAGCCATTAACTCCCAAATTTACTTATATGATGCCAAATACCAGAGATTTATAACAAGCAAATTGGCTCAGTTTTCTTTTTATCTCTAGAGGTCCAGGATTATATTGACATAGCTAAAACGATTCAGGAAGTTTGACCAATATGATTTTTACCGTGACCCTATACCAATTAAAGTAATTAAATTTTAGAATATCGTTATATTTTGAGTAAGACATAAACTGCTGACAATAAAGAACAATCACATTTAAATAGAACGTATAGGTAAACTTCAGTTGTTTGCTGCCTAGAATATCCTGTATATTAAAAACGATATATATCAACAGATCTTCACCTTGGAACATCTGTATAATCTCCATGTGAACTCTAATAAAATTATTTTTAATAATAGCTTATTAGGTAGGCTTCTTTCAAATGAATATATCTTTATCATATGACTATCAGCATTTTTTATGAAAGAAAAGTATTCATTACCAATGAGTGAAAAACATGTTAGTTTGGACATTTAAAAATGTCAGTTTGATTTACCACTGTAATATAGATTACAAAAACATCCTTACTCAGTGAAAATGATCTGCCAAGGCAGATAAATCAAAACAGTGTAACAGGTTAACTAAAAAAATTCTTTCCACGGGAGGACTGTAGTTTTGGTGGTAGAAACTCTCTTTCCTGAGAAAATAGAAAGGTATTTGGATTCAAGAATTAGAGTAAACAAAATGATATAAACATAGAAATGCAAAGTCAAGTCTATTTTAATTATAGCATTGCTACTGTGATTTTATATGTAATATTTCGATAGCAATCATCAATATAGCATAACATCTTTATTTTAATGAGACAACTTCATGCAGTGATTTTTGCTTTCTTAGCCAAGTGGAATTATATACAGTGATGTTAAGATCACTAGCAGGAGATGAATGAAAACTTGATTTATGCTGTGCAGGTACACAACTCTTTATAAATAATCTTGCAACCTGATACAGAAAGTGACTATAATTCTGGCATGTTTGACATTCCCATTCAGTCCAGCAGCTCGTTGACATATACTTAATTTTCTACTTCTTGAAGGTGTTGCTTGAAGTTCCCTTCTACTTGACAGGTGCCTGACAGTTCAGCCTCACTTTGAGGCTAACAAAATGGGAAAGGAATGCATTAGCTAAAACCCTGTGGAATATCCATTTTATGTCATTTTATGACTTTGATAATGTTGAAGACTAAGCTCAGTTCCTTTAGATATTGACTAAGGTACACTTTTTTTTTATTGGCTTTTTTAGATATTTGTATATACCTTCAGCTTTCAATTGGACTTTCTTGAACTGGTAAATGCTGTGCCCTACAGTTCTCAAACTATAAGTGATGATTAAAACATGGACATGTGAAAGAAATTAAAAATACCTCCCTTGGCTCCCCACCATTTATATATTTTAGCAAGATGCAAAAATTTTAATATTTACAATACAAATAGTGTTCTTAGTGTCTGGCACCTTTGACAAATGCTTTCAGATGTTTTTGGTTTGAATACATATTTATATCCATGCAGACTTCTCAGATTTCTCCTCATAGTTATTCATTATGATGGATATATATACACACTTTTAAAGACAGGAGCATACGATGCTTCAGGCCACCATATGATTATCAAACTGGATTTCCAAGGGAAACAGACATTCTTTGGTGAAAATCTGTTCAGGTCACCAACATGCATATGATATTGTGATATCCTAGGCATCACAATGAAAGGTTCTTTGTAACGGATCCCACCATATATTTCTAGCCTAATTAATATTCCTCCTATGCCTTGGGACACATTTTGTATTATTATCTTCTTTTATTGCTACTTGACTTTTAGATTAAGTCTTACGTTACTTTTGATGTATGTAATAGTCAGAGACCCACTGGGAGACAGAAACTACACAGTAATTTAAAAAGGGAAAGTTTAATATACAGAATAACTAGATAGAATATTGCAGTAACAAAGGGTTGACTAGTAATAATTAAAGAGGACTCAATAGAATATGGGGATCGCAGATATAAAAAGCAGCCACTCCTTCTAGAGTCGAGGTGTTGTGCCCAAGGAAGAATCTCCACACCTCTTGCAGGACTGATATCCAGACTTTGAGAGGATACAGCCATGGCTCATGGGATAATGGATGAGTCACTGAGGTGCTGCACCAGCAGAATTTGTGAGAAATCTTCCATTTCAGTGCTGAAGAAGCCACTCATAGGGAGGACCCTAATTAGCACCACTCCTCTGCAAAGCCAAGGAGGCGCCAGTTTTCCACTGCTCTGCCATCTGAAGGAGTAATGTGAAAAGCCATCCACAAGATGTTGCATGTTGTTAAACAACCCAGGGGGATGCTGGTGTCAGCTATTTACAGGGAAATGTATCACTGGTATTTACCATTAGATTGCAAAGTCACCGTAGCAGGTTTTCAAGGAAGCCTTCTACAGGGAGGTGCCAGGCCTTGGAATTCATTTTTAAGCTACTCAAAAGCCTACCAGAAGGAGTTGCTGGTTGCTGTGTGCTTCAGGCCACCATGTACTATTGAAGCTGGGCACTAGAGAAACTGCAGTGCAGAAGCCTGGTGAGAGGAGCACACTGGGACCAAAAAGGGAAACCTTTCTTCCTCCACTGTCCCTCTAGTACCATCTACTGACAAAGCTTAGAAACATGCAAATTGGCAAAGGAAAAATATTTTTAAAACCCATCTCCATTTTTGGAGAGCAGGCAATGGAGGGTGGATTTGGATCTTACAAGCAGTGTATTTGAAATTAGCACAGTATACTTATTTAGTGACCCTTTGAACAAATGAGAATTTCTTAGAAGAGAGAAATTGCTCCTTATCCTTTGTTTTATGCCCAGGAATAGTTGTTTCCATACAAATGGTAATCAAAAACATCTCAACTAAATTTTACCACTTTCAACCACTACATTCTTGTAAATATGATATAAATTCTCTGACATTTTACATGCAAAAATATGTCTCATCACCATCAAAGTTTTGCATAAGTGTATATTCATTTTGCTTAGTATGTATGGAGGCATGTGTGTACATGTATGGGTATATAAACTTAACATCTAATTAAAAAGTATGACTAATCTCCAAATTAATCAAATGAGCTTGCTGAAAGTTAGAGGAAAACTATTTTGAACCTCAGAAAGATAAATGACAAGTCTTGATAATCAGCTAGTTAAAAATATAAATTTCCAACCTTCAAAGAAAAATGCTACACATTGTTTTTCTATTAATTTTGATAAAGGTAAGTATAGGATATTTTTTAAAGTTTTTATATTTAATCACTATAAAATGTTTACTAATATTTTATCAATATACTGATGCCTGAAATATATCAATCTTATACCTAAATAATAATTTTAAAGTTCATTTTATTGAAGATTTAATTGTCTCTAATTTAGTTGCATTAAAAATCTATTACTACTAATACATTAAAGCAGGGTTCCTTGTCAGTTTGTTGACTTACATAGTGATGTCCAAAATCCATCCGGGCAAAATAAATATCAGAATTTAGTAAAAAGCTTCTATAGGGAGAAAGAATGAGTGTTTGGATATGAAGCTTGAATATGCTAAAATTACAAATAATTTATATAAGTATATTCTAAGGAACGATGAATAAATATTTGATACTAAAAGAGCTTAGACACTTGATTCAGGAGTATAGATTGAAATAGTATTTTTATTCACCTGCTATCTGGAAAAACAACTTATCTTAAAAGCTTAGATACTTCTGAAAAGTAGAGATTCTACTAATATTACCTTTTGTGGAGTGTCTTCGGATTTAGTGAAATATTGCATAAAACATTTAACTGAGTAACAGCTTACAATGCTCTTCCTTGTGTTTAGAAATGAGGGCAAATAACTTTACAATGAATAAATATTAACTATCAAGATAGGTAGAGACATAGTATACCTATATTTTCAAGTTATTTCTCTCTTTTGAGGCCCATAAGTTTGTATGCAACCTAGCTGTTGGTTATGTACCTTAGAATTGCATTTATTATCTTTCCCCTAAAATCTCCTCACACTTTTTAACCATCTTTGGTCATGTTTCTTACTTTCACCTACTTATACAATCAGGGACTTGGGAGTCAAAATGGACCCTACATTTACCCACATTCAACATCTAATTGGTCACTAAATCAATTGAAACTATCTCTTCAGACACAATTTAATATATTTCTTTCTTCCTATTCACTATTCAAACTATTTATTTCTAAATATTAATAATAATGTCTTTTTTGCCATTTCTTAACTGAACTTAATTAATCTCCACAATATACAAACAGCTCATGCAGCTCAATATCAGAAAAACAAACAACCCAATCAAAAAGTGGGCAGAAGATCTAAATAGACATTTCTGCAAAGAAGACATACAGGTGGCCAAAAAGCACATAAAAGATGCTCAACATCGCTAATTATTAGAGAACTGCAAATCAAAACTGCAGTGAGGTATCACCTCACTCTGGTCAAAATCACCAGCAGTCAAAAAGTCTACAATCAGTAAATGCTGGAGAGGGTGTGGAGAAAAGGGAACCCTCCTACACTGTTGGTGGGAATGTCAATTGGTACAACCACTATGGAGAACAGATGGAGGTTCCTTAAAAAACTAAATATAGAACTACCATAAGATCCAACAGTCCCAATCCTGGAGATGTATCAGGAGAAAACCATAATTCAAAAAGATACATGCACCCCAATGTTCATTGCAGCACTATTTACAATAGCCAAGACATGGAAACAACCTAAATGTCCATTGACATAGGAGTGGATAAAAAAGATATGGTACATATATACAATGGAATATTACTCAGTCATAAAAAAGAATGAAATAATGCCATTTGCAGCAACTTGGATGGACCTAGAGACGATCATACTAAGTGAAGTAAGTCAGACAGAGAAAGACGAGTATCACATGATATCACTTATATGTGGAATCTAAAAAGATGATACAAACGAACTAATTTACAAAACAGAAACAGGCTCGCAGACTTAGAAAACAAACTTATGGTTACCAAAGGGGAAAGGGGGGTGGGGGGAGGGATAAATCAGGAGTTTGGGATTAACATATAAACACTACTGTATATAAAATAATCAGCAAGGACCTACTGTATAGCACAGGGAACTCTACTCAATATTCTGTGATAACCTATAAGGGAAAAGAATCTGAAACAGAATGGATATATGTATATGTATAAATGAACCACATTTCTGTACACCTGAAACTAACACAACATTGTAAATCAACTGTACCCCAATATAAAATAAAAATTAAATTAAAAAAAATTATAATCTGATCATGTTACTCCTCTCCTGAAAACTTTTTATGCCATTCCCCCAGTAACATCCTTCCTTTCTTGCCCAGAGGGTAAAGTCCATACTCTTTAGGATGATATACAAAGCCCTTGAGTTCTAGCCTCAGCCTCGCTTTCTAGCCATATTTCCCTTTATTCCTCATAAATATCTAATGCTTAATCTCTAATAAATCCTAAAGTTTCCTTGAAATTGCCATGATTTTCATGATTCCATATTTTTGAAAATCCTGTCTTCTATTTAGAATGCTATCATAATAATGTTTGATTTGTATAAAAAAATCTTTTGATTTGTTGATGGCTTATCATATGTTTGATAATCTGCTAAATTCTTCTAATGTATTTTCTAAATTCTGGGGCAATTTGATGAGGAAACAGGTACAGTGAAGTTACATATTATATTCACGTTACAGAATTATAAACAGTAGAGCCTAGTTAAGGATATGATTGACACTAGCATCTGTACAATCAAAAGGTTGTTGCAGAACTACTTTAATCATATTCATCTGTGTGAAATCTTTTCTGACGCATCTACACATGAGACATTGATAATCATGCCGTCTTGTTATAACTAAATCCAAACCTGTTTCTGTTATCTCCAGCATCGCACAGAAATTCAATTTTGTTTTTTGCCTGGCGTTCCCATGAGACTGATGTAGGGCAAGGATTTTGTTATTCTGTGTTATTCCTCCATGTAGAGTTAGTGCTCCATAAGTTATATTTGAATTCATGGGTGAATTAATGATACAAATTCTGCCTTCTATTTTGCATTCTAATTAGCTAATGCAAGAGATACTGGAAGTGTCTTTAGTTCTGCCTGTTACCTTTGCATTCATAAAGCATTTTGGAAGGAAAATGGCACCTGAGATAACATGTTAGAAGAAGATGATGAGATTTTGACAGGGGGAGGTACAAGGAGAAAAGGCAATACACACAGAAGGCCCAACCTTAAGAGCCATTTTGTCTATTCTAATGGACAGTTAATCTTGTGATTCAGTGTACTGCTTGCAAATGATCTTGCTCTCAGACTTATTAGCTGTTTACTTAGCTTTTAGGATATGGGCAAGTAGCAAATATATATAGAAGTCAGAGGAACCTTTCTCACCATTAACCTGATCAGATGTTATCCCATCGGAATTCCTCTTTCCACCTAAAACCAAAGAGCCTCCCTGGAAGTACCCGTTCATTCTTTGCATCCCTCCTGACTGTGAGAGGCTCACATGAATCTTATACAAGACACATCTTTAAACATTGAATTTGTTTCTGCCTATGGACAGCTACCATTTTGTAATACATATTTGAAGCATATTTTTTACATAAACGTCTTTGAAGCCACAGCACCTATATATCTGTGGTTTTACATGCATTATTATATCCTTCACAATAATTATGCAAGGTTCATTTTCTTTTTTTTTTAATGACGATATTTATGTTGCAAGAGTCTCATTCTCACTATATGTAGCTAATTAGTGTGATACATTGGCTATTCAAAACCATTTATTTCTGTTTTACACCAAAGTCTTTGCTTTTTCAACCAGGGAACTCTATCTCTCAGCTTAAACAAAGGTTCAGAGGGTAGGAAAGCATATTGTGTATTCTGAGAATAATCCACAAAGTGGGCAATTTTGGCCATATCTGAGATTCTCAGTGTTGTTTGTGCATTAGAATCACCTGGGGAGGTTTTAAACTTTCTGCTCAGATTTCACCACAGTCCTCCATCACAGACAAATCAAATCACAATCTCTGAGAGAGGAACCCTGCAATGAGAAGATTTTTTAAGTTCTTGGGTGGTTTTTCTACGTAGCCAATACTGAGAACCACTGCACTGAAATAAAGGGCATGTGTACAGGGGCACAGTGTTTTAAAAAGTGACTATTAGAATCAGGTCTGCAGCTTAGAATCCCAGCTGCCTTATTTAGTAACTCTGTGACCCTAGGCTAATTATTAAATCTCCATTTATTTGCCTGTAAAATGGGAATAAACTAAAATATGTAAAGTGCTTAATATACGGAGTAGGCTTAATTAATGATAATTCTTACTAGTTATAAAGAAATAGCAAATAAATTGGAAAAGTGACACTAAGATTATGTTGGGAAATACCTGACTAAGCACAGGAGAGGATTATCATGAGTGTAGATGACAAAAACAAATGGGATTAGAGATATATTTTTTACTCAGATGCTTATGATTGTTAAACATTTCCTATTTACATATCCTCTGCAGTTAGTAATCCTTGGTATTAATTACATACAGGTTTTAATTGGCATAAGCTTATAAATTCTCCATATCTCATAATGATGAGAAAGGGTAAAAGAGTGTCTGGTTTTGATAATGTATGAATAATGATAATTATGGTGTTCCTTGTTTTACTAAGCATCATATATTTTTCAGATGAATGGAATTTTAGATGTCTCAACTAGTAATTGCATAATACCATTTATAGTCTCCTTTTTTTTAGACATTGCTTGTCTTAAATCACCTAGAGGCAACAAACAACAATGAAAGTTTAGCTGTTTTACATATTAAGACACTGTCACATTCAGTTTTCATTTGGTTCTCACAAGCCCCAAGACAAGAGAATGAAGAACCTATATGTGGTTAAATGGCTTGTAGGGAAAGGGCTACAGAAAGAGCCCTTCCCCTCTAACTCTTAATCTAATGCCTCTTTTATAGCGTACACACTTATTTGGGATATGTTGAAAGTCTAGAAGCTAAGAATGTTTTGGCCCAGTTACGAGGACAACCCTATGAACTTGGTGTGACTAGATCAGAGGAATATGGGGCGTCACTCTACTTCTTTGTACGTCTAAGCTGAAAGTCAGAGAATCAGTCAAGATACTAGAAACTTTAAAATCCTCAAAGAATCAAACAGGCAATGCTTACTCAACCAAAGTCCAGATGGTTCAAGACATTGATGCCAGGAAACAGAAATAGAGTGAGGAAATACCACTATGCAACTTCTGGTCTTACTATATAAGACATAAGTAGTCCTGGCTACAAGGGAATTTATAGAAAGCCTTTGGCTTAAGGAGGTGTCAGAATCCTTATAAATATCCTGGAAATAGTGGATGGTGTGAATCATCTGCAGTTTCCTTTCAGTAGGTAAACTTCTTTAGTTCTGTACAGAATGCACCCTTTATACTATAGTTGATGTTTTAGGAAACAGCAACGTATATTCAAATATTTCAACACTCTATTCAGTTCAGATTCAAGGTTTACTGAAAGTGATATCCATTAAAAGTATTACATTGTAATTAACCATTTTATTGTAAATTGTACAAAACTCTTACTCTCATGTTAATCTAGTATCAGTTTATGTGTCTAACGTTTCAAATGAAGAAGATAATCTAGATGCAATACTAAATTAAATTCTCTAATATATACATTAAAGATAAAACAGCTAATTATAGCCAGCTATTATATGTGGAAGTATGCATAAGATAGTCTAAATTTGACTTAACAAAATGACAAAGAAATTGACAGATAAGTTTAAGTACACGTATATGTATGAAAAATTTGAAACTTATATGTCTGCTTTAAAAAATAGGTATTTTTGAATTGATACATTTAAGTGCCTTAGTCCAACAAAATTTAAAGCAGATGTGTTTTTAATTTTTTTTTTAATTTCTAAAGCAGTGGGTATTCCTTGTAAATAATACCAGTACAGAAGTATATAGAGCAAAATATGACAGTAAGAAGTTCAATACCTCTAGCAATGAGAGAATGGGATTAGAAGTGGGAATAAAGGGGTCAACAACCTTATTTGTAATGCTTAATTTCTTTAACAAAAAGGAAAGGTAAAATGACAAGATGGTTCCATTGACAATTACAGATAATATATACAGAAACGTTAGTTAGAATATTTTTTAATTTCTCAATAATCTTTGAAGATTTAAATTAGACTTTATTACTAGGTAATTGAGCTTAATTTAACTTCTTTAATACCTTAGAGACATGTGAAGTGAACTTTAAAATAATTTTTTAAATTCTAGAAGCATTGATTTCTGCATTTGTTAATTTAATACCAAAAAAACAGATCGTTCTACTGTGATCACCTTCCAAAATGTGCTGGATTTCCTTCCTATACACAAAGTCTGAAGACATCCAGAAAGATATTCTGAGTAATGCTTCCTCAAACATAACAAAGCAAAAAAGCAGTGCTTTCATTTTTCATTATCATGTAATTGGTCCTCAAGTTGAAGCAGACCTGCAGCTGAAGCCATGTGGTGATTCATAATATGTACAGCCACTTAAATACTTTCTCCCCATCCCTTACATTTCACTGCTAGGGAAGTTAAGGGTGATTTGAGTTAGAAACAGAGAAAAAGCTAAACTAAGATCCTTATTGCTGAATGACACTTTCCTGATTTATTGCCATTTAGATCTGATGTAAGCCATGCATAAATTAAGAAAATGTCATTAAAGTAGTATACCAATAAAGCAGAAAACTCAAAAGTATAACAATACCAGTAGAAAAAATATAAAATTAAGAAAAATTAATAGCCTTTTAAGAATTTTATATAGGCAACTTGGAAGGAAATCAAAAATGAAATGTTTGCTTTTTTGTAATTTATAAGCAAAAGCAGGATTAAGACCAAAGTGAGTATAAAGTTTAATGGAGGATATATTTGCTTCTAATAAATAATCAAAAGTAATACCATAAAGCTTAATTGTATGCTCTTTATATAATTATAAGCAACTGTAATTTCTATGAGAATTTTTTTTCTAATTAATCTCATTAAAATAAATAAAATGCATGAATTGCTTTTCTGTATAGTCTAAATAGTCTATTTAGACTATTTAAACTCTAGTGAGTTTAATGGCAAAATGTAAAATGTAGTAACATGAAAACTTCATGACACCAGTATAACCCTACTACCCATTTCAAAGTCAGGTCAAAATAATCATTACAAATGAATAGATTTGGTTAAATCTTATGGAAATAATAATAAGTTGACTAGACAAATGAAAATTAATACTCTTGATTTATTCCAGTAGAAAGCATAATCTTAGCTAACAGAGAGGAGACAATTTTCAAGGAGAGCCACATGATTTAGAAGAAAAAATCCTAAGGAGGTGAAAGGGAGAAGGGTAGACAATATTAAACTTGTTTGCTCTCTCCTAGTTACTTATGTTTACCTATGTATTTATTCTTTAAAAAATATATTTTTTAATGATGTGGTTATCAGATATTTAGTTAATAATGACTTTATTCCACATATCACTCATCCAAAGTAATATTAGGTAGTTATTTGAACTAAGGCTGAATTTTTAAAAACTTTTAGTTCTAAGTAAGACTCTTTCCACAGGTAATTCTCATGTGTTATTCCAAGTAAGTTACATGGTCAATTTCAGATTAAAGAAAAGGCATGAGATTCAAAAAAAATGAAATTGGTTCTGTGTTGCAGGACTTCTCAGAGACTTTAATAACTTGATGTGCTGTGTTAATCTTTAAAAGGTGCAAGCTGTAAGCAACAATTTATAGAATTGTATTTCTATGGATTCTTTTTTTTCCATATCATCTCTCAAGAGTAGCATTCCTTAGAAAATATTTTGAGAAGTATTGAACTTACTAAAGGGTAACAGAGATAAGTCCAAGAAAGGCAGCTAGTCAGAAATTAGTTTCTGACTGTTTAAGAGGCCAGATACACATCCCCAAGTAGATTCAAGGCCAGTGTACATTCAAGAGGGTGTATTTTAAAGAAACAGGAGAAGGTAGTTTGTTCTCATTATCAATTTAAGCCTTGCTTGTATAAACCACAATGTATTAGGAGTTATAAATTGCATGTTTATTTTCTCTAAATCTGCCAACAAAGCGATAATTATGCCATTTTATAGATGATGAAACTGAGGATCAAAGCACTGAAGCAACTATTTAAAGCCCGTACAGATAGTAAGTGGCAAAGCTAACTCAGATGTGGGTAGGAAACAGATTGTTTTCCATCATACTTTTTCTTTGTACCTAAAACATTTATCACAGGTGGTTAAGATATTGGAGACATATAAAACATAGTTCGGTTATAGTATAAGCTGTAAGAAAATGCAGCATAAAAAATATAACCTAAGGCTCTAGAAACATTACTTATTAGAAAGATAAAACGTAAAGGATTAAAAATAATATGACTAAATATAATTTACACTAAGAAGGATGTGGAGGACTTGATTGCTATGAGAATTCTGAAGTTGGTGAAACGATAATAGGTAATTTGTAGGATTTGAAGTATATTCTCACAGGATAGGTTGAACATCAATAACAGGACATTAATAAGTAAAATAGAAAGATTTTAATGCATAAAAGTAAAAAATGTAGGCATGGAGTGGAACAGTTTCACTAATAAAGAGCCTGTGTGTAGGGAAATACTGAGGAAGGTAAGAATTAGGTAGAAAAATATCTGAGAGCAGGTAGAATAAATTTCCCTTTAACCTTTACGAATCATGTGACTTTAAACTCTAAGATAAAGTCTGTTAACAGGAAACAAAATATGAGGAGAACAAAAGAAGTTGTCTATTGCTAATTGGAACACAATGATTAAAGTTAGGAACTGTGAATATTTCATAGAGAAAATTTTAATAATATGTGAAAACAACAACAATAGTGTGGCCTTTCATATGGCTAAAGAATATAAACTCTTGGAGAGCATAACTGTTTTCTTTTGCACTGTCAGTCCCTAGCACCCAGAGCAGTGATTAGATCATAGTTATATACTTGACTTATGGCTCTGAGAAGCAAAATTGGCCATCCACACTCACAGATAGAAAGATTGGAATACAGATAGGAAGACAGGTCTGTTTGACCAGAAAACTCAAATTTATCCTTTTCCCACCAAAGCCATGCTTTATATTTATTAGGAGCAATCACCCAAAAGTTTGGTAGAATATGTCTAGATCATGGTTCAATAAACAACATCTTACATCTTGCTTGAATTACACTTAATTTTAGTGTAGCCATCATATGAATAAGATTAATTTATTGTTTGGTGAAGGGTATGAGCCTTATAAACACTGATATCCTTCTAAGCATTTTATTTATTACCTTCCCATGGATACAACAACAAAAAATCCTTGGTCCATAAAAATATATAAAAGTATGTGGCTGTGTTCCTAGGATCAAATATTGTCTATCCCAGTGTTTGACAGGCCATAATTTCTGTGATGACTCCAGGGACATAATAGTGATTCCCACTGACATTGACCATAAAGGTGAGAGTACACACTGGTGGTAGTAAGAACAGAGATTATGTCTATGATGGTGTCTAATAACTAATACTATGGAAAATACTAATAAGAGGGACTTGTTGATCTTGTTGGTAATTCATGAAAAATCAGATAAAGAGAAATGTCTCTGAAAGGTCTGAGGTAGATAATCAGGGGTAGGCTGTGTAAACAGGAGTTTGAAGAGTGTGACATGTGAACCAAGAAAGACATAGAATGGAGACAGTTTTGTCTTCTTAGGCATCAAGTAATCTGTCTTTTTAAATAGAATGTATAAGCTACTTTAAGTCCTTGACTTTGGTGAAAGTTATTGAAACCTATTATTTTGTGCAAAATATGTGATCTTTATTATACAGAAATGTTTAAGCCTCTGTTGTGTAAGAGCTATGATTTTCTTTTCTGGCTTTTGCATGTTTGTTTCTAGTAATTCTTTTGCCAGGCATTGTTTAATACCTGAGACCCTCTTTTCTGTTAAAAGTCTTCCTGTTTGGGTGCTAGCCTCATGGCAACGATTTTATATTCTGGAAAGAATAAGCTCATTATTAACATAAATTTCTGAAGAGGAGCATTTCATTGTTTTATTCAGTAACCCTCACTAGATCTTTGTATTTGATGCCCTTTAAAGGATGCAAAACAATGTCGGTGCTCAGTGAGTGAAAAAATGAATGAATGAATTGATGTATGAATGGATGGATATAAACATTTTTATTTTTAATTAAAATAAATATCATGCTTCATTTCATGTTCAAAACACTTAACATAGGGTTTTGTATATTGCTGACAGTTTTCATTCCTTGTAAAGCTTTTAGAAGTATGCCATCAAGTCATTTGTTCTGTATAGACCTATGTCTAAGTAACCAAATTTGACAGCAAATTTTGAATGGTGACAATGTCTAGAAATAGTTCCCCAAGTTATCAGATTAACAAATATCTAGAAGTTCCCCTTACACATTCAGATTTCTGAACTTCATGACAGCTTACTTAACTTGAATCTCCAACTAAGTGACCTAGGTAACTGTATCCCCCATCAGGTAATTTGGTAATGTTGGTCAAGAACTGTATCTTAAATGAAACCCACACTTATTGTATTTGAACTGCTAAAATCAAAATAAGATTATTCTGATTTTTCAGTTAGTTTCCACATCCTCTTTTATTCTGCTACCAAAGGCACTGATAACCAGATTTTATTAATTTTTAATTAAATTTATACAGAATTCATAGTGATTTTACTATAGAATTTTGTGGACTATATTTGCAGGTAGGTAGATGGATAGATACAATTTTGCTTAATAGAATTAGCTAACTAAATTGATAGCTTCACTTGGGTTGGGTGAGGACATACAAAAAAATGTTTAACTTATTTAAGAAAATTCACTTGATTTAAGTATTCTACCAGGGCATTTGCATAGAATATGCTAATTATATGTGTCTCTTATCTGTTCATTGAAGTAGCTCTGTCAGAACAATTATTTAACGTTTGTTTAATAATTTGTGTTACTTTATGGGCCTGAAGGGAATAAATTCACATTTGCTTATGAATACCCTACATTTCAAACTTTTAACTAATTAAGGATGATAACCTTTTCACCCCAATTAACTCCAAATTAATGAAGTTTTACATTATATGTTCTTTTTTCCTTCTTGTTTGATTTTGTAATAGGTAAACAACATAAACGAACATTGTTTTCCAAGATTTACTAGCCTATTGCTGTGCTCTACTTTAGTACATGCTGAAATAGGAAACACTTCCATATTTTCTAATGTAATGCTCATAGTAGCACTTAATTCCTTCTAAGAACAGCAAACTAAGGCTAAGAAATATAAGCTATTTGTCCAAGATCATGTAGTAAGTAGGACAACTGGGATTTACATTGTCTAGTTCCAAAAATCCTTATTTTTAATTCTATTTTAAAATATTTTTGTGTTACTAATAAACTAACAGAGCTAAGCCTACATTTTACAATGTGTAATCTATATGACATAATTATGATACTTATCAGTCAGTATGATACCACTTTGTTTTATATTCCAATGTATTCACTGTCTTGCAGACATTTTATACATTATTAGATAACCAACAAGGACCTGCTGTATAGCACAGAGAATGATGCTCAATATTCTGTAATAACCTAAATGGGAAAAGAATTTGAAAAAGAATAGATACATGTACATGTGTGATGGAATCACTTTGTTGTACACCTGAAACTAACACATAATCAACTATGCTTCAGTATAAAATATTTTTTTAATTAAAACATAATTCCTCTTATTTTAACATACTCTTTGGATAACTTTAGTATTAATAAATAAATCAACTATATAGCTTTAGTATTAATAACCAAACTTTATTTATCAAGACATATTTTTCTTTCTCATTTAAAAAACACCTTGTATCAGCCATAAGTTAAGTATGGGTTCACAGCACAGACTTGTTATGGGCAGACCCTGGGAGGTACCTTCTGCTGAACTTACTAAGAGATCCCTCATAGATTCTTTTGAGTTGTATTTTTTATAATTTTGTGGTTTTATTACACTCATTTAAAATAAAGCAAAAATCTTTCTTCTCGTAGATCTACAATCTCCTTCACTTTAAAAAGAGAACAAGGTTATTCAATTTAAAGTAGTATGGATTGCAACGGTTCATTGTGTAGCTACAGAACATATCATACAGCAATCATCTGACCCTTCTTTCAGAGAACCATTTGAGACAGTCTCTTTCTTTCTCACGCGGAGGTAGAGTGATTAAGCTGTCATTATCTCCTAGTGTCCCTGAAAGGACACGAGTTTCAAAGCTATATTGCCTGATACTTAAACTCATACCTTGAGATACTGAGAAAGAGGATGGATAGGGGAAAGAGAGAGCCAGCTTTAAAATTCTGTTGCCCTATAGGATGATTTTAGAACTTTTGCCCACACTACAATTTAACTTGCATTTCCTGTAACAGAAAAAGACAGAGCACATAAAATGAACATCATTATTTTATGTCTGCTTCTTTACATCACTGCAAAAAGAAAGTAATAGAAATTTACTCAGAGAACCCCAGGGTTGTGAATGACTTTTCAGAGAATGAGTGTGTATGCTTCACAGAAAACCAAAGGGATGTTCTCCTAATTACTAATGGCTGGTCTGAGAGATAAAAAAATGACAGTGGGATTGAAAAGTTAATGTATAACTCAAGAAAAATTGCTGAACTAAGCACTGGGAAATCCAGCTCCAGTCAGAGGTAAGTACTTTTATTCTCAAGTCAGGAAAGCCTGGGTTCAGATGCTAGCTTCACTGTTTACTAGCTTCATGATCTTGGGCAAGTTAACTTGCACAAGCCTTGTTTTCCTTATCTGTAAAATGAACGTAACAACTGTCACCTACATTTTAACGCGGCTGTCACGATTAATAATATAGTGCACAAAAAGAGCATTAGACAATGATTGGTGTATAATAAGACTGCAATAAATATTAATGGTGGCTATTAACTCTCTACATCGTATATATTAAAAAGGATTAAAAATAGGTATTTAGAGAATAAAAATATAAACAATTATTTATGCAATATTTTGTGGTGATGGTTTCACGAGTGTTTACTTATCTCCAAACTCATCAAGGTGTATATATTAAATATGTAGAGCTTTTTGCATGTCAATCATACCTCAATAAATTGGTTCAAAAATTTTAATAAAAAAAATATAAGCTTAAGAAAATTTGAAAAACAAGGGAAAGAATAGTATGTAAAAATTAATTCTACTTAGTCCTAGAAGTTGGCTGCTCTTTTTCTTTTAGAATCCAAGTGGACAAAGCAATGAGTAAGCATGAGCAATTGCAATGTTCATAGTGTCCATTGGAAGAAAACAAGCCAAATTAGTTAGATCATAGAGAGATCTCAGCTGATTTTAGAAGGGACACTGAAAGATGCAGTGGATATTATCCTAGCAAAATCCCTAGAATAAATTTAATAAGGGATGTCCAATAGCTGTCTCAAAGCATGTGTCAGTGCAAGCCAAAGGCATAAAGATAATTCAACAAAGCAAGTACAGTCCTAAGAGGGCCACAGCAATGCAGGCTAACTATTCATAGTTCTTTTTTTTCTTCCCAGTTTTACTGAGGTATAATTCACAAGTAAAATTGTAATATATTTAAAGTGTACAGCATGATGATTTGATATACATTTTGAAGGAATTCCCACAGTCAAATTAATGAACACATCCATCACCTCACATAGTTACTCTATTTCTTTCTTTTTTCCTTTTATGGTGAGAACAACTAAGATCTACTGTCTTAGTAAATTCCAATTATACAATACAATATTATCAGCTGTAGTCACCATGCTATACATCAGATCCTCAAAATTTATTCATCTTGTAATTGAAGGTTTGTACCTTTTACCAACCTCACCCTTTCACCTTCCCAACATTCTACTTTCTGTTTCTATGAGTTCTACTTTTGTTCTTTCCCTTTTTCTTGTTCTCTTTTTTTTTTTTTTTTTTTTTTTACATTCCACATATAAGTGATACTAGGCAGTATTTGTCTTTCTTTGTATGGCTTATTTCACTTAGCATAATGTTCTCTGGGTTCATTCATGTTGTTGCAAATGGCAGAATTTCCTTCTTTTTAAAAGTTGAGTAATATTCCATATATCTTCATAAATACACACACACACACACACATACACTTTTTCCATGCATCCATCAACAGACACTTCAATTGTTTCCGTATTTGGCTATCATGAATAATGCTGCAATAAACATAGGAATACAGAAATCTCTTTGATATAGTGATTTTGTTACTTTGGATATATATCCAGAAGTGAGATTGCTGGATCATATGGTAGTTCTGTTTTTAATCTTTTGAAGAACTTCTGTACTGTTTTCCATAATGGCTGTACCAGTTTACATTCCCACCAACAGTGCACAAGGGTCCCCTTTTCCTTGCAACCTCACCAGTATTTGTTATATCTTGTCTTTTTTTACCATAGACAGCCTAACAGGTGTGAAGGGATACCTCATTGTGGTTTCGACTTGCATTTCACTGATGATGAGTGATGTTGAGTATGTTTTCATGTATCTGTTGGCATTAGTATGTCTTCTTTGGAAAAATATCTATTAAGGTTGTTTGCCCATATTAATTGAATTATTTGTGTTTTTGCTATTGAGCTGTATGAGTTCCTTGTATATTTTCAATATTAACCCCTTGTAGGATATGTGGTTCGCAAATATTTTCTCTTATTCCGTAGGTTGTCATTTCATTTTGTGGATGGTTTCTTTTGCTATGCAGAAGCTTTATAGTTTGATGCCAAGCTACTTGTTTATTTTTGCTTTTGTTGTCTTTGCTTTTGATGTCAAATCCCAAAACTCATTGCCAAGAGCAACCTCAAGAAGTTTATGTCCTATGTTTTCTTCTAAGAGCTTTATGGTTTCAGGTCTTACTTTCAAGTCTTTAATCCATTTTGAGTTGATTTTGTGTATGGTGTACGAGGTCCAGTTTCATTCTTTTGCATGTGGCAGTCCAGTTTCCCCAACACCATTTATTGAAGAGACTACCCTTTTCCTGTGGTGTACTCTTAGTACCTTTGCTGCAAATTAATTGACCATACATGTGTGGGTTTATTTTGGGGCTCTCTGTTCTTTTCCATTGATCCATGTGTCTGTTTTTATGCCAACACCATACTTTGTTGATTACTACAGCTTTGTAATATAGCTTAAAATCAGGGAGCCTGATGCCTCCAGCTTTGCTTGTTTTGCTCAAGGTTGCTTTCAATATTCAGGATATTTTGAGGTTTTATAGGAATTTTTAGGGATTCAGTGTAAATCAAGGGCAAAATTTAGAATATCAAGGTATGTCCAGGGGTAAAAAGGTTTAAAATGAGATCTTTTGAGAAACACTTCATATTATACCCTTTCTATTTTTTAAAATAAGCATTAACATATTTACAGGTCTGAGAAGTAGAATTTTTTAAAAAGTCAATTTAATATTTTAGACGTCTCCAAGTGTGTTTGGCTCTAGAACTATTTTTCTTCCATGTGACCTAATGATATCCATGAAACTAGTATTTTCAGAGCGCTAGGAGATACCCATATTAAATCATAGTATTCAAGTATTTATTAAGCATAAATATTGCTTATTAAAAGTCAGATTTTGATAAAAACCTCAGAGTTAAGGTATTACAAGACTCTGGGGTGTATTGACACACATGATTCAACCATAAATCCCACTGAGGGCCTATTAAGAATCAATATTTCTTCTTTTATCCAGTCATATTAGTGGCAGTATTATTAGTAAGCAAATTTACCATTTTTAGCCCTAGAGCCCAGGGAGATTTTTGCCTTTATCTACTTCATATTTGTTCTTTAATTCTGTGTAGCAATTTACCTAGTATTTTTAAAATTCAGATAAGTAACTATACATGCCCTATAACTAATGCAGGTTTTAATCCTCACATAAACCACTGTATATGAAGAATAAAATGTTTCCCAGTTTTAAAGGACTGTCATGATTTACCTTAAGCTAAAATAATAAATATACTGAGGGCAAATTTTAGTATGGATTTTTATTAGCTGCATACTGATAGGGATGTGCTGTTTTGAAATTCTTGGATGTCAAAAAGGAATAGTTTTAGGCACCAGGTTGTTGCTTAGCCTATTGGCAACTGTGGTGACATACTGCTGCAGGGCATTTTCCTCCTAGAATTTTACTCCAGTTACTTTCTATTGGATGATAATCACTGTTGAGAAAAAACCAACACATGTTAACTTCTGCAGGAGCAACCATCATGAAGTGAAAACACCAGTGCTTTTATTTATTTATTTGTTTATTTCACATAGTTTATTGAAGTATAGTTGCTCTACAGTTTTATGTTACAGGTGTAACAGTATAGTGATTCACAAATTTTAAAGGTTATACTCCATTTTTATAGTTATAAAATATTGGTTAAGGTCGCTGTGTTGTACAGTATATCCTTGTAGCTTTATTTTATACCTAATACTTTGTACCTCTTATTCCCCTCCACTTGTATTGCCCCTCCTCCCCATCACTTCCCCCAATGGTAACCACAGTTTGTTCTCTATGTCTGTGAGTCTGCTTCTTTTTCATTATATGCACTAGTTTGTTGTACTTTTTGGATTCCATATATAAGTGATATCATACAGCATTTGTCTTTCTCTGTCTGACTTATTTCACTTAGCATAATGCCCTCCAAGTCCATCCATGTTGCTGCAAATGGCAGAAATCCATTTTTATGGCTGCATAGTATTCTATCGTGTGTGTGTGTGTGTGTGTGTGTGTGTGTGTGTGTGTGTGTATCACATCTTCTTTATTCATATGTTTCTGGACACTTAGACTGCTTCCATTTCTTGGCAATTGTAAATAATGTTGTTATGAACATTGGGATGCATGTATCTTTTCAAATTAGTGTTGTTGTTTTCAGATATATACCCAGGAATGGAACTGCTGGCTTGTATGGTGGTTCTATTTTTAGTTTTTTGAGAAACCTCCATACCATTTTCTACAGCGACTGCACCAATTTACATCTCCACCAACAGTGTACAAGGGTTTCTTTTTCTCCACATCCTCACTAACATTTATTGTTTGTTTGCTTTGTGGGAGAAATTTTATTTAATGTCTCACGCAAAGACATAGTAAAGCCAAATTTTTTGACGCCATAAACATTTAAAATCTTTCTGTTTTCATTTGATTTTGTATTTATTTAGGCCTTAAATATTGCCATCATTTGGCATTAGAAAAATGGAACATTGTCTATAGGTGATCTCCACATTCTGGCATAAAGATTAACCATTTTATGAGATGGAGGGTTGAAGGAATGGGGAGTTTTAGTCATTTAATCAGGCAGTATATAAACATCTTTTATGAGCCAACCACTATATTACTGGGGATATGGTAATGAGTAAAACAGACCCTGTTTATACCCTCAAGAAGAAGGTTCCATCAGAGAAGAAAGACATTTAGCAATTCATTTCCAATAACTAAACATATTGTTTCAAATGTACAAAGGGCTTTAGAGAACTACTTGGTTAGAGACAGGTTAGAGAGTACTAATGCATCTTGTATGCTTTCTGGACACTGGATTTTCTCTTAATTAGGTCTGCAATTCCCACTGAGATCTGTGGGGCCTTAGCGATGGTATGGAGAAAAAAAGGAGGGCATGGAAGGACGTGTGCAGAATGTTCTGGGAATGAAATATAATAAAACATAGCACTTGGGAATGTATTAAATAAAACTGCCCTGTCACTTTGCATTGGAAATATGCAATGAAACCACTTCTTTCAAATGAGTTAGCATGGGTTGAAAATCTACAGAGTATCAGAAACTCTAACACAACAAAGATTTAAAGGCCCTACCCTGCTCAGAGCTTGCTTTAATGGAGAGCTAAGTCAAAGAATCACATAATTACAACATGCTAATACGAAAAGGCAGTGCTCAATGACAACTACAGTTGGCTGTGAAGATAAAGAAGAGTGGTTGAGAATAATAAAGAAAAGATTTAAAGAAGAGGTGGCTCACAAGGATAAAATTTAACACGTGAAGATGGGATTGAGGGTAAAGAACGTATAAAAACAAAGGTAGGAAGATGAGAGATAATCTAAACTTTCTAAGCATGGAGTAATACTTTTTGCAGGCTACACGAGAGAATAAAGAGATTGGGAAAATAAAGTAAGATGAGCTAAAAATATACAGCAAAAGATAAACAGGCCTGTAGGAAGCATTATAAACAGAGGTAGCTGAAGATGCCTAGAGAAATAGGCTTGGAGCTACAGATACATTTAGTGCAGAGGAAATGCTTGTTCAGGAAATTTTGCAGGTAATGCTTAGAGTACTGCTTCTCATACTGACTGTACATTAGCTTTACCCACTGCCTCCTGCATTAGAGTTGTCTTAGATCCTATTGACAAGGCAGATTTCAAGGGCTACTATCTGACATAGGATGACTTTTTAAAGTGAGACTAATTCCCTTTCCCCAATGTCCAAATAACCCTGAGGCTCACTAAAATTTCAAAATAATTGGTTGAAAGGCTGTGGCGATTTCCTTCCAGTACATTTCTTAAAAGTTTGCATACATAGATGTATGCATACATACACATCTGAAGAAAGAGAAAAAGAAATGGTATTGAGTGTACATATTCTTGCACAATTTGTAGAGAGTTTCCATACTATCTTGTTGCTCAAGCTCATTCTTTGAAATGACTACATGGTATTCTGTAAAACGGCTGTCCCATTAATAATTTAATTGTTCCTGCATTCATAAACATTTACATTTCTTGGTCTAATTTGTGTAATTGCAAACAATGTTGTAATGGATATTCTTAAGCACAAATCTTTGGAATATGTACTTGTATTTCTGAAAGGTAGATTGGTAGAAGTTGAATATTTTGGTCAATAGAAGGGTTGTGGTGATTGCATTTCATTATATTACCAAAATGGTCATTGTTTTTGTAACTGACACATTATAACCACATGGCTACTAAGGTCACATAAGCCAATTTCAAAATATAACTGGTGTTTGCTAAAACTATTTTTCAAAATAAAAAATGGAAAATATCTTATGTTTGAATCTTTTGTATCATGCAATATACTGAAAACTAACATTAAAGTAACAAGGTAAATTATAAGCATTGATATGATTCCAAATTCAAATAGAATGCCTAAAGATTATAAATAAATAATAAGACCATGACATTAACTATGTATTCCATAGATTAGCATTCTGAAGGATAACATTCTCAAGGATAATGTTACTATCAAAGTCTAGTAAGACTTAATAAAACTATGGAAATATGTAAAATCCTTCCTATTCAACCAGGATTTGTATCCATAAAAAATGTCTCTATTCCTATATGAGGACAAGATTCTATACAGATAAAAAATGGTTCTAATTCAGTCTGCTTAGAGTCTATAACCCTCTCATAGAAGTCATGATTTGGAATTTAACATCAGAGATCCTAGCGTTTGCTGTCCAGAGACTCAGGCCAAGTTAATGAATCCAAGTACTTTGAAATTGAAGTGAAAATACATTCCACCTTTAGAATCTCTGACTATGAGATAAGTAATAAATTAGCGGAACATAATAGAATTTACGATGGACTAGCAAATTACTTCTTTTAAAAATTACTTCTTTTAAAAATGGGGGGGGAAGACTTTACTCAAGATTCATGATTTTTAAAAATTTAACAATTAAAATAAAAAACAATTTAGATAACACAGATCAATTTTGGCAAAAATTCACTTTATTTTACTTTAAAGCACAAATACACGAAGTTTTTCTAAGCATTATTTTATGCTTTGATTTACGTATAGTACAGAAAAGAGAACTCTGTAGCCCAAAATGGCTTTCCCCATCTTGACTATGTACCGGAAAATATAGATATTATTTCTTTATACTGTGTTCCGTGATAGTACCAAGACCCTCCTCCTGGATTGAATGCAGTAGTTCCCCTTCCCACTTCATATCATCTTTCACTGGTTGCCAGTATAACAGGGATCCCAATGTACTATGTCTGGTTTTCCCTTTAGATGACTCCTTGAAAATAGCATCCCAAGGGTTCATTTGAGTTCAGGAGCCTTCCACAGTGGTTTTTAAATTCATATACTCAGAACCCCTTTTACACCCTTAAAAAATTAGTGAGGACCCAAAGACCAAAGAGGTTGACAAAGTGTGGCCTGCCGGCCAAATCCAGCCCATCTCCTGTTTTTGTGAATAAGTATTATTTGAGCAGAGCTACCCCTGTTTATTTTTATATTGTTTATGGCTATTTTCTCTCTGTAATTGCAGCGTTGAGTAATGTGACAGATGCCATATGGCTTGCCAAGCATAAACTATTTACTATCTTTTCCTTTACAGAAAACATTTGCCAGCCTCTGGTTTATGTGGATTATAGCTAGTGATTTTTACCACATGAAAAATTAAGCTTAGATAGTTTTAAAATTGAGAAATACATCACAAGCACACTCTTCATTAGCCACCAGAGCTAATAGTCATGCAGCCTTTGGGAAATCACTGTACATTCATGAGAAAATGGGAATGAAAAAGGCAAATAACACCTTAGTATTACCATGAAAGTAGTTTTAATCTTCTTTGAGACCCTAAATGTGTATAAGGAATGCGAGAGGCCCTCAGACCATATTTGAGAGATGCTGGAATACTATATGGCAAATAGTAATAGCTACTGAATAAATACATGGATGAATAAGCAATAGCAACAAAAGAGATCAAATATTTCCATAGTGCCTTACAATTTACAGAGAACTTTTATGTCCATTTCTATTTTAAGAAAATTTAAGGGGGCAAAAGTATTAAAAGGGTTTTTGTGTAGGAGATATTAGAGGATATTTGCAAGCTGAGGAGAAAGAGGGACTTATAGCCTATTGAACATGATTAAGGACATGATTCTGTATATAACAGACAGAAATAATTAATTTAAACTGGACCACATAAAGGAACTTAAATAATTTATTTGAATTTTTGATATGGTGTAGAAAATGGTATAATATAGTCCTACAGTGAGAAAAATGAATATGTTGTACTAAAGTAATATGTGGGGAAATAGAAGCGGAATCTTAGAAAGAGCGAAGCACAAATCATCTTCAAAAGAAAATCTTCAAAGGAGGGTTGCTTTAGGAAACTTTACAATGGAAGACAGACTGCCTTAAAGTTACAGAAGTTCTCAGTGTTAGAGTCTTTCTTAACTTATCCTGTATCTGTACCCTTCACGTAAATTTTTAAAAACATTTTAAATTTATTCTGTGACCTCCTGTGTAAGAAAAATTAAAAACAAAAAATTTCAAGAAGAAATTTAAATTTATCTTGGGAGGAGTCAGAAATAGCCAAAGAATATTTCAACACCTCTTTGAAGGTAATTTAAGAATCCGGTACACATACCAGATACCAGAAGTGGCTTTGCCTTTACATGCTCTGTTCTGTGAAAGTAGTGGGATTTGGACTGGCATCTAGTTATTCTCATCACCTAGGTAACTGCACTCAAATGTACTCTCCATTATATATTAATTACAATCCAATTGTTGTGGTTAAACAATGTGTGATAGATATTTGAGTCACATAAGTGAATTAGGATCTTTATTCAAGTTTTTGTGGGAAATGGCTTCTTTTATGTATATTGCTTAACTATACACTTTATTCCTAGGGAAGATATCAAAATGCTGCACAGTATTCAACCATTCTATTGAGAGAATGTTTAAAAGAAAAAGAGAGATCAGCAATTACGAGCCTAAACCCATCTAGAAACAGTTTGTTCTATTATGTTATTGAAAACTAACTTCAGTAAGCCGTAGTGTTTTACCTCCTTCAATAGTATATTTACATTATTTGCACAGCAGGATGAGAAAGTAATCCCTGAGGAGATATTAAGGAAATCATTTATTTTTTCTGTTAAATACACAAATGTGTTACTGTATATTATACCATACACATAATAGCTTTTAATTGGGAGACATGAAAATTGAATATCACTACCATGTGTGACATGTGAATTATGATGTGATATTTATAAATATTTTAGTAGTTGCCGTTTACCAGATGGAAGTGATGTGTGTTTTTGCATGTCTGAAACATCTTTTTTATGATAATAGTCCACACTTGAGGTAATTTATTCTGTCCTTGCAGTATGGATGTAAGTTCTCTTCACTTTACGTAGTATTCTAAGCTTTTAGCAAATCAAACAATCCTAAGCATGAATACACATCAAGATGAATAACAATTCATTTGACTAATGATTGTTAAATTGAAATGTTTTCTCTCTGTACGTGCTATAATTTGAAATAAAAGGGCTGAACAAATTTCCCATGTGCATTTTTGCTCATCACATGTAACCTTGGAAAAATAAAAGGTGATATTTCAACATGGAGGAAATGACATTAAAGTCTACATTCTATTAGACATAAAACTTTATTCCCAAACATTAGAATGTTATTGCCTATTTTCAGATGGTAAATTAATGTCATTTTCCTTTATCCGTATTTTGTAATCCAGAAGAAACACCTGCTAGAGATTGCAATTTCTGTGGAAGAAGCTTTCCCTCCTCCATTTTTCTTTCTCTTTATAGGTTCCTTTCCTCTACTCTCAGACTTCTATCCCCTCTATCACCACCCTTTTAAAGTACTGTGGATTTTTTTTAAAGCCACGTAGACTGGGCTTGATGTGAGTTCTGTAGTTACCAGTACTAACAATAGAAATAAAGCATTGTATTGTCACTCTTCCCTTTCCTACTGATTGACTCCATGTCTTATCTTGGCTGGCACCCTGCACATCAATTGGTGTGTCTAGGAAAGCTATGGCAGTCAAATTGTGAGCCTTTCAAGCAAGCATGTGTAATTTTAGCATTTGATGCATGCTTGAAGAGATGCTTTTCGAAGCTTTCAATCATTTTAATGAGGTATCTTAGTTTGATTTACAAATTTGGTAAGCACAACTTGGTGTTGTTATGTTTAGACTTTGGTTATTTCATAATGTGTGTTCTGAGAGTCCTTGATGCGATAGAAGGATAAAGAATCTTCATCTTTCTCCTCCTAGTATATCTACAAACAGAACAGAAAAGAAGATAAAGCAGAATTAGAAATGACTTTTTGGGTATCAAATAAGATTAAAAGGTTTCAAGTCTCTTAGGATAGAATATTGATCATAGCAAGGTACACACACACACTCACCACAAACACACAACTCTGAAACAAAATAACATTGTTTATTAACCAGTGGTTAACAGGATTGTGGTTAAATCTGAGACTTAAAATAATCTCCTCACATTTGAATCCATTTGAAGCTCTACATGAGATCTTACAGTTTTAAAGTGTCCCAGGGAAACATATATCTTTAAGTAATGTGATGGAATTATTAAAGTGCTATGAACACTTGCAAGGGAAGCTAAATTAAAGGCACAAAATTTAAAAGGATATATTGTTTCATACATAAATTGCCAGCATCTACTTTATAAATGGGAATTAGATTTGTAGTCTATAAAAATCCTTAGGTAGCTGTGATTTACATTTTTCTGTTGGTTGTTACAGTTTAATAATTCTGCTAATGCACTGAAATTTGTTCATGCCACTTTTTGAGAGGCTAAAATGAAAATGTTACAAACAGGAATACATTAATGAAAATGTTACAAACAGGAATACAGCAAGAGACATAATCAGGTAGCTCAGCATCTTTGCAAGACTGCAATAGTGGGGAGCTTAAGGTATTTGGAATTAATAGCTTCTCTCCCTTTTCTAGGTGGCCGTTTGCCTGAAATAGAAGAATCGGGGGAATAGATTATGAATATTCAGTTACTCTTAGATTATGTTATTCTTGGCATTAGATCTAAAGGAGCTCTATTTGGTGGAATGCTGCATAGGGTCAGTAAGGTATAATTAGTGAATAATGATTTAAAATTAGGAGACCTAGTTTTTCATTTCACTTTAGTCCTTAATAAACTCAATGATCTTTTACAAATTATTGCTTTTGTGGTATCAATCTGTTGCTATCTGTGAAAATAATTCCTGATCTTCTATACTGACACAAATTATTTCCTGAAAAAAATACAGTGTTTTCAAATTGTACTGTGCCAATAATAGTCTAGCTGGCTGTGAAAAAGTTATATCCCCAGCTGCCATTTCAGAGCTCCTAACTCAGTAAGTCTTGGGTAGTTTCCAGGAATTTGACGTTCTCATTTGTACCCATGGCAGGTAGACCACATGCCACATGTGTACCACATGTTGCAGATGGGGGCACATTTTTGGGCAACCTTAAAGTGGTTGGCTAAGCCCTCACTTACTCCCAGATTCCAGTTGGGACAGTTTTTATGAAAGCCAATGACTTACACTAATTCTTCCTAGTAAGTGCTAGAGGCAAAATGTTACTTAGAGAGATACTATTTGGATATGTATAATTCTTTTCCTTAAGGAGTTGTATGTGCTAAAAGCCTTCAGTGAGCAACTCCTTCACTGAGTTATGTATATCTTCTCTTATTTTATTCTACAAAGCAAAATAATTGATACTAAAGCCTTATGCAGCCTCATAAGTAGTATCTCTTCAAGTGAAAATCACGGAAGTAGTTTAAAGAAATGTTTGGAAATCTGTTGCTCCTACTGTACCATTCCTACATTTGAAAAACAATGAAAGTAATATTTTTGCTTGTCTTTGCACACTGCTTCTCTAAATGAGTAATCTAAACAGGTTACTCTTTCTTGCCATAGGGCCTCAGATTTTGTTCTTCATAACCAATCCAAATGGGAAATGAAACTGAAACCCCAATACAACTAGTTTCCCAACTAATCCTGATTCCAAGGTCTGCTCTTATCTAATCAAGTAGAATTAAAGTATGGATGCTTTATATGGGTTGACACATGGTCAGCTTGTAATCTTCCTACAAACTCCTCTCATTAATCTAGGCTGTACTTAATAATTGCTTTTCCCACATAATGGAACAAGTTAATTGCAAAATTATGCTTCCACTAGAACTGTCAGGTAAACTTTTCTGGATTAAAGCCAACTGAAATTTTCCTGTCAGAAATGTACTCACCTGTTTTTCAAAACATGTAAACTGCACATTTTAAAATATTACAAAATATATAGTTTTTCAACAGACATCATATATTTTTCAAGATAATGAGATAGCTGATGACCTGTGTTATCTTTCCACAGTTATAATCTCACATATGCAGAAATAGAGGATAGGAGCTCATTTGGTAAGCTGTTTATGTCTCTCAGTTTGCATCTGATATTATTAGATTGTTTCATTTTCAGATCATAGGACTCATTACTATATACTCCACACTTAGAATGAGGATTAGTTTATAAGCACGTAAGTAGTAAATAATATTAGTTTACCTACAAAAAGTATGGCGTTCCAGATGCATTCTTTTCTATACAAATAAGTACAGGATTGCAAATAAGCTAGATTTGGATGCCTGATTTCCCAAAGATTTTCTCTATGGCAGTACAGGTCAATTGAAAACCAGAAGTTAGCCCAAAGGAACCATTTGTAGTTCTCACTTCATTTTTGTACCTTATCACTTACATAATATGGTACTCAAACAAACATGTGTGTGTGTGTGTGTGTGTATATATATATATATATATATATATATATATATATAAATTTTTCCTTTAGTAATTTTGACAACTGTGAGTTTTCCTCTTGAGGAAATACATAAGAATATCATCTTTAATTTTATTTTCCTTTTATCTTCTTTCTTTCATACAAGCCAAGGACTGTGAAGAAAAAGTCAAAGTGCAAATAGGCAGGGCTGCAGTAAAATGAATAAAGCTCCTTAGCTGGCAGTAATGAGATGCTTCTGGAGAAGTTACTACCAAATTACAATGTTTGCAACTTTATAGAAACTCTTAGGAAGAACCTAGGGGTCATCTCGCTAAATATCATGGTTGGATTTTTAAGAAGGCTGCCTCATGTTATGCTCATAAACTCGTTAGAGTGCTGTAGCCTAGACTTTCTCTAGGGATCATTAATAACATGCTTTAGGTGTTTGGCCCTACTGGACAAAAGGTCTTACCCTGCTTGCCCACAGGTTATTTGTTTTACTTAAAAGGGCTTATGATACTTGGGACCATAAAAAATTTGAGGTATAATGATCACAAAGAAAATGTGGCACACCTGCAATTCTTATGGTCGAATAAAAGGATCCAAAAACCCAGTAAGCAGCTTTTTATGTAACAGTTTCTTAGACCATTCATATTAATAAATGATATTTTCTGGGTGCTGATCTCAAGTATCTTAGTTGTATATGAGGAAATTCCCCATGCTTAATAAGGGAAAGTTTATGTACTCATATTAGGTCATAATTTAGAAATGTTACTAAAATTTGGGGAGACGATGTAATAAAAATCATTAAATTGCAGCTACCACTCAGCAATCTAGGTCAAATTGTACATCATCTTGTAGATAACAGACATGTGGGCAGGTGCTGAGCAGTAGTATCTTCTGTGCTGGGCTAGAGGAGCCATCTAGAAGCTGATGATCTGCAAAACAAAGAGCAAACTGAAGCCAATGCCAGGAGTCACAAAACTACATTCGAGAGCCAACATCAAGTATCAGGGGCAGTGAGAGATCTAGCAGAGGGAGACATTTAGGGCATATGTGTTAGGAAAGGTGAAGCTATAGATAAGAAATCAGAACCTGAAGGGAGTAAAACCAAGTGAAGAAGCTGAGCATGACATAAGATAAAGCAAAGATTTCATAAAGTCAGCCATCAATAGCACAGGTCCAGTTACTGATTCTTCTTGGTTGGCAGTTACATATATTAGAGGAGTTGTTCTCAAGATTTTTGAAATTAGGGACCCTTTGCACTTATAAAATTAGTGAGGGCCCCACAAGCTATTTTCTGCATGAGTTATATCTATTGATGTCTGCTATATCAGAAATATAACTTAGAAAATATTAAAATAGTTATTTATTTAAAAACCATACTATTAAATAATAAATACATTGCATGTTAACATAACATGTTTAATGAAAATAGCTATTTTTCAAAAAGAAAACAATTTCTTCAGAAAATATTGTTTTACATTTGTACAGGTCTATTTTATGTTTATCTCATTGGAAGATTCTGTATTCAACTTGTTTCAGTATTTTGTTTATTTTGAAATATATGAGGAAAATCTAGCCTCACACAGATATATAATTGGGAAAGGAAGGTGTTTTTAGTAGCTCTTCCAGTTAATTGTGTATATTTTTCTTTGATACTACACGAAACTCAACAAATGGGAGTTTCTCAAGTGCTAGTTTCAGTGTGGAATCTTGAAATCATATCAATGAACTTTTTTACTCTTCTAAATTAAAATCCATAGGTCTAGTGTGCTCTTTGAATTCATATTTATCCATAAATGATCTTGTAAAATGCATTGGTTATTTGGAAAATACTGGCTCACTGAGTTACACAGATTTCCCAAATGTTGACGTATGTCATTATATAATATCAAAACATCACATTTGTTAATATTTCCACTGATTTCATCCTAAAACCATTTAAGTATTGGCACCCAGTCAAGTTCAGCATGGTCGATACAAGTTTTTCAAAGTTCTAATTTTGCTTTGAAATTTTGTTTAAGTTACCAAGTAATATGATTTGTTCTCCTTGAAGTGACAAACTCATGTCATTCATTTTTGCGAAAATGTTTGTCAGGCACTGAAATCTGAATTACCATTTTTTTTGTCAGTCATTCTTCCAAGTACAGATGTTTGATGAAAACACATGGCTAGTTCAGCTCATATCTTAAACAATAGCACAAATACTTTATGCAGACATCTCATTTTGCCATATAAGACATTAAAAAGGTCCTCAAGAGTTAAGATTCAATAACATTTGTATTATTTTTACTGCTTTATCAAGGACATTCTTAAGTGAAACTGGATTTGTACATTCATTTGTTCATTCATTCATTTACCCTATCTACCTACATACTTATTAATAGTGAGTTTGTGGCTGTTACCCACTAACTAGTACAGTGCAGTGTCACTGACTTAATTAAATCTAAGGCACCAACAGTTTTACCCAGCATTACTTTAACAACATCACTGCAAATGTCAATACAATGAAAAAGGGAAATAATATCTCTGATAATATTATGAAAATTGTTTTGATTTAGATGACTCCCTAAAAAGGCCTAGGGGACTCCCAGGGATCTTATACCACACTTTGAAAGCTGCTGGTTTAGAGGCAGTTTGATTGTTTTTTAAAAATGCCATGTCTTGAACCTCTTTTTATTTTCTTGATTTTTTTTTTTTGGTTTGTTTTTCTTGATCATTTTCATTAACAGAAAAAGCAGCAACTCTGTAATAATTTCCTGTCCTTCCCTACGTAACTGAGATTTAGCCTAAATCAAATTTTAAGTTGCTCGATCATTCAACAAATATTTATTAATGGTTTACTGTGTCCTGAGTTTTGTTTTAGAAACCAGACACCCCCTTTTTGTAAACATGACATGAGGGTAGAAATTGTTTTTCTTCTCTCCACCACTTTTGCACATGTAGGCAAAACTTGGTAAACATGTTGCCCAGCTGGCTTTCTGCCCACTGCTTCTCCTCCCTGTCTTGTCTCCCCATCTCCTTATTATAATCTGTATCAGTGCATTAAATATCAGGTTCAACTTGGCAGTAGCCACCCAAATAAAAGGGAATTTTTTTTGGTTGTAGGTGTTTGTTTTTCTTTACAGCTAATCCTTTGGACAGTATTTCCCATTTTATGGAAACTTTTGAACTTTGATCCCTTCTTCCACCTAACAGTCCATTTCTACTTCTCAACCCCAGAGCTGTTAATGTTCTTTACCTCCTTTTTAGTCACTAGAGAAATCTATTCCTTCTTAGAGTGTTAAATCCATCCCCTTTTAATATCTAGTTAAACTTACTGACTGCATAGCCACCACCTTTACCAGTTTGGCCTTCATTCCTCCAGTGGGGAGGGATGGATGCCTCTAGTGTTCTTCTTTTCTTACTGTTTGATTTTTTTAGACCTTTCTTTTGGTTGTACATCAAGCCTCTTACTCTGGTTTACATTAGTACCATCTTGGACTCCTATGCCCCTATTTTTTTCTAACCTCCTGCTGCATCCCATTCTCTATCCTACTTATTCATAATTCTTCCACTTGGGTAGATGAGGTGAAATGAATTCTGTATTCACCCTTTTGGCCTAGGTTGCTCTCCAGTTCAAAATATTTCATTCAGCTATCCACACAAAAATGCTTGAAATAAAGATATCTAAATTTATTGTGTGCCTTACATGTATTTAATCATCAGAGTAATCCAAGATGTAGGCACTATTACCAGTTCTATTTACAGATAAAGAAACTGAGTCATAGAAGTTTCCTGTGTTCCCAACAATGAGGCCTGGGTCCCAAGCAGATAATTTGTCTTCAGTGCCAGCACGCTTTAGTACACAGTACTACTTCCCACCAATCTGAGGGACTCTCCATGGTCTCTTTTCAACATTTAAAATGTCTGGACACCACGTTTCCATTTTCTCTCAATATTATCTTACCTTTTCTGTCATCTACCAATCCATGGCCATTTTAAAGGAATAAAATATTTTGCTGAATATATGTAAACTCTTGCTACTTGTCTCAGAACTTAGATTTTAGCCATTGCCAGGGTCTCTAATAGACAACCTTCTCCTTTCCTAATGATGCTAATGCCACTGCTTCCCTTGGAGCCTAGCCTAAATTTTTGCTGAAGCATCAGGTAGACACAACCAGGTCAAACTCTGCAAAATCTTGACCTCCAGAACTTCTGCTCCTGGAATTTCCCATGGCTCAGTCATTCACATTTGCTTGTAGAATGGCAGATCTCTGCCACAGTTTTCTCCTGGGTCAGTTCTGCATGCCTCGCTTCAAGAGCTGCTGCATGATTTAGGTCATATCTTCCTGTCCTTCTCTTCCTTTTCCTTTCCTTTCTAATCTTCCTAGGCTGCATTTGTACCTTTAAATAATAAAATTCATTACTTTGAAATATTAAAATGCCTGTTTTCAATAACATAATGTGATGTCTTATGCTTCAGATCTCTTTGATTTTAAATATAACTGTGTTCTTCTAACCATAGCTATACTGATGAGTTTATTCATATGAACTTTATAAGATATATCCCATCTCATATTTATTTATTTTTTTAAATGATTGTTGCCATTTTATTTATTTATTTATTTTACTATTTATTTGGTTGCACTGGGTCTTAGTTGCGGCACACGGGCTCCTTAGTTGTGGCATTTGAACTCTTAGTTGCAGCATGCATGTGGGATCTAGTTCCCTGACCAGGGTTTGAACCCAGGCCCCCTGCATTGGGAGCATGGAGTCTTATCCACTGCACCACCAGGGAAGTCCCCCAACATATTTAGCCCTTTGTCAAAAACAGAATGATTTCCCATGGAATGATTGTTTTAGGGAATGGAATTGAACAGAATGTTCTGTTGTATGATAGAGGGCAGCCAAATGGTAAATGAAAGAACAGTGTTTCAATTATTTTCTTTTTTGAAATTAAAATAAACTAATACTCATGTATAAAAGTTATCTATTGATTTCTACCTGTTGGACACAATTAGCTTCATGTGCATTAATGCATTCAGTGTATGTCTGATAAATATATGTCTTTAGGGAGGATCTTTTTGTCTCCATATCAGTGGTCAAAGAACAAGGTAAATAAATCAAAGATTATCACTTTCTATTTATCTTACTAGATTTTACTATTATCTGTCCTCTTGAAGTAATTTACGTCTGTATTGTTTGTGAATGGTGGAAATAATGATGTGCTATTGTTCATCTCTTCCCAGTTCTGCTTTCATTGATGTAATAATATAAACAACTTGAAATCAGCCTTGACAGAAGTATTTACACCACAGAAATGAACAAACACTTTGAATCAGGATGGTGTTTTTTTTCTTTCTTCATGGAGAGCCAGTGTTAAATTTTTCCAGCACATAACTTGTTTTAGGCCTGATGTAATCTACAGATACAAATTAGGCTTTCAGTTCTCTCTTCTCTCCCTTTCCATCCTTCTTTCCTGCTACCCTTTCATGACTCACTTACTCTACACCCCTTTCTCTCTCTCGTTCCATCCTTTCTTCTTTATCTCATTCCCTGTGTGTGAGTGGTACTTATTTCCTCCTGCCAAAGACAGATTTTCTCCATGTAGCAAGAGAAATCCAAGCAATGAATCATTATCCTTAGAGTTCCATGATCCCCAAAGTAAAGCTCCTTCTTTAACTCCATTTTGCAAAATACATATCAGAGGATTTGGAGTAGATTGTAATGGGTCATATGTTTACACCTAGAAAAATCCCTATGGCAAAGTTAATGGGTAACTAGGATGGTAGATCTGCATCATTACCACCTAAGAGTTTAATTTAATGAAGAGGGCCACTGGGATTTGGAGTCACACCAGAATCATTTGATTTGGAGATATAGGACAGTTCCACAAAAGGAGTTGGGAGTATTAGATAGACAGAAGCAAAAAAAAATGTTTTAATTCTAAGTCCCAGTATGTTAGAAACAGAGTAAATTATTGCTTGAAATTAATAATTATGAATTCTTTATCAGGGGTTCTCATACTATTTATCTTTATTTGCTATACTTCCTTATTAAAATGATAAATATAGATAGATAAATATCGTTTCTTAGCAATCATTGTCATCTTTTGTTTTATTCATGATTAACTCAGCAGGAATATGGGGAGAAAATGAGATTTAAATTATAGCATTTTAAACATTATTTAATACATACAAAGAATTTAGTTCAATGCCTAGTAATAGTTGTCATTGCCAATATTATCACAATTGTTATCGTCAGTACTCTGTACTCATTTGAAAGAATGAGACACATGGAGGGTATATTCCTATTTTTGTTAAATGCATTCATATACATGTTTATGTATATATATGTACATAAATAAATGTGGAATTATATACTTGTGTATGCACATATTTTTATATTAAATGAAGAAACCTGTATCGCTTTACTTTAGAGTTAATGATTATCTGTAGGAATTTTAGATTTTGGCAAACTTCTTTTTGCGCTGCACCCTTTTCAATATTGTTTAAGTATTATAATGAGTTTGCTTTTCTTTATTGTCAGAAATATACATATATAATATCTTTTTGGAGATGGAATTATTTTGTGTGCTTATGATAATCTTTTTATAAGTATCTGCATTTTATAATGATTCTTCATTTTAATATATTTAAAACATAAAAATATTAATTAGTTGTACCATAAACAATTAATTATAGATACAGACACAGTCTTACATTTTTAGTTCAATTATTATTTAAAGCTTAACCATTTCTTTCAAATGTTTACCATGACATTTAAGCCTAAATTTGTTTTATTGTGTCATCACAAACCCTTATAAAAATATCCCCTATCTGTCTTGTTGAGAAATTCGTTATTATTTCCAGAAGAATCCCCAGTGCTTTACCTTCCTGAAAAGACAGAGTTATGAGAACAGTGTGCTGGCGTGACCAGCCCACTGGGAACTGAAGAACTAGTAGGCAGGTATTTTCTCTGTTGTTCCATGAGGCTACATAATCTCTTCATTGGGATTTGACTATTTAATCTTCTCCTATTGTTTCCACTTTCGAATGGATTTATTTTTTCATGGTGATAAAGGCATATTAATTAGAGTTCAGTTAAAATGCCTTTTACCATTTAACTATACTATGTCTTTGATCAGCTGTTGGATTGTCATGTTCCAATGCAGACTTTCAGGGCAGGGCATGTGTTTAAAACAGTGACTGCTGGGCTTCCCTGGGGGCGCAGTCGTTGGGAGTCCGCCTGCCGATGCGGGGGACGCGGGTTCGTGCCCTGGTCCGGGAGGATCCCGCATGCCGCGGAGCGGCTGGGCCCGTGGGCCATGGCCGCAGAGCCTGCGTGTCTGGAGCCTGTGCTCCGCAACGGGAGAGGCCACAACAGTGAGAGGCCCGCGTACCGCAAAACAAAAACAAAAACAAAAACAAAACAGTGACTGCTAGTATGTACTTTAAGAAGTGGGCATGAGCAGAGCAGGGGAGTGGACTAAAAGAAAATGTAAACACAGGTCTGATGGCACTTTATATAAAAATATATAAGAGAAAAAGCCCAGGCCTTACCAAAAACAGAACCAAAAGCACAAGGAAAATGAGGGGAAAAAAACCTCAGCTTAATGTCATCCGACATAAAGGTATCTAGTAACCCCCCCACCTAATTTTGTAAGTTGAAATCTTAATACCCAGTACCTCAGAATGTGGCTTGTTTGGAACTACAGCCCTTAAAGAGGCAGTTAAGTTTAAATGAAGTCATTATGGTGGGCCCTAATCGAATTTGACTGTTCGTCCTCATAAGCTGAAGAAATTTGGACACACAGATAGAAACCAGGAATGTTATGTACACAGAAGAAAGACCATGTGAGGGCATAAAAAAGGTGGCCATCTGCAAGCCAAGGAGAGGGGCCTTTGAAGACACCATATATGCTGACAACATGATCTCAAACTTAGAGCCCCTAGAACTATGACAAAATACATTTCTGTTGTTTAAGCCACTCAGAATGGTACTCTGTTACAGCAGCCCTAGCAAACTAATATACTAATAGCTTTTGCTTTCTAGGGTAGAGAGAATTATAAGAATCTACCTACCTCAGGCATTTGGTTGAAACTGAGTGATGTAATCGATGAAGAAGGAAAGGAGGTGTTTCTAATTTTATATTAAAATGTGATATCAAGCTTGAAAATGAGTGCTACACTTTACTTGTCAAACGGCAGACATCAGCAGATACATCCTTCCTCGATACCTGCCTTCATCTATGTGGACCAGTTCTTCCTATCTTGGTAGATGTGGCATCCATTCTTTTAGGTGGCGTGTAACAATTGGAGCAGTGTTCTGCCTGCACTGCACTCTATTTCCAAAGAAGAAAGTTTGAGACCTTGTTTTGAGGGAGTGGGGGGGAAAGTAGTTGTCAACAGAAGGTAAAGGTTGTGCGTTGGCTAAAATATGGAGGCAACTGGTCCTGTAACAAAAAAATTAATTTCAATAAATAGTTGTGGCTTTTCTTGTGTCTGTTAGCCTTTGGTCTACTCTTCCCATTTTCAGCTTCTAGCCACTCCTACCACTCTCATTTGCTTAGCCCTTCAGCTCCACCATTCTCTACCTTCTAAAATCTCCCTACTTTCCTATAGTTTAATAAGTAATCTCCATTTCAGTCTAAAAGTGACTTCTATTTTCTTTGATATTACCAAGCCATTATAGTCTTTACTAAACTACTTTATTCTCCATTGTACTGTACATAATTGGCTTCTAACGTGAAGCCAGATAATCTTTTCAATATTGTAGAGAACTAACACTTTGGGATAGCTATTTACTTCAATATTCATCTTTTATAATATTTGTACTTTTTTTCTGGATTCATGGTGATGTTGCTTTAATGATTGAAATTTCCAGAAATCTATTTGATAGTGGGTTATTACATGTAAATTTAATTGCAAAAAGTAACAAAATAAAGCAAAGCAAATAAAACAGGGATTGTAGTATTTTTTATATATTTCTGCTTGAAAAAAGGGAATTGATCACATGATATGCCGAAAGTCCTAAATCTTATAGAAACAATTATATATATATTTCTCAGAACATTTTGTGCTTTTCAAAAATGCATTGTTTAAACTTCAAATATTCAAATTGCAAGCTCACTGCAGACGATTAAACTATTGAAAGAGCTGTAAAGTTTATAAGCATTAAGTGATCATTTTTCTAATAATTTATTTACTTGATGTGTTTTTTAGATTATTACAATATAATTATTTGAATAAATCCATATAATACACATTGGTGTTATTTATATATCTGTTGAAAGTAAAGACTTTTTAATAACCTATATTGTATTCTAAAAATGATTATACTTCAGAACAAATATTATAGTAATAAATATATAAATATTACTATAGTAATAAATATGCTTTATTTCAGATGTTATTATTTGTAAAACTTTTTATTTGTAACATTCATTTCTTGGTGATAGTTGGGCATTTTTCACAAATTATAACAACTAATTTTGGTTTAGCAAACACAGATAGGATACATTGATATAGATATGGTTTTATTTGCAATATTTATACATGAACTTGCAAGATTCCAGACATTAATTATCAGTATTTTATAAACCCAGATTGTACCTATAATATCTTATCTCCTGCCCATGTATTTCAGTATTTTTCCTCTGAATGAGCTAGCCACTTGTGGGAAATTCAAGAAAAGTGAATCTGAATTCTCAAATGATACAAACAGGTCAGTTATTTTATTACAATATAGCAAAGTGTTACAGATGTCAGTGGCCAGTTGAAAAGGTTGAAATGCAGAGTTGTTGAATTGAGACCCACAGTAACCCAAGAGCAAACTACTTCCTTCAGATACCTGAGATGTGTTCAAAATACCATTTGAGGTATTAATTTCTGAAGTTCCAGAGACTTGAAAGACTGAATTATTTTTTGAAAATTTTTCATGCACTGGCTTTGTTTTGGGCCCCAATAGGAAGACATTACAAATATTTCATCTAGCAACCATTTCTTTGCTACAGGTATCTGCCCAAAAGTCAAAAGAAGGGAGAGGCAGATGACATGATAATTTAAAAATAGTCAAATGATTTTAATTAATGTCATTGACATTTTAAATCTGCAGAAAATTCAACTGTTACTGCAATAGCAAATATCCTTAATGATATCAGATCAGGTTTCATGATCTTTTAATATGATGTGATAGTAACTGGAGCATATACTTGTGAATTACTAGAAGACCTAAAATACTAGCAAAGCAGCCAAAATAGTTTACGTAAAACTTCGGCAGCTCAAAACACTTGCTCTTGAGAATGTATGTTTTTTTTTCTCATCATGGTTGCTGGAATAAATTTAACCTAGTAATTTATCCATTACTATTTCACCAGGAAAATATTTCCATTAAACAAATTGGACGAATAAAGTGAAGATAAATGTAACCCATCCAAAATTCGTAGTAAACCACTGAGAGGGTTCAGTTTATATTTTTATCGTAGTTATTTAATTTTTGTTTAGTGTTACAGAATTATTTAGAATAACGTGTCTAGTTTGAAGTTTAATAACATGAACCGTAATTTTAAACAGTTTTTCCTTCTGTATAATCAGATATTATTTAAGAATCTAAAAATGTGATTAAGAGATAATTACTCAGGTAATGTTTAATATGCAATAGGTGCACATCAAACATTAGTAAACCTACACTTTAGTCAATAAAAGAAAATTTGTGCTGCATAGAACTTAAAATATGCATCCAAACTTTCTAGTGAATCAGTAGAATAAGTAGAACTAGGACCAAGTTCATAATTTCATGCTTTCCATCATAGGTCATGGGAGCACATGAAATGGCCAGATGAGTAGCTATTAAGGTGAGGCCAAGGTGAGGTCTGAAGTTCCCACCTGCAGAGAAATGTGTGTGGAAACGTGCATAGACTTTGTAATGATCATTTACAAAACAGGAATGGGTTACAAAATCAGTATTTTTTTTGCAAAAGAATGCAGAAATGCTCATGAGGTCACCTACAAATTTTTGAAAGGCATCAATTTCTAAAGATATGGAGTCTTTCATGTAAGAATTTGTAAAGGGTAGTAAGTATTTAAGGCAGTTAGGTCTGTGCAGATGAGGAAGATCCAGGCTTTCATTTACATCCTTAGTTGCATGAAAAATATTATTAAAATATTCAATGCAGGCACAATGATAAGCAAAGTAAAGATTGAATGTTTAATAAGAGAGGGACACTTATGTTCTGTGTTTGTGTGTGTGTGTGTGTGTGTGTGTGTGTTTGTCCCTTAAGGCAGGAGAGAGATGTGTAAGAAAGATTTGTCAATCAAAAAATCATATTGAACAGAATTACTCATATGTATCATGAGTATGAATTTGGTCTATAACAATTGGAAAGAAGAAATATCCTATTTTATTTTTCATAAGCAGATAAATTTGGCCCTAGTTCTATTCCAAATTCCATCTCATGTACACATATGAGTTCTTTCTCTCTCTAGGATATACAAGATTCTGAGGAGGGATTTATATGGTATATGGAGGGGAGTTTTTAGTCTATCGTGACCACTGCTAAGATGTGCATTGTCCAAGCTCCGTTAGCCTTTTTTGGGGGAGGTAAACTCCTTTCATTCAGTGCTAAATATGGCATTAGGAACTGTCTTTAAAGTCACACTATTTGTGTTTTCCTACTCCCTTCTCTCTCTCTCACACACACACATACACACACACACACACGCTCTAATTATTCATAAACCAAGAGGTCCTATGCTTTGACTAGCTCTGCTTTCATTGGTGCAGGTTCCAGTCTGCAGTTGAAATGTCCACTGCTCTTCCTCTCCCTGCATTCTTCCTCAGTATTGGATTCGCACTTTTCTCTATCTTTGGGTGGCTTTGGTTCCACCTAGTCCACTTGTAGCACCAACCTTTCATAATCACCCTATCTACCCACAAAAGTCTGCATGCTCGTACTTTATAGTACCTTCCCGTATGGTGGACCTCATAGAATATGATTGTCTTTGCCATGCAGAGGAGGAAACTCTCTACTCTTCCTGCTCACCTTAAGACTGAGGGGGCGCACATCTTTGTACTCTTACACACCATTGTAAGCACACACTCAGCATCTTTTCTTCCAGATTCTAGCGTCTGTCTTTGGAACGGCAACACAGGAGCTACGAGTGATAAAGTCTGTACTCAGAATAAAAAGCTTTGTTGTATCGAAGTCAGTGGGAAAAAAAAAATCCTTTTACTCATTATCTCAACAGTGAAAACAAAGACCACATTATTGTTTAAGTCAACTAACATTCCATATTAGTATATTTGCCCAACAGAGTTTTTGTACAATAATATATTTTATTTATTTATTTATTTAGGTTGTGTTGGGTCTTCGTTGCTGTGTGCAGGCTTTCTCTAGCTGTGGTGAGCGGGGGCTACTCTTCGTTGTGGTGCGCGGGCTTCTCCTTGCAGCGGCTTCTCTTGTTGTGGAGCGCGGGCTCTAGGCGTGCGGGCTTCAGTAGTTGTGGCACATGGGCTCGGTAGTTGTGGCTCGCGGGCTCTAGAGCGCAGGCTCAGTAGTTGTAGCACACATGGGCTTAGTTGCTCCACGGCATGTGGGATCTTCCCGGACCAGGGCTCGAACCCGTGTTCCCTGCATTGGCAGGTGGATTCTTAACCACTGTGCCACCAGGGAAGCCCTGACATCATTTTTTCTCACAAACTTTTTTAATTCTATGAAATAAATGACATGGCATGACTCCCTTTTTTTTTTTTTTTTAAAGCAGTGACTACCCTGACACATAGTAGCTACTTATTATTATCATCTATTTCAATTGTAGCATGGTACTGAACCAGTTACAGTTAGGTTTGAGAGAATATAACTCCTACCCCTCCCACACATACAAAATATTAACAGTGGCTTAAGTAACATATAAGACTGTAAGTGGGCAGATCTGGGGTGGTGTGATGGCTCAGTGGTGTCAGGGGTCAAGATTCTTCTTTCTCCTCTTTTCTCATCATGCGGCTTCACCTCATGGTTTAAGATATGCTGGGGCTCTAGGCATCACACCTTCATTCCAGCCAGCGAAAAGGATGGAGCAGGAAGAAAGGTCAGCTTGGCCTTTAAAGTTGCACACAACACTTACCTAGCAATCACACTCAATACTTATGCTTATATCTCAATGGGGGGAAATTATTATTATGGTCATACTTAACTACAAGGAAAGGTTGAGGATGTAGACTTTATTTTGAGTGGCCACACACTAAAGAACACAGGGAAACACATGCAAGGGTAGAAAACTAGGAGTACTTGCCAACATGTAAATAACAACAAAATAATTATATTATTATGCTGCATTTCCCAGGTGCCCACAAGGACAGTTAGCCCAATGGAAGACTTATTACTACTTCTTTATATTTAGGACAAACTGTGTAACTGTCTCCTTCTTCCCTTCCCTGAGTTTTATGGTATAGAACTATGAAAAGATAACTCTAAGGGCAGAGATATCTACAGAGAGAGCCATCAGAATTTTTGCTTATCTATGCCTAAGAACCATGGAGTGATATTCTTATACCTCAATGAAAATAGCTAATTTAATGATAAATGTTTAGAGCATTTAAACTTCTGGAGAGAAGTTTTGCATGAGTGTGTGTGTGTGTGTGTGTGTACTAAGGTAAATAATTTTTATCAAGTTAGAATCTAAGTAAACAAAATGATATAGAATTCAGGTAAATAAAATCGAAATAAATTTTTAAAAACTAATCTCAAAAGAGCAAATATTTATAAACAAGGAGGTGAAAATAGGCTTCTAAAGTATTTCCTAAGTAAAATACATGAGTTTTGAAAATTAATATCAATAATAAAATAAACTGGAAATAAACAACTAAATCCAAAGATTGAAACTTTGTACTTCATGGAATATCTTACTTTTTGCTGCTTTGTGTGCCATAAAGAAACTGCGTTTTTGGCTTAGCACTTGCTTGGAGTACCCATTCTGGAAAAGCAAATTTTTTTGTGTGTATGCTACATCTTGCTCAAAAGATAAAAATTCAAATAAAAATTACACTCATCAAACCTAGTTTCAGTCAATAAAACTTCTGGCATGTCTATTATTTCCACTTTTAAGCTATTCTTTATAAGAAGCCATTTTGAAACTATAACCATACAGGATTGACTATAAGCTTTTTGTATGTCCCAAATCTAGCACTGTGAAACTACTTCTTAACAGCTACTTAGTGACAGAATGACAAATGAATGTCCTCTTCATTGTAGTGAAAGATGACTGACTTAATGAGTCACATCTTACTTGTCAATTAGGTTTCTTCCTCTGTATGTATGTCTCTTTATAGATAAAGCAGTTCCTTGAAACCACAGTTATAGGTAAGATAAAGAAATATATGATCCCTTTCTTGCCTTCAAGGAGAATAGCCCTCCACATCAGATTTAAAAATATTGAGTGTTCAAAATTACTGTTTTATTATTAAAAGTATTTATGTATGCCATATGAGTGTATATTATACACTAGTGTGTTCATTAACTTCTCTTGACCATGGTTTTCTATGTTCCCTTTATTATTTTATGAATCAGCATCTGACATGTTTTACTTAATTCCAGTCATTTGGAATCTATCATAAATATTGTAATTCTGTTTTCCACAAATAAAACAAAATCCATGTTAGAAATATCCACACTTCAAGTTAGTATAATGGTCTTGGGGATACAGATCACAGAATGGTGGTCAGTTAGTGGAAATTGAAAAAACACTGTTCTTATTGTTTTAGGTCTATTATAAAGTTTATTAACACATACTTTTTTCTTAATAACTGATTGATATGTTCACAAACATAATTTTTTTTTTATTCTGGAGAGAATTTCTTGTTTGGACATATTTATCATCATAGAGATGAATGGAGTGCAAGATGGTACATAAAATAAACCACTTTTTAATTTTAAGTACAGAAAATATAAAGTGATTATTTTTACTCATTATATATTGATAGTCTACGCTTTTAAGATCATATCTTACCGCATGAAGTTTCAAACTTACTACATTTGAAATATATTTAAATATCACAAAGGAAAGCCTCAAGTAAAAATGATATTTTAAAACTCCTACTAGAAAAAATTAGAGGAGTCTTTTCCCAATTTACATTTTCCTCCACTGACCTTCAGCTGGTAATATACACCTCCATTCCTATGTCGATTTCTTTGGATGGCATTAGATCTTCAGAGAGTTCTAGGCTCAGAAACAAGCACTAGATTTGGTTCTTTCTTCTTCCTTACTTTTTTCATCAAATATCTAACTGTAATTTTTTTCTATGATCATATCTTCATTCCTGTCCTTCTCATCCTCTGAATTCTTATATCTTCTATTTCATATCAGGCCACTATTTCCCACAACTCCTACCTTTCTTCCCAGAGCTTCCTCTTACCATTGTGTTTGATCTTTCAGTCGTTAAAAGCTTTGTTGAGAGTCTGTGTGACTGAGGCCATGGCTATTGTGGTAAATGCACATTATGGAAGAATTATCGGGAGAAAAATAAAGTAAAGCTGTGTGTATGTTGCTCTTGCACTCTTGAATACTATTTTTTCCTACAAGGATTAGTTCTAGGATCATAGTTGATAAAGTCAATCAGTAACAATCAGGTTACTAATTTACTTAAATAATTCTGTGCTATTGGTATCAATGAAGGTTTTTCTACTGGAGTTTAAAGGATATCATCATTAAGAAGCAGAAATTTTCTTACCAGAAACATCTTTACCAAATTGGAGATATCTAGAAAGATCAGCTTTTCTTCTTCAACATTTTGTAGAGTAGAGAGCTATGTTTGTGTACAGAAATTATTAACTTCTTACGTGTATTCCGTTCTTTTAAAGAATTAACTCAGAGTTCCAAAATGCACCTCCCTTCTTCTTTCCACTCATCCCCTAGAACTGAAAATTACAACCTGAGATTCATTTCTTAGCTCTCTATTTGCAGGTTCACTTTGTAAAATTTTAAACAATTGTAGGAGACAACTATACACAAATAAGATTGAATGACACGTTAACTGGGTATTGTGTATCTCTACAAAGGGAACAGAGCTTTGTGAGGAACAGTTCCAGGCATTTAAAACAAACATTTCTGCAGATAGCAGCCATGTGCCTGCCTAGACCAGAGTTTCTCAATCTTGACTCCATTGACATTCTTGGCCAGAAAATTCTTTCCTGTGGGGATTTGCTCTCTGCATTATCACAGCTTTAGTAGTATCCCTGGCTTCTACCCACTAGATGCCAGTAGCACCTCGCCATTCATGGCTAACAAAAATGTGTCCTACCTTGCGATACGTCTCTTGAAGGCAAAATTTCCCTCAGTTGAGAACCACTGGCAAAATAATGGATGGAGTAATAATCATATCAAGTACTTTATAAATATCATCTCATTTAGTTCCTGAAACGAACCAAAGAGGTGACATTATTTGCTGAACTAAGATCTAGGGAAGGTTTTTTTAAATGTAGGGTTACAGACCTAACAAGTGGCAGAACCCAGAAATCAGCCTTAAAATTTACACTCAGCAGCTGTGCAAGTTGAATGGAAGGAAAGGAGGTGACAAACATGCCCACCTAACAGTTTTGCTGAGGGCCAGTACTGGTCAGTTTTCTCCTCCTTACTGTCAGTTTTTAGGATACATTGCTTACTCAAGGTATTGGTCCATGTATAGGATTTTAACAGTGATTTAACTTTATTTCCTATTCTGTGCTCAGAGCTTGGATTATGGTTGTTAGATTAGGATTTGTGAAAGTGCTTTGAAGCCAGGAAAAAGAGTCTTACTGTTACAGTGATTTATTTGATGGCATTTCAAAGTAAACATTGCCTATAAAGAGAGTAAGAGCATGCCAAACCTGGGAGATCAGCTATAAACTGTCAGCATTTTTTTACCTTTTCTCCCAAAATTTATCTATGAAGTGCTAACTTCTAAAACCTTCAGTTAAGGAGTTGCAAGTGAAAACGTGATTAGTCCATTTACCCATTCATTTATTCATTCATTCTGTCAACAAATATGTAATCTTCATGAGGGTAGGACCTTCATTTTGTCCCTATTTCTCCCTATTTTGATGGCTGTTTTCTCTGAAACTTGTATCTGGAAGATGGTTGACAATATTAAATATTTATCAAATGAAAAACAATAGCAATGAATACAAGTTTTTCTTATGCTTAGTATATGTATCAGAAAATGATCTAAGTACAATGACTTCTTTAAAAAACTGTTAGTCTGGGCTTCCCTGGTGGTGCAGTGGTTGGGAGCCCGCCTGCCGATGCAGGGGACGTGGGTTCGTGCCCCGGTCCGGGAGGATCCCACGTGCCGCGGAGCGGCTGGGCCCGTGGGCCATGGCCGCTGAGCCTGCGCGTCCGGAGCCTGTGCTCCGCAGCGGGAGAGGCCACAGCGGTGAGAGGCCCACATACCGTAAAAAAAAAAAAAAAAAAAAAAAAAAACTGTTAGTCTAAGAAGGTGTGTGTGGCAGAGTAGATGAGGAATGCATGTATATATAACAAGCAATATAGACTTACTTAGACTTGCTTACTGTACTTATGAATTTATGAGAGTACAAAGCATTTTAAGGCTAAGTAAATAAATTTTTTCTTACTTATCACTTCTACCTATTTCAAGCCAAAAAATAGCCTAAATTATTAAAATATGACCCTACCCAATCTTAATTGAGCAGGGTTTATCTTTACTATCCACAATGGTATTGGTTTTCTGTTGCTGATAACAAATTATAGCACATTTAACAACTTAAAACAACACCCATATATTAGCTCGCAATTTTGTAGGTCAGAACTTAAGAGTAACTTATTACAAATCAAAGCATATTACAAATTGAAGTGTCAGTCAGGCTAAGTTCTTATCTGTAGTCTCTGGGGGAGAAATCCACTTCTAAGCTCATTTTTTGTTGTTGTCAGAATTCAGTTCCTTGTGATTATAGAAATGAAGTCTCTGCTTGCTGGCTGGCCATCTCCTGGAAGCCACTCAGCTCCTAGAGGCCGTCCACAATCTTTGATTCCTGGCCCCCTTCCTTTCGAAGCAAGCAATAGGGTGTCAAATCCTTCTCATCCATCCAAGCTCAGACTTCTTCTGCAACCAGCTAGAAAAAAGCTTTCTTTTTAAAGGGTCGTGTCAGGTCCATCCAGGTAACCTCCCTGTTTTAAAGCCAGCTCCGCCATATGCATAAACTAAGCACAGGAGTAAAATCCATTAAGTATACAGTCCTGTGGATTATGTAGGGCATACATGGGGGTGGGAAATTTGCAGGGCCATTTTAGGATTCTGTCTACCAAAACAACCTTCCTTTTTTTTTTTTTTAATACCTTTTATTTGACAATGCTTCCTGTGTAATATAATATACCAAATATACCAAATATGCATCATTAAGTATCTCTCTTTGAGATGCTTCAGGACAATATCACTTCATTTTCCCTTAATAAAATCCATTTCCTTTCCTCATAATTTTTTTTTACATCTTTATTGGAGTATAATTACTTTACAATGGTGTGTTAGTTTCTGCTTTATAACAAAGTGAATCAGTTATACATATACATATGTCCCCATATCTCTTCCCTCTTGCACCTCCCTCCCTCCCACCCTCCCAATCCCACCCATCCAGGTGGTCACAAAGCACTGAGCTGATCTCCCTGTGCTATGCGGCTGCTTCCCACTAGCTATTTTACATTTGGTAGTGTATATATGTCCATGCCACTCCCGCCCTTTGTCACAGCTTACCCTGCCCCCTCCCCATATCCTCAAGTCCATTCTCTAGTAGGTCTGTGTCTTCATTCCCGTCTTACCCCTAGGTTCTTCATGACATTTTTTTTTCTTAGATTCCATATATATGTGTTAGCATATGATATTTGTCTTTCTCTTTCTGACTTACTTCACTCTGTATGACAGACTCTAGGTCCATCCACCTCACTACAAATAACTCAATTTTGTTTCTTTTTATGGCTGAGTAATATTCCATTGTATATATGTGCCACATCTTCTTTATCCATTCGTCTGATGATGGACACTTAGGTTGTTTCCGTCTCCTGGCTATTGTAAATAGAGCTGCAGTGAACATTTTGGTACATGACTCTTTTTGAATTATGGTTTTCTCAGGGTATATGCCCAGTAGTGGGATTGCTGGGTCATATGGTAGTTCTATTTGTAGTTTTTTAAGGAACCTCCATACTGTTCTCCATAGTGGCTGTATCAATTCACATTCCCACCAGCAGTGCAAGAGGGTTCCCGTTTCTCCACTCCCTCTCCAGCATTTGTTTCTAGATTTTTTGATGATGGCCATTCTGACTGGTGTGAGCTGATATCTCATTGTAGTTTTGATTTGCATTTCTCTAATGATTAATGATGTTGAGCATTCTTTCATGTGTTTGTTGGCAATCTGTATATCTTCTTTGGAGAAATGTCTATTTAGGTCTTCTGCCCATTTTGGGATTGGGTGGTTTGTTTTTTTGTTATTGAGCTGCATGAGCTGCTTGTAAATTTTGGAGATTAATCCTTTGTCAGTTGCTTCATTTGCAAATATTTTCTCCCATTCTGAGGGTTGTCTCTTGGTCTTGTTTATGGTTTCCTTTGCTGTGCAAAAGCTTTGAAGTTTCATTAGGTCCCCTTTGTTTATTTTTGTTTTTATTTCCATTTCTCTAGGAGGTGGGTCAAAAAGGATCTTGCTGTGATTTATGTCATAGAGTGTTCTGCCCATGTTTTCCTCTAAGAGTTTGATAGTTTCTGGCCTTACATTTAGGTCTTTAATCCACTTTGAGCTTATTTTTGTGTATAGTGTTAGGGATTGTTCTAATCTCATACTTTTACATGTATCTTTCCAATTTTCCCAGCACCACTTATTGAAGAGGCTGTCCTTTCTCCACTGTACATTCCTGCCTCCTATATCAAAGATAAGGTGACCATATGTGCGTGGGTTTTTCTCTGGGCTTTCTATCCTGTTCCATTGATCTATCTTTCTGTTTTTGTGTCAGTACCATATTGTATTGATTACTGTACCTTTGTAGTGTAGCCTGAAGTCAGGGAGCCTGATTCCTCCAGCTCCGTTTGTCGTTCTCAAGATTGCTTTGGCTATTCGGGGTCTTTTGTGTTTCCATACAAATTGTGAAAATTTTTTTTGTTATAGTTCTGTGAAAAATGCCAGTGGTAGTTTGATAGGGATTGCATTGAATCTGTAGATTGCTTTGGGTAGTAGAGTCATTTTCACAATATTGATTCTTCCAATCCAAGAACATGGTATATCTCTCCATCTATTTGTATCATCTTTAATTTCTTTCATCAGTGTCTTATAATTTTCTGCATACAGGTCTTTTTTCTCCTTAGGTAGGTTTATTCCTAGATATTTTATTCTGTTTCTTGAAATGGTAAATGGGAGTGTTTTCTTGATTTCACTTTCAGATTTTTCATCATTAGTATATAGGAATGCCAGAGATTTCTGTGCATTAATTTTGCATCCTGCTACTTTACCAAATTCATTGATTAGCTCTAGTAGTTTTCTGGTAGCATTTTTAGGATTCTCTATGTATAGTATCATGTCATCTGCAAACAGTGACAGCTTTACTTCTTCTTTTCCAATTTGGATTCCTTTTATTTCCTTTTCTTCTCTAATTGCTGTGGCTAAAACTTCCAAAACTATGTTGAATAAGAGTGGTGAGAGTGGGCAACCTTGTCTTGTTCCTGTTCTTAGTGAAATGCTTTCAGTTTTTCACCATTGAGGATGATACAACCTTCCTTCTTTTTTTTCATTTGTTTCTTATATGGTGCTCATTGGCCACTGGACTAGGTTAGTCAGTGTTGTCAGAGTACTTAATATGGCCTTGATCTTAATAATCACCATCTTTATTATTGTTGCTCTTTTACATTTTCTGCCTTCCTTTTTAAACTCTAGATATGGTAATGGCAAGGCCTGATCTGACTTCATTACAACTGCATGTTGACTATTTCTGGTACCTAATCCTTTCCAGATGACACAAAATAGATGCTCAATAAATGAGTTGAAGGAGGAAACAAAAGCAAACACAAGAGAAATAATATTACATGAGAGTCTTCCAATCAGCCTACTCTGATCCTTATTCTCATTCTTCAAGTGTCAGGTCAGATGTTACCTTTCCAGCTAATTGCTACATTGCAGGTGGCCTCCCCTACAATGTCATTAACCTCTTTATTTACTTCCCATCTCATCATTTTCTATAATGATGTTTTTTGCTTACCTGTTTATTGTCTGGTTCCCACTAGAACAGAAGATTCCAGAAGATAGTTAATTTATCTTTCATTCATCATTGTATCTCCAGAGTCTAAACTAGTACCTGGTTCATATTGGATACTCAGTAAATACTGAAAGAATGAATTATGGCCTGGCAGAATTGTCCTACAGAGCTTGGATATAATTTTTCATAGCACAAATGATAACTTGAACATTTAAAACTCTTAAAATGCATTGCAGAAGTTTTCCAACATTTTTTGATAATGATTTCAAACTTAGTCAAGCTACAATCTATAGTCTTCACTCTAATTACACAGTACATTTACCTTTTGCACTTTGCTACCCGTCAAATCAGGAATGTTTTATGCAAATTAACTTAGCAATTCAAGGTGAATATGGGTAAAAATTAATTAGGGATTTAAAAAATTTGTTCCAATAACAGCTATCCTCAAAAGGGGGAAGGTAATAGTTACACCAAGAATTTCAAATAATCAAAGTGCTAATTTATGATGTAAATTTACTTCATCTGGACATACATACTTCAATGTAAATTGCATTCATTTGGACATAATCATTTTTCACAAAGTCCTTGTGTTTGGCCTCTAATAGTTGCCTGTGTTTTAATTTTCAAACTTAGATTATTCAGCATCTTTCTGTGTTCCTCCTTACGTTGTGCTGAAGTCCAGAGTAAAAACAATATGATATGTATCACTATTTAAAAAGCTTTTTGTGCTTCCCAGAGCTTCCTGTGCCATCATCAATTATAACTCCAAACATGTTCTCCTATTTCCATTGTCACAGGGAAAGTGACAGTTTCTGGTACTTTATAGCTTGATAAACTGTCTCCTAGACAATATCTTAATCAGCATAAATTTAGGTTGCTGTGGGTTCATTTTTTATAAGCGAAATATCCTGATGTAATTTTAGGTATCCTAAAATGTAATTATTTAGATAGGAATGCCAAGTAAATAAATCCTTGATTCATTTTCTTTTAAATCCTGAAAGCTCAGTGCCCTAAATACTAGTTTGGTAGGAAAATCATTGACAGCTACAGACTACTGCCACTTGAGACAGATTGATAACAACAACTTAAAAAAAAAATCGCCTTTCGTTATTTACCAGTAATTATCTTCTACTGGCTCTTCTGTCAACACTTACTCATTTAGTCTATCAAATTAACTGATTAATGCTAAATAACTTTCTAAGGCTTTTGCTTAAAATAGTAAAATTTTAGATACTATTGTGGAAATATATGTTATGCAGAATCTTGGAGTTTTCCTATCTTATGAAAAATGGCTGAATTTTCATTTATCTTTTGATTTAGGCCTTTGTTTTCTTCCAACATGTACACTTCTACATCTTTCCTCCACCCTCATCATTTGCCCATGGTGAGATAATTGTCTTTTAAATGCCACTGTCTCAAGAATGATCTCGTACTGTCCTCTTTGTGCCTCTTCTCTACACTGTATTACCTTTTATTATAGTCCCTATAAAGTTTTAGAATAATCACTTCCTCACATGTCTGTCTAATCCAGCCTATCCTTTTCCTCTAGTTTATAAATTCAGGCAGTTAGAATGACCACGCTAGACCTCAGTAAGTAATAAAGGCAAATTGGCCAACCAAGAGTAAATCACAGCAATCTTCTCTTCTATTATCCAAATACTCTTTAGCCCTTATTCTGAATTTCATATTAGCTTTTAACCAATAGAGTGAGCACTTTTTGAGAGGCTCTCTCTATAAGAATATTTAATGGATGTCTTCACTTTAACCATTGTAACTATGCTATGAAAACTATATCTTCATTTTATGGCTCTGACATATGTTGGGAAGTGCAGGTGGAAATCCAATGTCTAAGGGCTTTAGAGTGGATGTTTCTAATGGTTTTGCTATTGCTACGTCACCATGGAAGGAAGACTTTTGAAGCCAGTCAATGTAGCTATGGTACCCTGAAATCACTGCACTCTGGATGTTATATAACAAAGATCTATGACCCCAGTCATAGTAGAAATGACTCACCTTCTCTCAATTTCATAAGCGTAGCGAAGTCTCAGTCTTTCAGTTCAAATGATCAAAGAACATATATCAGATGGTTAGTATTGAGACTCGTAAATACTTGTTTCTAAATGGAGACTGTTGAGATGAGCCTCAAGATGTTTCCAACTAATGAGACAAATATTGTTGACCAGCTGCATAACATTTCTATTCACAAATTATCGAATTCAAAACTAAAGTATCAGACAACCAGTGTTTTACAGTAACAGGCATAGCTGCCATTCAACATAAATCTAGGTTGACTCTGAGCCCAGCCAAAGATCAATGTATTGAAGATCTTTTTTAAAAGTCTGATGAAAGGAAGTTGGGCTGTTGACCAAAACTTCTTGGTAACTTCCCATGGGAAAAGAAGTTCTTTTGGAGGACAGTGCTGAAAAGCTTGGCATGTGCTGACACTTTGTTACAGTCTTTTCAATAGCAGAATCATTTCCAGGCCACCAGACACAGTGAATAATTCCTGAATATGCTACATGTGGTGTGGCCAAGATGACAGTACTGCCATCTGGAATAATAACAAAATTTCCTGAAAACAGACATCCTTTATGGACAGATAACTCATGCAGAACATGTGTCAAGGGCTTGATTTCTTCAGACATTTCCCTGCTGGACTTTGCAGTCACAGGCAGAAGTACATTTATAGCAACAGAACATTACAGATAAGAACTACATAAATCACACTCCATTGCCTATTTATATTTACAAGTATTAGGAACGGCACAGCATCCACTCGTATTTAGAAAGAGGTATTTACTTTTTCCATTAAATATGAAGAGGTCACATTGTATTTTGGCATGGAAAAAGAGAAAGTTCACCAGTGATTGGGACAGCACATACTACAGAGAAGACAATGATAATAACCTGGAGGAACTAAGAAATCTTATCTAAACCTGTGTCACCAAACATGAATACAGCAGTTAGTTCAGCACAAATCCTGAATTAATTCCACTTACAACAGCATTATTTTATTGTCTCATAACTAGTTTACCTCTCCTCCTGCAACCCTCAAGTTTATTTTATATCCCCCAATTGATTTTTCTTTCATATTCTCTTTATTAATTAATTCATTATTTAGTGATTTTTGAGCATTTTGCTAAATTAACATGGTTTCTTTATATTCAATTATCGTAGAAGTTAAAGGATCAAAATATATAAAATATCTGGTTGATTAAATCAAGAGTGAGAGGCATGGTTCTCTGACAGGTTGGAATGGTTATTATCATTCCTCAGATTATCTCCACAGCATCCTTAGAGCTCCAGCTAGCCATTTTCAAGAACTTCTGCCTTTGCTGTGATGATATTTATTGAGTTACTTCTTTTTCTCTAGTGTGAAAGAAATCCTGTCATAAAATTTAATTCCTTCGATGATGTTCAGAGACAGTATTTAACATGGATGTTTTGAACTGGGCTATTGAAATAATAGAATACAAAGTTTGTTTCCTATTTATAATCAATTAAAATGAAACACAAGTTGAATGAAAGAAAATGTGCAGAAGCCTACATGAAGGAAAAATGTGAAATTTAGTAATATTCTTCAAGTTGTCAACAAGTATCTTTGGCTGTACCTTGCCCAGTTTATATGTATGTTAAATATATGTGTGAAATCTGGCCTTTAGACATACGTGTCTGATCCTTTCATACTCCCTTTTATAGAAGTGGTCTTTAATATTGTGTCTAGATTAAATATGTTGTGACTCTGTTAGTACACAGTTTCATTCTTTGACCTACTTGATGTACCAGAAAAAAATAGGATGCTGTATGTTTTTCTGGCTGATGGAAACTTCTCTTGAGAGCATTTATGAGCTGAATATTCAACCACCATCCCTTTTCCCTGTGGCAAAGGTCTCACTGATAATGAGGAATTCGATCTAAACAAAGTTGTGAAAAGTTCTGAACAGCATTAGTTTATATAGAAAACATTGTGCATTAGCATATAAAGAATATATATAATAAAAGAATGATAAATTTCCACTTATTAACAATTAACAATATACTAGTTGATCTCTATTTCAATAACTAGTTACTTGATACAATAATGTGAACTTATACATGATTATATATTATAAATTATCATAAAATAGTAGTAATTTGTTATATTAACTTTAATAATATGTAATAAATATTTATTAAATGCTTTGGCTGCTAAGTTTTGAATTCGTACAGATTGATAGAAAGCACATGACAAACTGTCACTGTATTAAACAAATTCTGAAGGAGTTATATATATATCTGCTTTAGTATTAGAGAAATGGCATTTCATTCATTGAATTTCATATAAAATACAAACGCATTATCATGTACCGTAAGTCCTACGTGATCTGGCTTCTTCCCAGACTCTGATTTCACCTCATGATTTTCTCATTTATTTCTCAGGTTTTAGCCATCCTACCTATCTTTACATTTCTTGGACAAGTAAAGCTTGATTTTTCCTTCTCTATAGATATAACTTCCCAGTCCAGATCTCCATATGGTAGGTCTGAAATTAAATTTTACCGTTGCCATTTGGTCTTCACTGAAAAATCAGTAATTTAGTCTTTCCTAGAACTCATTTCTATCCCATTCTTATATTTTTATTATTTTGGAAATTACTAGTTATTTTATATTTTCTTGTTTATTTTTTTCCCTCCCACCAGCATGTAATTTGCACAAAGGCAAGAACTTTATGTGTCTTATTCAACACTCTGTTTATCCTTATGCCAAGAATAGTATTGGTAGAAAGAAGACATTCAGTATATTTCTCTTGAAAAAATTGAGTAAATAACTGAATGAATAAACACATTTTGGGGCCATAAGCCATCAAAAAAGGACAGGCCAAAAATATCCTTGCTTGAAAATATGCAGTACACACTGTGAGACTAACAAGACAATCTGCAAAAATAAAACATCATTATCATACACTAATGTTAATTTGTTACTTCAAATTAAGAAAAGAAAAATTATAAGTTCAAAACAGCATTAGTGGTAAATTGATTAAAAAATGATAGTAAATGTAAGCTGTTATTCATCCATAGAATCAGAGACAAGATATGCTTGAAGGACTCTCTTTGTCTGCCAAATTTTGAGGAATACTGCACTTGTGTTTAGGGGGTTGGGGGTGGGGTAGTGAAATATCCTGAGGAAGTATTGGCAGAGCTTCAGTGGGGTTTTACAGTCCATCATCACTTGAGTTGCTGATACAGACATGGATGGTCTTACTTGGCTCTCTGACACACTCTTACCCATCAAGCTGTTGCTTCTTATTCTCTCATCCCAACATCACTTTCTACAAATTTTAGATATTTACATATTGCATTTAGTGTATCTGTTTACATATCAGCCTCTCCCCCTCCATCGGGATCTATCTAAAAGTAAGAATTTTTCCATCATTTTTCTTGCCCTGCTCCATGCCTAGGAAATAAGTGCCCTATAGGCTTCAGTAAACTAAGTACTTAGTTTTTTATAAAGACAATTTTAAGAACCAAATGGCGTTAGGAATCCCTCAACGTCTTCCTTTCTTTGATAGCTAATTCACATACTGTTGTGCATGTTACCATACCACGTCAACATCTAGAGATTCTGTTTTTTAAAAGCTGTAACTAATGGCTCCTTCAATTAACCTTTGATGTACATCATGTTATCATATGTTCCCTCAGTGTTCCTGTAGATATTTCTTGATATCTTAGAGAAGTAATGCAAATGGCTTCTGATTACATTTTAAGAAATTTTTAAATATTGTATTTCCTTACTTAAATAGGAAAAGCGTCATGGGTAGTTAAATTTTTGATTAATGAGGGATGAATTTTGAGCTCAAGTGGTTTAGCCCATTGTGTCTTATAATTCTTCAGAGTAATAACCTTCCTGAGTGGTAGTGGAACAGTTTATCAATGCAAAATCATTGATGAAGAGGGCTATTGATTCTCCTTATCTGCAGTTAATGAAATGCTTTGTTCACTAGCGTCAATGAGGAAAACTGGAGTTAAATATGTCAGAAGTCAGCAAGAGCAGTGAGCTCGGCTGCCGCATCTAAAGACAATATACTATAAGCAGAGAAGACAGTATAGTCCCATACATTAAAAACTAAGAGTGCTGATGCTAATTTAGCCCTCTTACTCCTTTCACTCAAAAACGGGAATCATGAACATATATTTGAGTAAGTGATTCTTGAACTCCTGAATGGAAAGAAGTTTAATTGAATTATTTTTTGAATCCTAAGGCCTTAGAGAAGAATAGTAGTTAATATATTGGTAAAACGCTATCAATAAAATGGATTTTTAAGGCTTTATAACTGAATAGAACTTCCAAAACTCCCCATGGTCTGGAATCTGGGGTTTCTGTCCTACTCCATTTGTTATTATTCAGCTTGTTGAAGCTCCATTTGTACAAAACTAACTAAATGTCTTGCTAGATATGTGCAGGAAGTACTCAAAAATGTTTAGAATAATCTTCATATAAAATAGACAAGCCATAATATGTTATGTTAATCACTAGAATGATTCAACAGATAAGGAAATTGTAACCCAAGGGATAGTGATTCTCAAAATTCAGTGTATATCAGACTCCTAGGCCGCATTCTCACTGTTGGTTGAGAAGGCTGATTGGAAGTTGGACCAGATGATTTGATGTAGGTGGTAGGGAGATGATACTTGGAGGTATATGTTTAATGTGCAGAATGTAAGTCAACTATTAACTAGTTCAATGTAATTCTGTTACTGCATAAATTTTGAATATAAGACATTTACAATCTGTTAGCTCCACTACTACTTTCAATAGAACTATTATAAAAGAGTGTTAATTTTGAATCATGGGGCTCAGGTACATAGAATTTTTATTGATCAAAGTCATTTGGAAAAACAAAATACCCCTGCCCACCCTTACACACCAATGCCACAACAAACCTAGCGCCCATTAAGTTACATAACAGTTGGTTCCCTGCCAGCTTCAGCTATTAGAGAATTTGGTTATTTGGCTCCTGCATCTATTTACTACAAAACACTTATTCTCTAAAGATTTCATTCTTCTGCCAATTTAAAATTCTAGTAAAATAGATGAGTGGAAGGTTAAAATAGAAACAACTAAGCTATTCTTTCTCCTTTAAAACATCAAAGGCAATCAGTTAGTTGATATAATTTGTGACTCGCTTCTAAAATGTGTCATCTTTACAGTAGTTTGTATTTTATCATTTGATAAATTATGTTTGACACGTAGATGTAAGAGCAGAGGAAAGCTACATTTTACTTAGTGTGTGCATGTGTGTGTGCATGTCTCTGTGTGTGTGTGTGTGTGTGTGGTGTATTTTAGAACAGAGACTCCACTTCACGATGGAGTCTGGTGAAACATCCTGCTAATTTTATGAACTACCTTCTAAAAAACATGTCAAAAATAGATTGTCAGGTACATCTTAACATTTATCAAGAGCAATATTGCTGGAATATCTTTCCTTTTATATTGCTTGAAAGATGTATCAAAGTTGTTTTTCAAATGGGGAAATGTAAATCACAAATTCCAAATTATTTAACTTTTTTCTAGGTTCCTGTATGACATCTAAATTAAATATTAGGATGATAGGTATGCACTTTTCTGTGGCCTCTGAAGAAAAGAAATTATTTTTAAATTTTATATAAGTGTGAGAGCAATATGTGTAGGTTTTCTTCCCTCTCTCTTTCTCTTTTTCTCTGTAGAGGAAAAATTTTCATCTGACAGATTAAAAACATTAGATTACATTCTAGTTACACTAATTACAGCTTACTGGTGACACTGTCATTAGCAGAGCACTCCTAATGCCTAATTTATAGCAGTGTCATGAATGATTAATTCAAGATGAACTTGATCGAGTGTAATGATGAAATGGGTTTGTATTCACGATAGAACCTTTTGGCAGCCATTAAACATGAGGCTGTACTTAAAACAATTTAAATAGTTTTGGTTAAAAAAAACCCCAGCAGATTGTGGTTTAAGCAGATGCTAAGTAAACTGATTGAAGTTCTCTATCAGAAATGATCAAAGAAACTAATACTTTGAGGGTTCCTGTATGCCTTCAGTCTGAAAAGGGCAGGGGTCTAGCCCATCTTTGTGTTCTTAGTGTCCAAAACATGAGAGGTCTAAACTGTTTATTTTTAAATGAATACATGGAGGAATGAATGAATGATAATTGAGTTACCCTGCCTTCCAAGTCTCGGTAATATCTCACCCTGACAATTTGTGACTTTCTCTCGAGTCATTGCTCATCTCAACCGAACTCCAGCCATGCCAGTCAGCTTTCCTTTCCTTGGATATGCCAAGTTCCTTGCCATCTTTTATATGTCCAATTTTCTCTCCCCAGATATTCTGAACATGGTCGATTCTCATTATTAATTCTCTCCTACTCAGAAAGACATCCTAACTTCAACTATCATCTGAAATGTGTGTGCATTATATATTGATTATATATTGTATATTTACTACATACACACACACGCGCGCGCACACACACACACAGAGTTTATTACCTTCCTCTTCCATCATGCCCAAGGTCCTTGAGAGCAGGAACCTTGCATCATATTCACTCTTTATGTAGAACAGGGCTTGGCTTATGTATGCAGGTGCTTCATAAGAATGTAGTGAATAGATAAATGCTACAAAAGTATTTCATAAATACTTTCTTGAGTGCTTCTGATAGGTTACTTTTACAGAGAAAAATTAAACATTATGAGTTAGATATATATTTATCTTAGTTTATTATTTTTAATAAGGAAGAAGCAAAGTTAACAGGAATGGTTTAAAAAGAGAATTAACAGAGGGCATTCCCTTTAAAAATAATATTTCATCTTTGATAGTGGGGAAATAAATGAAGTCTTTTAATGCTTGGAAATTGTATATATTACATATGATGAAAGGAAAAAAAAATAGTAACACCAAGGAGAGGGGAAGGTAATCTGCAGTGGATTTTGCAGTTTATTACAGGGTACCTAAACATATGTGTTGAAAGGTGTATGTGTATAATTGTGCTCAGCTTATCACTTTAAACTGTGAGAGGAAACAATTTAAACTCATAGGACAAACTTGTGATAACATCAGCTGCAAATAATCCCCAGTGTTTTTTGACAATTTAGAAGTACTGAATAAAAAATCCTTTTAAACCTTTACCCCCTCTTGCAGTATTTGGTGAACAGACAGTATTTAGATAGGAAGAAATAGAAATAAAAAGCATTCTGCCCTGGCATTTTGTTGTTTGGCTTCTCATCCTGTCTTAATCATTATTTGCTACTTAACCTTCAGACATAAGGGTTTTTTTACATGTAAAATAAGAAGCTTGACCTGGATGATCCCTAATATGATAAAATCATATGATTCTATTATTAAATATAGTTGTGTTCATTGATGAAAATTTATTTCAAGTTAGTTTTCAGAAGTTTCAAAACCATGTTCTAATATTTAATTTCTGCCAACTGTACCCTTGGGCTCCTTTTTGGCTGTTCTGTGAATGTGGAGTACTGACCCCAGTGAATCAGAGGGGCATGCTTTATATAGCCTGGGGAAGCTGATATAAGAAGCCAATAATTTAGAGGATTTGATTATTTATACTCTCCTTTAGATAGTGACAAACATGAAAGTTTTATTTTTTAATTTAACTCTCCAAGGAAATACTTTTCAGGTTACAGACTCCAATGGTTTAGAGAAACACTGCAACAAAATGTATGAAAGTGGTCCTGGTTTCATTCTGTAAAAGACTCAGGGGGAATAATATTGCCTAATGTTTACTATGGATAAAATGGTTGCTTAGTTGAAATGCAAAATGCATTTGACTGCCATGAGAGGCACTTTCTCTTTTGATTTTCTCTGCTATTTTGGGGAGAGAAGATATGTAATATTAAATTAACTTTGTAGTGGGATTTTTGTGTAAAAGAAATGCTTCAAGAAATCCATGGTCAATGGGGTTGCACTGTGTGTATGTGTGTGTGTGTGTGTGTGTATGTGTGTGTGTGTGAATATTAACTTTTGCATTTTGGTTCTTAAGAAAGCAAGATTCTGAAAATCGATCTCAAAGGAATTTTCACTTGTATTAACTTATTTTTCAATAGAGAAATTACACATGATTCCTTACCATAATTATGTTGAATAATTTATTAGGATGAAATGAAAATGTATGTGAAGTTCCAATATTGCTTTCTCCTTATTAGTATTAATTTTTTAATATACTTAGGAATATATTTAAAAAGTAAGAAGAATGTATAGAAGGCTGTTTGTTTAAATGTAATATTAAAGAAGACATAAAAGACAGTTTAGTAAATCAATGAAACTTTTAGATTTCATCTTAAAAAGAAATTAGCAACATGAAAGAAACAAAAAGTAGATTTATTTATGTGAGTCTCCATAAAGGAGGAACAATTCATAATTTCATGGTTTATCTGTGGTAAGGAGAAATCTTTTTAAAAATTTTATCTAAAAATTATTCAGAATTGTGGAATTGCATGATAGAAACTCAGAATTAATTAGTTGAAAGTTTAAAAAGAAACATGTTTTTCTAAAATTTGAAAAAATATTAATATGGCACCAAAAAGAGTGACTATAATATTGAAACAGTATTGGATATACACAAAAATAAAGAAAAGTCTTCTTTATGGGATATGATAGAGAGCTCAAATTTCATAAAATGAAGTTTGGTTTGGTTTGGTTTGATTTTGCTTCTTTGGGTTGTATGTCCTGGATTATTTTCATTATTTCATTTTTTGTAATAATAATTATAATACAGAATCATTTAGATTTTCAACTTATTAAGCTCTTTAATCCTATTATATAATGCAGTTTTCACACTCAGTGAGGGAGCCATAGATTTTATTTACTTTACGTTAAGGATAAAGTGTTTGAAACTTAGAGAAATCAAGCATCTTAGGGAACCTAGTAAATTGAAATGCCAAGGGTCAACCCAACTCTTTTTATTCTAAGTCCAATTTTTTTACATAACCACAATTTTCAAAAAATAATTTAACTGTCATATTAATTATTAAAAATTTGATTTGAATTCTAATCTTATTCTAGTTTATACTCAACATTCAATTCTAATTTTTACCTCTAGGTTTGTATTAGATATATAGAAGATAAGAATTTAAATACATTTCCATTGTCAAATGTCTTATTTACCTGGGGCTGAAATTACTTCTGATTATCTGCAGACAAAAGAGAAGCGTAGAAAGAATTGTTGTTGAATCTGATACTAATTTACCTTCCTCTAGTTCTTTTTATTAAACAGACCTGCCTTAAAACTTCTACCACCCCCCTATTCCTCTTATATCTGGGAAGTGGAAGGAGCAGGAATTGACAAAATGGGAGAAGCTGTTCTCAACTGGGAATTTTCAATCTTTGTCTAGATTTCCTTCTGCATTTATCATTGATATTGTCACAAAATTTGTCACTTTTGTAGCAGTCTGTGACCGATTTAGTCTAGGTTGCCTTATTTATTGTGGCTTCAAATATTGCAGAGTCTCGCAATTAGACTGCAACCTTTTCATGAACATGAGATTGAGGGAGTTTCCTTAGTATTAATCAGAAGCCATGTACTCAAACTTGTAGATTAAATCAACCAGGCTAAAACGGGATGATTAAGAAAGCATCCTACTGATTAATATTTAGTTCATGTGAAATAAAATACAATACCTTCTGTGTTTTTAAATATGAGTGTCATGTCTATTTCAATAATAGTAAAAAAATAGTAAAAAAAAAAAAGTTAAAATAGGTTCAGTATGACTTTTATGACACCATTTTAAACATCCAAAATTTATTCAGTTCATTTCATACTTTCAGTTATTTTTGAAAGCAGATTTGTAATATCAGAAAACTTTAAAAAATAATTATAGCATCTGTGTATATGAATAATGGCTAGAATTTAAATATAGAAGCTACAGATAATATGTCTCTTTTTTCCCATATGAAAAGGTTCTAGACCGATCTCCTGCACATCATGAGGATTTGGGGGACTTTGCTTGAGATGCTGACTTGCAGATGTAGAAAAATCTAATTAGAGTTGCTGTCAATTGAGTTACAGTGTTACTCAGAAAATTTCATACATCTTTAAACATTATTTTCTAAACACTGATTTATATATTTCAAACCTTTTTTCAAAAGCTTTCTGGTATATACTTGAGGCTTTTTTAAAATTGATGCTTATAAACATGGAAATAATTTTTAAAACATTTGGCTTCAGGCAAAATTCAAATGTATATCCAAAAAATGGACAGCATTTTTAAATTGTAAAATAATTGGACTTTATGAGTTGTAAAACGTTGTTCAAAATTAAGGTAAAATTTTGTATATGCCAAGAAACTAAGTGTACTAAAAAAAGATAATTCATAACACCGAACATTCATTCAAAAAGCATTTTTTCACAAACAAGCTTGTAAAACAAAGATTGAGTATAACCTGATATTTGGTAGTGCAAAAGTGAGGATTTGAAAAAGTTTAATAAATGTGTGTTAATTTTACTGAATTTTAGAAATATATAGCTAGCACTTTGAAATATTATTTTGAAAAAATGTTCAGAATAATATAGGTGGCATACATATATGTCACAATATATGTAGGTGGGCTGAATTTTGACAGACACGTTTTGAGTACAACATATTTATTTTATAGATGAGGAAATTGAAATCTAGAGAAGTTCAGTGAATTACCTCAAATCAAATAATTTCAGGATAGATATTTAAATAATGTAAAAAACAAAGAACATATCTATGTAGAATAAATGAAAATGACACTTTCGGACAGTAATCATTAAGCATTTACTGAGGACTTAACATGTGTTGTGGCGTGTTATGATGGATACAAAAAAAAGATCACCTTCTAGGGCTTCCCTGGTGGCGCAGTGGTTGAGAGTCCGCCTGCCGATGCAGGGGACACGGGTTCGTGACCCGGCTCGCGAAGATCCCACATGCCGCGGAGCGGCTGGGCCCGTGAGCCATGGCCGCTGAGCCTGTGCGTCTGGAGCCTGTGATCCGCAACGGGAGAGGCCGCAACAGTGAGAGGCCCGCGCACCGCAAAAAAAAAGATCACCTTCTAACCGTCCAATCCTGTTACAGACAGTTCTTGCCTTAAAGGCATTTGAAATAGTAGAGAGTACCTTTACTGGGGCAAGGGACCGTTTGGTACGCTGAAATTGCGTCCGCGTATGTACAGTGTTCTCTTACCAATATACCCTGTAGTACTTTAACTTTCATTCATCCTCCTTTGCATCTAACACTATAAAACGGAAATTCTAATACGTTTGGCTTGTTGCTTGAAAGTCATTTAACCCTGTCAACTTGCAAAGGAATCCCTTTGAAAGGTTTAATGCTTATCACCACGTGTTAAAATTATGCTTTTTGGCAAGATATGGATTCTCTGTTTTGGACACTTTACAAACTATCAAAACCAATTTTTTTCTTGGTTATTGTTTACAGATCAACCATATCAAGGCACACTATATCTACTAGGAAAATCTGGTACAATGCATATTCCAGTATATTTATCACCTGAGATTCTGATTCATTACGTTTTATTTTTTCAAGCAGGATGGGGACTCTATAGCAAGTAATTCCAGTGTTGGTGGAGTGCTTTGAGAAATATTGATAATAAGTTATTAAATATGGAGGCAAAAGTGGACATTGTTGAATTAATCCGTTGAAAACATGTTTGTGAACTTTATTCAGTGCTATTCGTATTGCATTTTTCCAGGTAAAAGAGAACATCTTATTTCAACATCCATCAAGAATGAATTTTTTTTTTGCATTTGAAATATCTTGAGTATGCTCATTTATAAGAAACAAAGCAAAACAATTTTTTTTAAATTCTCCATTAGAATACATCCATGCTGAACTCCAGCAACTCAATCTAAGTATAGAGTCATATATATGTATATATATATATAGAGAGAGAGAGAGAGAGACAGAGAGAGACAGAGACAGAGACAGAGAGACAGAGAGAGAGACAGAGAGAGAGAGACAGAGACAGAGCGCTTAAATTTGGAGGAAATTAGAAACAATTTTGTCTTCTTATTCCTTGTTACACAGTCCAAGGTTAGTATACTCTATCTAAGGTAGGGAGTTGCATATGCAGTTTTCAAAGGTTCATTCTACTTCCAGGTGATGCTTTTCTATTTGAAAGGAATAAGAGTAGCCAAGAGCAAAAATATTCATCATTCTGTTTTCTCTAGAAAGAGAAAATCTCAGTATTTTCTGTCTCCTTTATTGAATGTGGAAAATTTTCTATCTCCTTTACTGTATGTGGAGAATATGTAGCATTGAAGTAACTTTGCAACTGTGCTGAGTGGGTGAAAAATGTACACCAGTTGAATAATGAGGATGAGCAAAGCATCATTTATTAAAGAAAAAAAAAAAACTTCAAAATCTTGTCTTACTTCACACACACATTTTTATGTAGAACAAGGTAAAGAGGATTAATAAGTTATCCAGTTCAGCACCTGCCCAAATTATTCTTTTATTGTCGCTACCTCTCGTCCTTATCAGAATTTCCCTAAGAAATCCATTAGTGTGTCCTATCACTCTGAAAACTTATTTAGACCTGCAAAGTGGCTCTAAGTTCATGTTGATAGATTTATGCCACACCTTCAGGGACAAGGATCAGACGTCCTTAGCTACCTCATAATTTGGAGAATGACTTAAGATTTAAAGATTGGAAAAGCTTTTTATATTTTGCTCTCCTTAAGCTTTTAATCCTTTGCTCAATATAGTCACTTCTTTTCAGATGAATTTCATAGACTTGGAGAACAGAAAACAAAACCATCTGGTGCTTCGTGCTCCTCAGATATTTCTAAAAAGCTCAATAGTTTGGGTACAAATACTTTATTTTTATTATTCAAAATAAAGACTTAACATTTAGAAATTGGAGGAGAAATATAGAGACAACATGGCAGTCTTGATTGACGTAACTGGGTTAAATTCTTCCACAGGGAAGAGTTTTTTAAGAAGCAGCTAGATACCTGGTTGCACAACTTGATTTTAACTGGGTTGTCACTCAAACAAAGAAAAATTTTCTTCCTACTCTTTCTACAAGACATTAATTTTTCTAATAAAAATGTTTATTAGTTTGGTATTAAGAGGTCGTTTTACTCAGTCATCTTTCAAATATTTGCATCACACATGTCCTCCAAAGGACTGTGATGGTAGGTTGCAAGAATCCAAAAAAGCAAATATTTTGGAATGATTTAAATATAGCTCTGCAGTACACTTTATTTATTTCAGTAAGTTTAGTTTCATTGTTTGTTTAAATAATATTGGTGTCCATTGTTCATACTCTGACTGTGGGGGTAGGGGAAAAGAGAGAATACCTGGACACTGGTTTGAACTTTAACATTCCCTATTATTAAGATGAGCTCTAGGATGTTTTTACTTCTGTAGGATGTGTTGTTTAATGTGTTAATATTTCCTAGTGGTTTTTCTTTAAAGCAAAACAGGCACATTGATTTTGTCTGCACATTAATAAATCTCTTATACGGAATTGCACTTGTTTTTCTACTTTTAATATTCATGTATTCATTTTTAGCAGATATTTATTGAATTCTTAATTTATATATGATATAGTGATGTAGGAAACACTCCTTAAGCTCAACTTTATAATCTAGTTAGAGAGATGACACGCATATAAATAAAGCAGAAGGAGATAACATATCCTTTGAGTTCATCAAATGAGAATGAACTCACTTTAGGCAAAATCCCATTATTATAAGCTCGTGTGGCTATCCAAATCCTGTTGGTGTACTTAATGTTGTTTGGTGCTTTGCTGCTCACCAAGCTCTGGGGGAAATGGCATTATATTAAATTAATTACCCTTAAAATTAGTATAATGATTCTCTGGCTTTCTAGCACTTTATCTTATTTTGACGTCAAATTATTAAAAGGATACAGAGCTGTCTGTATGTACATTGCATTTGCAGTTTTGTTTAATATAAATGTGTAGGGACAAAGACTGGAAGGAAGAATATAAAATATGATCATTTAAATTTCAAAATTGTCAAAGATATTGTATTTCTAGGTATATATATATGTATATATATACATACATATATTTAAGTAGAGAATATAAGTGTTTGATATCTTGGTTTCTCAATCAGATAAGACAGAATGATTACTGACATGACCCATTTTGTGGTTACTTGACACAAATAAAATGACATCCATAGCAGTACTTCTTCATAATACTGAGAATTAAAGGGAAAAAATGCAGAAAATAGCACCACACCTGGTACAGTATAAGCCCACAATAAATCTTAGCCTTAATTATTATTATTGATTTTATTAGGTCCATAGCATTCTACAGACTAAGTGAAAGGGCAAAGTTCAGCTTGTTTTCTGTTTTGTTTTCTGCCATGAAAAATAGTGGGACAAATTTCAAATATAACAGTTAAATTTGTATATTAAAATTAACTGCATCATTGTAAGGAGGGGAAATGCAACTACACTCAGTAGAGATCCTCTGAGTCTTGATGGTAATGGAAAGCCTGGCTGCTTCTTTCTGTTCTTTTCAGTGCATAAGCAGATTAATCCCTAGTTGCTAGCACATACTACCACATTCTCTCTATGGAGATCCTGGAATATTTTCCCTAATCATAAGGCTTTGGAAACTAAGCTGGATCATTTTCTTAAAGCTAACTGTGTCCTTATATTTACCTTATGGCTTGACCGAATTTCTCTACCTGCATACTCACATTTCTATACCCACTTGGTCTTCAGGGTGCTAAGCAACCTTTTCAGTGTACAGACAGATAGACTAGTAGTGGTGTACATCCATACAGTTGAACCCAGAGATTTTCAAATCTTCTTTGTGCTGGAAGTGTTATCTCCCTCCAGAAATCTATCATATGCTAGCTTTTAAGGATAAGGAACAATGTCAGTCTTATTTATAATGATATTCCCCAGGTCTAACTCTGTATTTGGCACAAAGAGAACTTTAATCATTGTCAGATCAACCACTTACTTAATTGTTAATTTTAAAACCTCAACCATAAAAAGAAAAAAAGCTTTAGTTATATCTGGATGTACAGATTCAATCTGAAAGAACAATTAAGTAAACATTGTGCCCTATTTCTCAGTGTCAACCTGTTCTATGTGGGTCTGTACTGAAATACCTTCTTACAGAGAGTAAAGCATGCAACTGACCTTCAGCCGTTGCTTTTGTATCTCACAATACAATGAACTAAGCAATCCAATAGAAATACTGTAGGTAACAGCTTAAATATAATAATAAAATAAATTTATATATCCTTTATATTTAATAAAAAAAATTTTAAAACAGTTTTACATGTAAGAAAATCCAAGGACTGATTTTTAAACATTTTATGTTCAGTTTACTGGTCCAGAAATTGCTTAGAGAACTCATAATTCCAGACTGTAGTCAAGGAATCAGGATCTCAAGTCAGGCCAAATTCCCAAGTTGTGATTATCCCCATTCAGTGATACTGCTACCTTCCCAAAGCAACTCAAGATTACTGGCTCAGTATTGGATTCTTGAGCAGTGAGCAGCCTAACCTGAGTTCGGTAACACTATCACAGATGTTCCACCAAAAACATTTTGTTTTCATCCTGGTCTATCCACTTATAAACTAACACAATATTGTAAAGCAACTATACTCCAATTTTAAAAAATAAATAAAAGAACAAAGATTTTAATTGAAAAAAAAAAAGAAGCCGATACTGAGAGACACGTGTTGGGTAAAACGATAGATAGTTGTATTGAGGAAGCTGGCAGTCTTGGGGAGAAGGTGGACTCATGTCCCAAAGAACAAATTCTTCACTTCCCAGGTTTTGCTTGGAGATTATATAGGACAAAGAAGAAAGGGCTACATGCTGAGGAGGGGGTAAACATCTATTTTCAGAGATGACTGCCTCTATCGCGTGATTCCTAGTAGCTGTCTTGTCTCGCTTGTGATTGGAGCATTATCTGAGCCATAAATCTCTGATCAGTTAGTTCTTCTGGATCCAACCAGTCTGGGGTTGTCATGCTTGTGGTCAGCATACAGTTGACTTCTTCCACCTGGTGGGAGTTTCAGTATCTTCAAAATGGTTTGAAGGATACGGCTCAAAATATTATCTATAGCCCTTGAGGAAGAACTGAATGTCCTTGATTTTGTTTAATGGCTAAACTATTATTTTGTCTGCTTGACTGTTTTCCTTTGCTTCTGTATTTTATCATTTCTCTGATTAAATTTATTCTTTGGAACTCGGGGAAGGCCTAGGAGATTAAAGTTTTTCTATGAACAAGAAGCAGGCAGAGGACATATTTGCGGGCGGGGGGGTGGTCTGTCCCAGGAAAGCCCCATAGGGTTTTGCTTGGTTACAGTAGCATTAAGAACCTTTTGTACTTGGTTACCTATTACTGCTCTTTGAGGGCTGTAGGTTTGGGTTCCTATAAAGTTGATGCAAATGTTTAATCTGTTTCATTTTAAGTATCTTTAAGAGACAATTTAAACCATAAACATTCTAGATCATAATATTTTTCTCAAAGAGTAACTTCCTCTAACCTCCTGACTGGTTTAGATTTCAAACACTAAAGCTTAATTTCCACTTTTATTATCACAAAGGATGAATAATGAGCGATTATAATTATCTGATTTTATCTACTGCTGCACTTAAGGCAACTGAATTTTGAAATTTTGTCATTTAACTATATCTCATGGAAAATGCTTTTCCATTTCAATATATTTAAAATTCATTTCTAAGGTTAACAGTTAATACAAATGTATTTCAGGATGTTAGTATGTCTGTTTAGTACTCTTTAGCCATGGAGATCTGCTTCCCACTTTATTCTCTTCCCTCCTTTCCTTTTTTTCAACAGTAAAAACTCACTCACTCACTCGCACTCAGTCACCATTATGATGAAATAATCCTCAGAGTTCTCTCCCTGTGTGCTACTAAACAATCAGCAAATGATTATTTTCCTGTGTCCTTTCTTTCATGATATAGTTGTCTCCTCTTGATAATGCCTGTATTACTTTTAGTTTTCACTTTCAAGTCAAGAAGCTATGTATATGTCAATCAAATTATACACTGAGCTACCGGAGGGCTCTGAATGTACCCACAAGATAGGAAAAACTAGTGCAATATATAAAACTGAGGAAAATTTTAGTCTGCTTTTTTTTTCTGAACCCATAGTTGATTTGCTTTACAACATAGGTCGAAGTGTGAAATTCTGTATTTCTGATTCCTTTCCCCACTTATTTCATTGAGATATAATTGACATGTAACATTGTATTGGTTGTAGATGTACAACATTATGATTTGATATATGTATATATTGCAAAATGATTAACACAATGAGTTCAGTCAACATCCATCACCTCACATAGTTATAATTTTTTTCTTGTGATTAGAATGTTTAAGATCTACTCTCACAGCAACTTTAATATATACAACACAGTATTGGTTTTCAAAATTATTTTAATAGTTTTTATTGAAGTATAATTGACATATAACATTGTATTAGTTTCAGGTACACAACATATTGATTTGATATCTGTATATAATGCAAAATGATCACCATAATGAGTCTAGTTAACATTCATCCCCATACATAGTTACACTTTTTTACTTTTTTTTTTTTCTCCTCATGAGGATTCTGGTATTTTTAACTATAGTCACCATGCTGTACATTACATCCCCAGAGCTAATTTGTCTTATAAGTGGAGGTTTGTACCTTTTGGCCACTCTCACCCATTTCACCCTCCCCCTACGTCTGGCAGTTATCAATCTGTTCTATCTATAAGTGTGATTTCTTTAAATTCTACATGTAAGTGAGATAATGCAATATTTATCTTTCTCTGTCTGACTTATTTCACTTAGCATAATGCCCTCAAAGTCCATGTTGTCTCAAATGGCAAGATTTCCTTATTTTTTAATGACAGAGTAATATTCCACCTTTTCTTCATTCATCTCTCAATGAATACTAAGGTCGTTTCCATGTCTGGGCTATTGTAAATAATGCTGCAGTGAACATGGGAGTGTAGGTATTTTTTCCAGAGAGTAATTTTGTTTCCTTTAGGTAATAGAGGAAGACAAGAAGATGATATCTGACTGCCTCCCTGGTCTTTGGAGAGGACTGTAGTCAGCCCTTAGATGTGTGTTAAAGAAACCTGACTCTCAGGTCCCATCTTTTAAGACATACAGATGGTCAGAAAGCACATGAAAAGATGCTCAGCATCACTAATTATTAGAGAAATGCAAATCACACCTACAGTGAGGTATCACCTCACACCAGTCAGAATGGCCATCACCAAAAAGTCTATAAACAGTAAATGCTGGAGAGGGTGTGGAGAAAAGGGAACTCTCCTACACTGTTGGTGGGAATATAAATTGGGGCAGCCACTATGGAGACCAGTATGGGGGTTGCTTAAAAAACTAAAAACAGAGCTACCATATGAACCAGCAATCCCATTCCTGGGCATATATACAGAAAAAACCATAATTCAAAATGATACATGTACCCCAGTGTTCATTGCAGCACTATTTACAATAGCCAAGACAGGGAAGCAACCTAAATGCCCATCAAGAGAGGAATGGATAAAGAAGATATGGTACATATATACAATGGAATATTACTCAGCCATAAAAAAGAACAAAATAATGCCATTTGCAGTGACATGGGTAGACCTAGAGATTGTCAGACTGTATGAAGTAAGACAGAGAAAGACAAATATCATATAATATCATCTATATGTGGAATCTAAAAAAAATGGTTCAAATGAACTTATTTACAAAACAGAAATAGAGTTACAGGTATAGAAAACAAACATGGTTACCAGGGAGTAAGGGGGTTGGGAAGGGATAAATTGGGAGATTGGGATTGACATATACACACTACTATGTATAAAACAGATAACTAATAAGAACCTGCTGTATAGCACAGGGAATTCTACTCAATACTCTGTAATGACCTATATAGGAAAAGAATCTAAAAAAAGAGTGGATATATGTATATGTATAACCAATTCTCTTTGCTGTACAGCAGAAACCTACAACAGTATAAATCAACTATACCCTAATAAAAGTTTTTTTTAAAAAGACCTGTGCATTCACCATATATAAATTATACTTTAATAAACAGACCTATTTATCAATTTTAAAAAAAAATATGCAAATAGGCCCCTTGGGGCGGAGGGGGGTATGTCCCCTGCATAACAACCACAAAAGCCAGAGCACCAGGTGTGTGCCCAAGCTCTTTCCAGGGAGATACCAATGACCTGGAGTACGGCAGGAGGAGAGTACAAAGATGACACCTGCGAACCTCCTGGAGAGGACTCCGGAGAGGACTGCAGTAAACCTCTAGAAGTGTGTTAAATTAGAAGCCTGATCCTCAGGCTGCAGCTTTTAAGAGATGCAAATAGGCCTCTTTCAGGAAAGCACTGGGTATTTCAATCTGCTGCCTGTTCATCTGAGACCTGGGAGGATAGCCTTGAGCTGTTAAGAGCTGGGTTTTGTTTGTTTGTTTTTGTTTTTATATATTTACTATAGTATTGTGGGTCTCCTGGATGCAAGCCTTGTTGGCTTTGAGAGCTAGGTGTTTGGGGTCTTGTCTCTCAGGTGGAAGACTTAAAAGTTGGAGTACTAGATGTTGGGTCCAAACCCTTTACTCCTTGGAGCCTTTACTATATTTCTAATTCTATCTCTGTAAATAGTTAATAGGACTAGATCTCGATTATAAAAATAAAAGGTTGCAGTGCTTAATTAGACAGTCTGAAACGGCTGTTAAAACTGTTGTAATTATTATGCAAATGACATTATTTTCTAGGTGGTGTTTTGTTTTTAAATAGGAAAAGAGTGCTGGGAACAACCCTGCCTCTCAAATAATGAGATGGAGAGACAGAATTCACATGTCGTTGAAATGTTTTCTGAAATAAAAGTTTTGATGTGATGTGCTAAAACGTGTAGGATCATAAGCAATCACCTTTTTAAAGTCCTTACAAAATATTGTTTCAAAGATTGGAGAGGTGGTTTAAATAACATGGCTAGATAGTGTGCAGGAATGAGATTCATATACATTTCTTGAAAACAGGCATTAGTATTATTTATATACTGGTCTCTTAAAAAGTCCATATGTCTATTATATTTTCAGTTTTCACCCTATGCTGCTAATATTCTTAGGAGACATATTATTTACTAAGAATTAATGCCTGCAGAGGTGGGTGATGGCTCTTAAGAAGTGCCCAGATTCAACTATTCTTTTTTTTTTTTTAACATCTTTATTGGAGTATACTTGCTTTACAGTGGTGTGCTAGTTTCTGCTTTATAACAAAGTGAATCAGTTATACATATACATGTATCCCCATATCCCCTCCCTCTTGCGTCTCCCTCCCTCTCACCCTCCCTATCCCACCCCTCTAGGTGGTCACAAAGCACAGAGCTGATCTCCCTGTGCTATGAGGCTGCTTCCCACTAGCTACCTATTTGACATTTGGTAGTGTATATATGTCCATGCCACTCTCTCACTTTGTCCCAGCTTACCCTTCTCCCTCCCCATATCCTCAAGTCCATTATCTACATCTGCATCTTTAGGACAGAGTTTTGGTAGGACAGAGTTTTATTTTATAAGCAAGGTGAGATTTTTCATCTTTAGTTCTGCTCTTGAAATAGTCTGCCAGATTGATGGAGCCTCATTTAGGGCTCATCAGAAACCGTGAACACTGCACTATGATTTGATTATAGTGCTAAATATCAAGCAACACAGACAAGAATACCATTTAGCCAGGTGTGGTTTATGCATATGGTGAATAAAAAATATTTTATTCAAAATTTAAGAGAATTCGTTTTGCACAGAAAGCATAGTATATGGGTCTTAGACAGCAAAAAAAAAAAAAATTAAACAATATATCATTGTAAATTATTCTGGTAAAATATTTTTTTATTAAAGAGACGTTAGTAACAACTCCCTTAGAAATAAGACAATACTGGATAGTTAGTTGCTCTCACATTTTCTTATTTCAAATGCCCAGAGCTGTTTCAGGAGTCTTAAGTTAGAAAAACGCTTTGTTAAATAAAAATAAGCCATTTAATTTCAGGTGAGGCTTATGAGAGCCTTCACCATGCTATACACCTGTGTCCAATGACTACCGAGAAAGAAATCTACATTTGATCAGAGAACCTTTAAATTTGAAATATCTCACCCACTATTATGTGAAGGTTAAAAATACCTAGGAGTCACTAATCCATAGATTACTGCTTCCATTTTACAATTGTCCCATGTCTTCACTCCTTTGCTATATTTAAAGTAAATAAGCACATATGTGACCATTGTAAAGAGTAATATAAACCTTTGGTACTGTTATGATAGCATTTTTTTCCCCTATTGTTATCACTGTTGCTGGTTCCCAGTGCTATTTCCCATCCTGGAGGTCTAATATCTCCTGAGTGGTGGTGTAGAGAGAAAGCCCAGCTGCACAATGTTGGGATGGCTCTGAATCCTTAAATAGAAGACTCTGAGAGCAAGTTTCCTCCTTTTTCCAACTCAAGTTACCTAATTTCTGGAGTTTCCTTTCACCGAGCTATGTGCCTGATGAGTTGCACAAGCAAGACAACAGAGCTTTGCATGCCTGAGTGTTTTGTTTAGTTTTTACTTATTCTGGATTGATGGAAGATGGTAGAGGAAGCAGCAGGTCAGAGTTCTCTTGAGAGTTCAGTCTCTTAACACATATATGTAGAAGTCATGTTCTTCCTCTTCATCATGCCATTCATCTTCAGTGGCGCAAACCCCTCTCAAACTCTTCAAAACATTTTCTCTCTGGTTGGAATCAACTAGATTCTGACAGACTCTGCCTCAAATTGCATGATGGTTTTCCTGTTACAGTGCCATCGTAAGGTGGGGTTTCTGGGGCTAAGGCCACTGTGAGTGGGATATAGGCAGTGCAGTTTGGGCTAAGATCTTTAACTATGTCCTTAGATTTCTCCTGTGTTTTTGTCTGCTCTTACTTTTGCAGGAAGGGAAAATATTGAATAAACCTTTCCAAAGCATTCCCTGTGTTATTTTGTCTCTCTTTTTCCCCCTAAGATCTGACTCTGTCCTCAAGGTCTGGCTAACCTAGACATTTTCGAATTTTCTAACTTATTGTCCTTATTCCTTTCTGTCTGACTAAATACCACATTCTCCCATTGATCAGTACTTCCCATTTGATGCACACACTGTTTCTGTCCATCTATCTCCCAATGCTTCTCACGAAGAATAGTACCTAGACCCTTTTATACATGGTTGAATGAATAAACAAATCAATGAGTAAATGAATGAATGTGATAGCATCTATGGAACCTAGGGTTCTAAGGAATATGATGCAGTTTATACAGTGTATGATGAACCATCCAGGGTAACTCTTTACAGAAGGAGTTATATGAAAAGAATTGAGTTATTTCCACTTCAGTTTTAACTATAATCAGAATTTTATCAAAGACAATTATTTTTAATTGATATAGTGATACTTTTGAATGCATTTTATTCTACATTTTACTATGAATAATCACCTATGATTTTGTGGCTTCATAAGCTTTCTCTACTGATTTTGCATATCTGATAATAAGATAATCATCTCTAAGTTATATATCACATGCACTGTATACCTGTATTGTGGAGATTATATAAGATATAAGTAGATTTTGGAATTGGAATCATAGGTAGTTCACATTAATTTGGTGGTTGTTTGTATAAAAGTTGCTGATAAAACTTTTTTATGTGAGTTAATCCTAATGCATTGTACAAAATGCTACTGAATGAGTATAGTGTAAGTATTGATTGATGAGTTTCAAGCATAGTATAGCTAATCCGTTTTAAGAGGAGCTTATAGTCTTTGGGAAACCCAATTTCTGGCTCAGGTTTTAAAGAACTGCAAATGCAATTTTAAAATGAAGCAAATTAAAAGACATACTGGAATTAAACAAAAAACATTAGCATTGTGGAAAGAATGCCTCGCTCTCATTTTTTGATGTTATCTACAAAATTCTGTATGTTCATAAATGTTAAATAGAAAGGTCTTTCCAATTTTATTTTCGTTTTGTTTTACTTCACTTTTGTCTAAAGGGCAGAGAGAGGGGCATTCTTGTTGTATGATTCTGTAGAGATGCTGTGTGCATTTACAGCCTTTGCACTTCAAGTCTCCATTATATTCTCTATCTAGGATGTAGCATCCCCACTGCCTCTGCTTTCCTAAAACAGTCTTCAATGGCGACAGAGAGACACAGTGAATAGAAGAGCTATGGGAAATAATTTGTTAACTTGACAGCCACACTGTGCTCCTTTATATCACTCCAGTGCTAATGAAGTGAGTTGGTTATAAGAACACTCTCTTCAAAGCACTTTTTCTCATTTTAAAAGACAATTTGTAAAACGTGTTTTCATTTATGGATTTATGGCATTTTTAGGATCTTAAATACATCTCTACCTTTTACTAGTCATAAAAAAGATTTACATTTCTTAACATTTATTTTTGTCTAAGATTTTTACATCGACTTTAGTCACTGCTTTATATATTTTTAAAAAGTAAAAAATAGGAAAGTGGAAATAAGTAGTTTTAAATACATAGACTATTTTGTCTTTTTATATCTTAGTTGAGGTTTAGTTTGAAATGAAATGTTCTTTTATAAAAAATATTGTTCTAGAGAAATATAGGAAAGGTATTTTAATGTTACATATAACTCAACTTTCTGGTATCAGACAGTCTAGATAATATCTATAGTTTAAAACTGCCATTTTTTTCAAATGATTGACTCAAGAACATATATTGAATTTACATATTAGAGATCCAACATCTTAGGGTAGAATGAGGAGTTAAGATTTCAGGGGGGGAAAATTTACTAAATTGAGGATCTAGTTAGAAAATAATTTTTCAGGCTTCCCTGGTGGCACAGTGGTTAGGAATCCACCTGCCAATGCAGGGGACATGGGTTCGAGCCCTGGTCGGGGAAGATCCCATGTACCGCTGAGCAGCTAAGCCCGTGCACCACAACTACTGAGCCTGTGCTCTAGAGCCCATGAGCCACAACTACTGAAGCCCACATGCCTGGAGCCCGTGCTCCACAAGAGAAGCCACTGCAATGAGAAGCCCATGCACCACAACGAGGAGCAGCCCCTGCTTGCCACAACTAGAGAAAGCCCGCACACAGCAACGAAGACCCAAAACACCCAAAAGTAAATAAATAAATTTAAAATAAAGAAAAGAAAATAATTTTTCATCGAATTATTTGGCTATTCTTGAAGTTCATGGTCTTCTGGATTTTGCTAGCCAAGCTCAAATAAACATATTTTTGCTGACAATCATGCATGCTAAACATTGATTTGCTTAAAAGTATAATTGAGGATGAGTATATGATACTATCAGTGCTTTGCGGTGATATTCCCGGGGGAAAAACAACTAAACCTCTCTTTCAGTAGACACATGTTTAATTTCACACACCATTTAAACATTTGTACTATTCCAGGTGCATGGAAATTATGTAGAAAAATAGAATGTGTATATTTAATGTAATAGAATTAACTTTAGAATATAGTATTTTTATTTGATGGTGGTTTGATGAAGTATTTTCATTTGAATTTTTATGCTTCAAACATTTTTATAACATATTTTTCTTGTACCTTATCTAGCTTCTGTCAACCATATAGTCGTCCATTTATCAGTTATTTGTTATGCAAATGAGTAAACACTTCTTACTTACTAGCTTACTTGGAATGAAAAGAATGAAAATTTATATTCCATGATATGCATTATCTGCATACAGGCTGATACATACATTTTAAGTGTCAATTTTATTGTATTTTGAAAAATGCTGATTTTTTTTTCATTTTTTTCTCTACCTTAGCCTTTTGTTTGTTACCACTTTAGAATCAAACCTGGATTGCTTTACTGCATATTAATGCAGGGCAGGCAAACCAACATGTTAGTAGATGGCTTGAACAGATTCTTTATCACTCCCTTGGGGAAACTATATTGCTGATCTCACTGAAATAAACTTTTAAGCATAGAAAAAGGTTCTAAAGAAAGTCCCTTTGACCATTTAAGTGGTAAACTTTACCGCTTATGTTTATGTGAATCTCAGCAAATATGTTCCCCATCATAAAGAAGCAGAAGTAATAATAGTATTGCACATTCATTTTCAATTCTAAAAATGTGTGAGCACCTATTATGTTCCAGGAACTGTATTAGACACTCATGATACAGAATAAGTTGGAAATTAGACATGATCTCTAGACTCAAATAGCAGACTCAAAGCACAGAGAAAAGTCCTGGGTGAACCACATGACTGTTTAATCTATTATCTGAATAAGAAATGTGAAGTGTTTTGGGAAAGAAAGGGAAAAGTGCCACCTTTTTCACTAGGCATCTGGTTGTCATCTGGGACTGAACAGCAAAAAATTTTTACGTTAGCAAATGTACTAGGTGAAAACAGCCTATTTTCTATTTCAGTAAGCTAGAACATAGAAAGGAAGGATGTAAAATTTTTCTACAGTACGTTCAGTGTAAGCTGTAATTTTTACAGTCCGAATCTGGGACAGATATGCCTATCTGAGAAGAGATTGTTCCATCAGAATCGTAAGAGTCATAATTATCAAGGGTGCAGAGTACAGAGCCCACTTCTTAAGTCACACTTGCAGACATAATGATTTTCAGTTTCTAATATATATAATATAAAAATGCCCATTGAACTCAGATTTTCAAGAGCAGTTTTGTCCTGTCTTTTGAATATTGTATAAAGTATCTGAAGATGCCCATCATTTTGCCTTTCAAAGTATACCTCTTACATTTTGTTTTACATGCAAAAGTAGCATTACACACACACACACATGCTCACTTTGATCATATTTGATTAAGAGTACATAATCATAACAGTTTCATGCTGGTTACAAACTGTTCTTTTAAAAGACTGGGCAAGTTTGTTCAAAAAGGTAAAACAAGTTGTTTTAAGATAGAGTCTTCTCTTTAAAAAATTGTTCTTAAATATATGTTTTCCTTATTATATTAGAAATTCATTGTGCAAGCTATATGATTATATTGTGGTAATAAGAAATGTATTTTCTCTAAAAATGTGACAGCTCATTCTTCATTCACAGTGCTGGTTAGAAATGTTAGGCCACAAATATTATATACCACGTTCATTAATAGCGTCAAATTGCCAGTTCATGACCCTGAAACTGGAGAAATTAATAAGAAAGACATAAAAAATTTAAAAAATAATTAATAAGAAGGCCATTTTGGGGAACAGCTACCATGTTTAAGTTCTAACCTCACTTGATCAAGAAATTCAAGGATAAGGACCTGCCAAATGATCTGTTCTTTTACTGTAAAAACAATAGATTATTACAGATTTGTAAAGTTGTTGAATTGACACTTTAAAAGTAATTTCATTTAGTAAAGAGAACAGAAATTTACTGGCTGATATAAACTATTAAGCATAGGGTAAAACAGTATCTATAGTATTTCATTTACAGTAGGCAAGAAATATAAATTCCAAAGGAAGAAAATATGAGAAAAATGTATTCCTTCTATTGCCTGAGAAGTATCAGTAAAAGTATCAGTATATTTGAAAAGTATCAGTATATTTGAAAATAATGAAGGAGACCAGATACTTAAAAAGGGATGTGTGTCCCCCCTTGGACTTTGAACTACTTTTATTTAAAATGTTCAGAAGTTACCGTGTGAATATTATGTCCCAGTAAATTCTGAATGTAGACCTTTTTCTGAGTTTGGTCCCTGTATTACTCATCTCTAAATGCCATTGAGTTTAAAGTAGTGACTAGCAGAAGTGAAGGCTCAGTGACTGGAAATAAAACAAATACATGGTTGGATGGATAAATACAGTTAACCATCTCCTTCTTCTTCACTCCCTCAGAACTTGTTATTCTGTATTTATTGGGATATAACCTTTCAATCAAGGAGTGGAGTGGCAAGTTAGCAAGGGATCTGAGTTGACAGAAATCCTGAGTGCCATGTGCTGCCTCTGATACTTTCTAGCTATTGGCCATTAGACAAATCACTGAACTTCCCTGAGCCTATTTCTGTAACTGCAAAATGAGGAGTTGAAATAGAATGACCCCCAAATTATGGTTCTTTGGTGTCATAACAGTATACTGGCCCATGTGGAACTTTTCTTTCTCTTATTCTTTAAAGTCTAACAGATTTCAGCTTTGTGCTTTTCTTGGGTTTAGAGAGATAATTCATTATTACTGATTAAAAGATTTCCTACTGTGCCACAGCTGGTACACATGAAAGAAATGAAGAGAGCAGTGGCACTATAAGACTCCATCACCTACTCTGCTTAATTATAGAAGTCAGAACTTGAAAATGAGATTTACGAAGATAAGGTGAAATGCAGATAGTATGTTTCAGGGTAATGTAGGGTTGATGATGTGCTATTTTGGAATATTAAGTTTTCCAGTTCAGCATATGTGAAGAAGGATAGTATCATAAATCTAAAAGGGAAAATGGATCCTCCAGTCTCTAGACCAATGAGTTTGATGTTGAGTCGATCAAAATTCTAAATTTGTTGATTAATTACCTAGAATGTGTGCAATGAGAAAATGAATTACTAGGGCTAACACGAGCATTTTAAACAACTGTACCAGCTCAAGGGACTGTGTAAAAATAATGGACTTTAATTTATACAAAGACATTTATTGTATTTTTTTCCATATGGTGGAGAATATGGACTAATATACGTTTGTAACTGGTTGATCAGACCTACCCAGGCAGTGTTAATTAATACATCAGTATAAATCTAGAAGGAGGGTCTCCTTTACTGTGTGTGGCCTTCTTTAAAAAAAAAAATAGGTTTCAATGATTGAATGGTTATTTGTTTATTAGATTCTGGATGGATATGATATTTTCAAGTTTCTAGACGATGACTTACTGCTTAAATTTATGTAAAATGTTTAGTATTATCTTGACTAACAAGAAGGATACATTCAACTAAGTAAGATTAAATTTTACAAGGCTGAGAGTTTTACATTACTTTTAACTTTAGAAAACAAACTATATAAGCACGGAATGCTGAGGAACTTAGCTTGGTAGTGTTTCAAATGAAGAATATCAAATTGGTTAAAGAAATCTTGGATTTCATTAATAGAAATATAGATTTTAGACAAAAACAGGTAATATTCCTGCTCTACACTATTGATCAGACTTCATGCCAAGCATTAATTAAAGAGAGTATGTTTAGTAGAACAATTGTTTAACTGAAATTAATCCAGCAAAGTAATTAAATTTGTGGAAGTTCTCAAAACCATACGTAGTAGACCATGGTTGTTTTTAGCACCCAACATTACTCACCTTTCTACTGGTAACCATAATTCTGTCTTCCTCCTGGGAATCAAGACTCCTTCCATTCTCATTCCTTACTTTCAGGGTGAAGTTAACTCTACAGTCTGCTCCGGGGGCAGGTCAGGGAAAATATTTGAAATAGAATTAAGGTCAGCACAAATACACTCTGCAGCCATAATTGTTGTTTATGGCCCATGTCTATTCTGATTGATGGGCGTTAGTGTTCATTCTGATTAGCTTATACCCAGTGTGTATGTGTGTGTTTGTGTGTGTGTGTGTGTGTGTGTGTGTGTGTGTGTGTGT